>NC_047151.1:14393534-14725931 GCF_009819705.1 Hippoglossus hippoglossus | reverse complement strand
TCAAGCTTCATATTGAACACAGATGGCGAAGCTGACCTTGTGGGTGGAGGAAACCCAAACCAAGAGGCACAAACTATTCATTTTCTTGTGCAGGGAAAAACTTGCATCAGTGAAAGGCTTTATGAAAAATGTAGCTTTCAAGAAAAAAAACAAAAAAAAAAACATCTGCTCGGAGTCTCTTCGCTGGGAGGGTTTGACTGACAGCCCACCGCCTCTATGTACCACTGACATTTGGCATTTGCAGCAAAGGGAAGGTCATAGAGGAGAGTTTGAAGTGGCAAAGTGCCACTGATCAGGAAACATGATCCAAGACGCCATGCTGCTGCACCAAACACCCGGCAGCCTGTCTATGGGAAACAAAATCAAATGAAGACCAAAACTGTAAATGGAACAAATACACTGACAAAATGTAGGTTTCAAATAAATCAAATAATAGTGTTAGTTCAATAACATGCACCAACGTATCTATTTCCATTGTAGAGTTTATATAGTATTGGTATAGTTGAGTAACATTGCATGTACTCTGTGGCTGCAACTAACAATTATTTTCGAATCAGCAAACTTTCAACTATTTTTCAGATTATTTTCTCAACTAGTTGATGAATAATTTTGTCCATAAAATGTAAGAAAATAGTGAAAGACTTTCCACATGACTAAACCCTGTTCGATTTACAACAATATCATGTGTGATGAAGAAAAGCATCAATTCTTCACCTTTGAGAACAGGACATAGTGTTTGTTCTGAAATGTCAAAACCAAAGTTTTTTAGTTTATTATTTCAAGATAGTGGGTCATTCATTTTATGTCGATTGACTACTTGATAATTCCACAGCTCCACACCACGATCACTCCTTTAGAATCTGGCTCCACATTACGGCCAAAAGCTCAAGATGGCGTCACCCATGTCAGGATACTTTAGCTTAATTTTTGTAGAATGAGAAGAAGTGGAGACGCTCTGTCCATCTTTATATACAAACTATGCTGTCAACTAATATTTGGCTGAAAAGAAGGATCTTTGTTGAGCCAGTCACGTAGTTTTCTTAATTGCTCCACTGATATTAAACAAACAAATACACAAAATGAAAACATGGCATAAGTTGAGGAAAACGGGAAATGTTGCATAAAGAAAATAGGAGCAAGATAATTGATTAAATGTGCCAAGAAAGAAAGGGAATGACTGAACTTTAAAAAATAAAAAACGAGTGACATATATAGGACATTATATAATTCCGGGCCTCACACACTCTTACCTATATACATTCTCCCTTCACATACATATAATGCAACTTTCTCATACAGTGCATTCAGAAAGTTTGCCTCATTTAGTTCACATTTTCTTATGTTGCAGCCTCTTTTATCAGTTTTCAGGCTCAGTCAACTGATCCCCACTCAGAGAATCATTGATACTTTGGGCGAGGAAATGCCTCGAGGAGAAGTCAAAGAGTCATTTCTAATGAATTCTTTCCATGCAGGGAATTTCCACACGCTGGGCGGTACTTTAAGACATGTCTAAATTGTATATCTTCGGTGTCAGTGGAATGTAGGCCCCCCCACTCCCCTTTCATTTACACAGCCCTGACTGTAGATTAATAAATCCCACCCACCCCCCATCTATGTGGCAACTTTAATTAAAAACCAGATTACTAAATGGAGTTTTGGTAAATGACTTTGCAACCATAGATTTGGCAGAGAATTTGTCTGTGGCTAAACTTCCAGTAAAGATACAGTCATTGCACTGTCTTTCCAATTTTTTTTTAATTTGCCCTACATCATCTTCTTGTCATGATTTATTAAAGTTATCTGTACTTGTTCATATATATGTTTTCATTTGAACTATCTGATGTAATTTTTACTTCTCTGTGAATTATCGAACTAACTTGACGTGACTATAGAGTGACTGCTTGTTTACATGAGGTCATGTGCAGGTTTATTTTTAGTCTTTATGAAGCAACGAGACCAGGTGCTGCTGTATAGACTTCAGAGAGAGGATGAGGTAAGTCTATCAGGATAATGAAAGGATGTCGTGTGTGTGTGTGTGTTTGTGTGTGTGTGTGTGTGTGTGTGTGTGTGTGTGTGTGGGTGTGTGTGGGTGGCAGGGGTTTCGTGCGCTCATTTCACTGTCTGTCTGAGTCTGACTACTTGTTTGGATGCGTGCATCGTGGGGTGAGTGTTTGTGTCTTGGAATGTGTGTGACTAAAGCTACATGTGCGCTGGCTGGATGTTACAGCAGCAGACAAACAGGAGAGTCTGACACACCTGTTCTCACCATGTCACCTCCTGCAGTGTCTGGTTTTGGTTCCACTCTTTTATGAGGGGATCCTACAGACAGATATACTGTACGTCTCAGAGAATCCACCTCACTATATGGTGACGAGTGTGACTCGACACCCCCTCTGGTTGCGTGCGTTGTGTATGTATAGATCATACATTTGACAGCAAGTGTGTGTGTGTGTGTGTGTGTGTGTGTGTGTGTGTGTGTGTGTGTGTGTGTGTGTGTGTGTGTGTGTGTGTGTGTGTGTGTGTGTGTGTGTGTGTGTGTGTGTGTGTGTGTGTGTGTGTGTGTTGTGTGTGTAGGCAGGAAACCCCAGAGTAATAACTCACACAGTGCAGTGACATAAGCTGCTGGTGATGCCCAGTGTAGATACACACAGAGAGACCGTTCAACTGCCACCTGCCAAGCCTTTATCATCACATACATGGTGTTGTGTGTGTGTGTGTGTGTGTGTGTGTGTGTGTGTGTGTGTGTGTGTGTGTGTGTGTGTACTGGTACTTATATCTTTGTAGATAACTTTTTGAGTTAAGACCTGACAAATTAGGACATTTTGGGAAAGTAAGGACATTTTAGCAGCTCCTTACTTTTTCAAAGCCTGTTTAAGGTTTAAGACCTTTAGTGTGTGTGTGTGTGTGTGTGTGTGTGTGTGTGTGTGTGTGTGTGTGTGTGTGCGTGTGTGTGTGTGTGTGTGTGTGTGTGTGTGTATGTGTGTGTGTGTGTGTGTGTGTGTTTTTGTTCCCCCTTGGGACATTTTCCGGTATAACCACTGACCTTGTCAGGACCACTAGATCTGTCCAAATGAGGCAAGATTTAATTTCTAAATCCTGGTTAAAGTTTGTGGTAAGATGTGAATTGTGCTTGTGGTTAGGCATGAATTGGTCTTGGTTAAAGTTGGGAATGATGTCTTGGCTTGGTTGTCCACAATAAGGACTAATGAGAACTGATATGGATAGCTGCCCAAACCTTTGTGTGTGTGTGTGTGTGTGTGTGTGTGTGTGTGTGTGTGTGTGTGAAGAAACCAGTGTAAAGTGTAAAAGGTTAAGATAAGAATTAGGACAAGGTTAAGGTGTAAATTGTGTAAATGAGTGTCCTCACAAGGATAGAAGTGCAAGTGTGTGTGTGCGTGCCTTTATTTCCATATTTCTAAAATCCAAAATCATACAGACCATCTGCACAATAAGCACATTCTTACTAATACGTTCTAAGTAACATCACTGGTCTGAAAAAACACATTGCGATGAGAGACAGGGGCCAGTTCGAAGTAAATTACTTTTCCTGAGTTTGGTTTGACCCAGTTGGGCCTTTTATATTCTTCTCTCACACGCGCCTCGATCCATCTCTCTATAAATCTGCCCTGTTATAATCCTCCGTTAGCCTGCTCCACAAACTCTGGAGATGTAGAAAGAATGAAGGCTTTGTTTAGGTTCTTAGTCGTCGCTTAAATCTTAAATCTTCACAGCTCTGGAGAGACTAATCTTCTCGAAAGTCTTCAACCACAGCGGAGCTTTAGTGCAAACACCAACATCAGAGAGAGACTGGGTTAAACCTGAGGAGAGTTGTTTATATAGAGATTTTCATGTGATTTCACACATGTTGGGGACCTCAAAACACTGGAGGGTCGTTTATTGTCTCATTTAAAATCACTTTTAGATAATCAAAATACAGAAAGAACAGGAACGGCACTGGAACTAAGAGTTCATACCTCTGCCAAAGTCCAACAGTCCCCTTATGAAACCACATTTAAATTCAATAGATCCGTATTGTTATTTGGATCTGTACCAAATTGCTCACACTCATAACAGTCCGGAAAACATGCCTGATTTCTTTCATCAAAATCCATCAAGTATTCTCCAACAAATCCATGACAATCTTAAAAAAATCGCGCAATGCTACAGAAAATCCCGGATCCGACCCCGGATCTGTATCTTCACCATTATTCAAAGGATTCATACTGCAGCGTTCCAACAAGTTTTGTGGTCACCAATATAAACTTGCTACTTACCAACCAACAAACAAACAGATGGTAATAATGTCTTCCACGTCATGGCGCAGCTCTATTTTTCCACCGTAGACTCCAAAAGGGCAGACAGAAAAAAAAACATTCAGTGGAACAAATGATGCAAACTCCCTTTTTTTCAAGCACGTCCTACTCCGCATCAAAACAACAATAAAACCTCAATGAAAATCAAGTCCTCTCCATGTATGGCATCATCAGGCTGCTCCTCACTTTCAGGTGATTCTTTTAATTTCTTCGCTTCTTATCTTCCTTATATGCCTCTACAAACCTTTTTTTTCCTCGAAATGCGTCATTCTGGTATCAGACACATCTAAACTCATCAAGATTCAAAGTTTCTGCTTGTCCTTGCGTACTTCACTTCTCTTCATTCTGCACGTCCTCTGCTTCTATTCCTGAACCCCCATCCCTCATCCTCCACTCCATGACCAAAACAAAACACAAGCTCAAATAGTTTTTTTTAATGAATCAGACAGACGTGTCTGCAGAATAGCCAGTCTAAACAATGTTATCAGTAGCTGCTCGCAGATGAAACCAACCAAAGCAGCATTCTGTGTGTGGCGCAAATATTGTTTTATTGTTGCATAACTTGACGCCAGGTATCAGAGAATATCCACATAAAAACTGCATGTACTCAGATTTCCAAACGTTTATTTTTCCATGACCGGAAACATAAAATAAGAAACACAGTTATAATCTACTGGCAATTTGTAATGAGAGAAAATAGCCATGTATTAGTGCGTCTAGTCATATCTGAACAGTAAGACTTTGAAAGCGCCAAGTGTAGCATTTGTTTCATATTCATTATTGTGGTGTATCGTATATAGTTTATTTTGTTAATAAAGTGGTTGGTGTGGTATATGGGAAAAGTTTTTGGCCCATTTTTGTGGTATGTTTTTCTTATGTGTGTATGTTTTTCTTGTGTGTGTATTGCACATGTTGGGGTTGTCGTCTCCTGCAGGCCTGAGTACTGTTATTATCTGGAGCTCGAGGCTTTATCGCTGCCCAGCAGAGACGATAAGAGACAGCTCAGGATGTGACGCAGGCGTCTGGGATATGTTTTTGTCCATATTAAACACAATGACTGTACACACTGGCACATACACATGTAGTCCACAAATATCTGATTCAAAGTCTAATCCGGCCCCAAAATGGGACTGTAACAAAACTAGAATGGCACTTATTAGAGCCCAACAGTCTAAATTCAGATGAGTGGGCAGATCCAGGAATTTTTTTATCTCTTTAGATTAGCTATCTTGTGACATTTTTGTTGATTTTTTAGAAAATAATTTATGGATCTTGATGAAGAAAATCAGACACATTTAGGAAACCGATATCTACGAGTGTGTGCAATTGGGTGCAGCTTGATTAAATTTAAGGGGACTGTCGAGGTATGCAGCCATTCTAGCTTTACTAGAGCTCATACTGCACATTTTCTCTGTGGTAAATGTCAAAAAACACCCTTTAACACAATGTTAAAGAAAAGGCACAAAGCAGAAAAGACACAAAGCAGAAAAAACTTGACGCACAAAACCAGACAAACACAAGACTATGTATGGTGCTGATGTTCGCTTTAGCCATGTGGGCAAACAAGAACCAGATTCTGTTCATGTTGGTTTGGTTGTGAGTCGGGATTACTTCATACAGTGCGACCTGACCATTTGGGAATTGTAACGCTCAGCTAGACACAGTAATAGGTGAGACAGAGAGGACTGGTGTGCTCATACACACTGGCATGCATAGTTTTCAATTAAATGAAAATTACCGGCAAAAGTAAAAGCAAACAACTGTGACTACAGACACGGTGTTTTCTAAAGGCCATTCAGTCATTTTGAAATATATTGTCCAAATGAAGAAAATTTACTGCGGCAGTGAAAAGTTGTACTTGGATCATGTGGAGTGAAACAGTCCGGTTAGTCACAGAGTTAACACCTCTGCGTCCCCAGAGGAACATTGTGCTCCGGTTTGGACTGAATGTTTCACACAAACTGCGTCTGCACCACGCAGGGTCAATTACAGTCACGGTTACAGCCATAATTCAACAACACAGACACACACACATACGCACACATTCAGGCAGGTAGCCAACAATTTTAATGTAGACGAGAAGGGCTTGTAGACACAAATACATTGTTGTGAAAAAGTTTTAGACGTCTAGATTCTTATAGGACAACGACCTCAAACATACAGCCAGAGTCATAAAGCACTGTCCTCAGAGACAAGACAAACATGGAGTCCTGTAACAGATGGTCTGGCCTCCACAGAACATGGATCTCAACATCATGGAGTCAGACAGAGACAGAAGACCTGGAGACAGATGGAATCCACAGAGGAACTGTGGTGTGTTGATGCTGGAAAACAACCTGTCTGCCAAATACCTTCAAAAACTGCAAATGTAGAACTGCTGCTGTTTAAAGGGGGATCACACTAAATATTGATTTGTTTCTATTTTTTTCCAGTCAACTGCACTTTGTAAAAAGTAAATTCATAAATAAAAACCAGAGTGGGTCCATACCTCTGCCAAGGCTCAATAGTCCTCTAAAATTCAATCAAGCTGCACCATATTAGATATCAGTTCCCTATACACATGCCTGATTTGTTTCATACACAATACAATCCCCTTTCACTCCTGGGTCAAATAACTCTGCAGTAGACTTTATAATTGTTGCAGTCTTATACTGCAACTTTTCTGGGGCAATGTTAAGAAAGAGCTTAAAAAACCTGCGTATAACCACTAATTTTGGAGTAAAAGATGTATAAGTATCTCTTAACCATAGAACTTTACTTGTAGCGACTTACATCTTCAAGTCTATAATAAAAGTGCCACAGATGGTGCAGGAGAGTTTTGATTGATGACAAATACATCAATGGTTGATGGAATTAATTGTCGAAAAGAGAAGAATAAAATTACACAAGCTTTTTATTTAGATTGAACTTAAACTGGCATTCTCGCTTCAAGGTCTGTTTAGCTTAGTAGCTGCTCTTGAGCAATATCTATTAATCTGCCACATAATCCCTAAACAAATGCATCGTTTCTTTTTGTAGTGTTTGCTGAAAACTGCAGGTTCCAACAGAAATAGGAAATTATTTAACCATTTTTTAAATACTCGTTCATTGGTGACCTATTTTTAAAATGCACATCTGGGGGGAACAACAAGGCCTGATGCTTAAAGCCACCTAAGCCACAGACTAACTGGGGAAATTGGAAAAACTAATTAAAGCAGCAATAAAACAGAATATATCTAACCCTATTCTTTTATTATTAGGAAATCTCATCAGCGTTAATGGGCCTGTTATGTTGAAGTTTATTAACGTTCCAGATTTTTTCCCACAAAAGTAAGAAACAAAAAAGCATAATTGGAGTGGACCCGTAGCTTACATGGTGTGTTTAGATTGGTTGACATGATTCGTTGCACCTCTGTGACCTCCCCAGTCTTTGACCTCTTTCTGCTGCCTTTTTGTGATCTGGTGTCAAAGGTCAACAGTCGGTGGTCAGTGCTGTCTATCACACTCCAGACGGCAGCCACTGAGAACACAAACTGAAACCACTAAACCACATCAAGACCTCGGACTAAAGCAAACAGTTCGCTGCTGGCCGCTGTGCAGTTTTTAGAGCTGTGTGTGAAAAAGGTCATTAATCACAAACACAACCGGGAGCCGTGGGGAGGCTCCCGAAAATACTCCTACCTTTATGTGTGACACATAATAGAGAAAGTGTCCCAGACGTATAAACATCACAAGAGTATGAGTAACAGCTTGTTTTCCCTGATAATGCTAGATCCAAGGCTTTTGCTGTGTTTACTCACATTGAAGTTAAGTTCTCCTTTTGTCTGGCGGAGACTCAAGCGTTCCCACGCTGATGAGGCATAAAAGAGACTAGGGGCATTTTTTTTCTTCTTTTACCTTTTTTAAATTAGTTACTCAGACATTTCTGTGAGTCATCGGAGAGAAGGGAGTCACAACACGGCTTGCAAAACAATGCTCATGTACATAGCTTCATGCACGAACGCATGCACACACACACACACACACACACACACACACACACACACAGTTGTGTCACCATGATTTCACGGCACATTACATTGACTTACATTGATTTCCTGCAGACTTCATCTAATCCTAACCAGTTACTACTTGCCAAACCTCAACCTTAATCTTAACCTAACCTTAAAACATGTCTTCACCTTAAAATGTGTGGTTTGTGCTGCTGCCCTTATTAGGATCTTGTATTGACTTCCATTTAATTGTGGACAGCCAAACCCAAACCTTATCTCTAGCATTAACCAGGACCCCAGAAATGTTTAGTCACATTCGGACCGGGCTTTGGTCCCACATAGGTCTACTAGATTAGAGGAGGCCATGTACAAAAATGAGTACACACACACACACACACACACACACACACACACACACACACACACATCCTGCTGTCCATAGATTCTCCTCTAACAGTCTCAGTAGGACGTCAGTTGTGAAGTTGCATTACAAAATGTATTTAAAATGCATCTTTAACATTTTAAGAAAGACTTTTGTTTCCTCTGCCGGGAAATAGGGCAAAAAGGACCCACTACATTTGTTTTTTAGCTGTAAATGTTTGCTTGCACATGGCTGTGTCATTCCAAGTGACTTTAAGGGAAACGTTGATCCAGGAAACATCCAAACTGCACTTTCCTTACTGCACCCACCTGACATCCATCTAACTCTGAGCAGACTGTTCCTGAAGGAGGGAAGTAAAACAAGTGAAGCTGAGGGAAACAGCTGCTGTCATTCAACCTGGTGACCCGATATCGATCATCGTTACTGATGATTTCTTACAGTAAAGTCTGGACCAGCATGAGGTGTGGAAGGTCACATGTGCATACAGAGTAAGCATGGGAGACAGTTTTGTGCAGTCACTTTCACACACTCTGTCACGCTTGAGAAAACCTTAAGTTCCAACTTTGGATATTTTCCTGTCTTCACTTTATTTGTCTTAATAATTTTCTACATTTTTACAAACCTTTCGTCCTTTGAACACCATTAAATTAGAGAAAGGGATTATTCTGTACTTTATTTACTGTCAACTGAAAAGACCATTTCCTAGTTCATCCCTCTGTCTGTCTGACTTCCATTCTTGGTCTGTCTCAAAACTTTAAAGACAAGTCCCACTATATTCTTCATTCTTATATAATTTCTTAGTTTACTAGAGTGAGTATTTATAGCAGCAGGATGTGTACGTGGAATTGATTAAAAATATAGTTTTTTCAGTCATGTTAATAGTGATGTGGTTTTATTGGTTTTTGGACAGTTTTGGAGGTTCATAGAGGAATTTGTCAAGTCAGGCTTTGGCTACACAGACAATATGATCTAGTTTGGATTTGCTGACACGACCGTTTATAAAGATGGATGATCTGACTGCTCCTCAAAAGTGAAGCCAACACATCTCAATCGCCCCTTGGTGGCTGGCTGCAGTATAGCACATAAACCCCGCCCCCTCCAAATCAAAGTAAACATCATATACAAATTTGTTGAAGATGATATCTCTCATTTTGGGTTGTTTGTATCACATCGATGTATGACCAAGTATTTATTTTTCTTGTAACTTTGGTTTTGATTAATTATTTGATGCTATATAACGCGGTGAAATTTCATGGTTGACTGCTGACTGCTGACTCTGACTCGTGATTGGTCTGCGCAGACTCTGGTTCCAACTGAAGTCATCGGCAAGTTCCAAATGGAAACTCAAAAAATTCCATCTTCACTTTGCAAGACATACCAGCGGAGAAAAGACTACAGCATAATAAACTATAATGGGAGTTCCGATGGGAGGAACTGAACTGCACCCTATGGACGGCTGTTAAATGTTGTCTCTTTCCATGTTTTATCTGTTCTTGGAAATATAAGATCTCCACAAATCAGACTCTGGGGAGACTCATCAGATCGCTGCAAAAATGTCCACACATGTTGTTGCGGCTGGGCCCCGGATGAGGCACATGCATTCGAAGAGTGTTTGTGATTTGTGTGGGAATGTGTTTCATGTGCGTGTAGAGGGCCCAGTGATATACTAACTTCCCATACTTCCCAGACACAGGTAGACGGCCCCTAGACTCAACTCCGGCGCAGGTGTGTGTCCGAGAGAGCACACCCATGAAAGTGTGATAGTGTTTCATTATGTGAATTCAGAGTATATATAAAGTGCAATAATCTATATGGCAGTGAATTTACTCCCAGCACTCACTGTAGAAAAAAACGCAGACACGAGAGCGCCCCATTTAAGTTTTATGGCCATCCACATGGGAGGAACCTCTGCAGTTATGGGTCCAGATGGGGGGTTAGTGTACATTTTAAGAGCGACTCTCAGAGTGTGATTCTCCCTTGAAGGACAGATCAGCATGAAACACCGAGGGAAAGATAAGAAAAAACAGAGAAATTATAGCGGATGAAGTCATTATAGAGTCACTCAGGCCCATAAATCACATCTCAGAGCTCCTCTGTGGGATCTTTACAAGTCTGTAAAGGGATTACATATTTAATAGGTTAGTTCGGTTTAGGATAACTTCCTCCAAGCGGATGCCAAAGACAGTGATATATATTTCCTCTTCTCTAAGAAAGATCTCTCTCTTCCTTTGAGAGGTAAGATTGAGACCAGGCTGTAGTCATAACAGCACTTCTCTGACTTCACACATCAGTAGCTGTTGTCATGAAAACAGTTGTCCATGCACTGCCAGCCTGCATCAGATTTCTTATCTAGGTTTGTTTTCCTCTGCAGCACAAAAACAGGGCAGAACATGTATTTACTGTTGTGTGATGCTGTGAGGAATGAATGGGACTTTGTGGAAATTTTTTATATTTTAAGTTGATTCTTCAGAAGGACGGGAAGATGCACTCCTTTACCTGGAACATGAGTTTAACAGGTTTAGACTTGTGAGAACTGCAACAGGAACAAAACACAGTGACTCCCAATGTCATGTTTATGTAAAGTGAGAAAGTTCAGATTAAATTACATTTGCATAGTTAGGTACTTTATTATATAATACAATATTTTATTATAGCTCGTGAGACAAGTTGAGGTGAGAAATATACAACTAAACAGGGAGTGGTGGGATGTAACAAAATACATTTACTTCTGAATAAACACTGAATTAGACAGTCTGACACTCATTTGTTCACACATTAAAAACAGCAGACTAGGAAAACTCTTTGGTTAAAAGTTTTCATAAGACAACACAGATAAAAGAGACACATAAGATAAAAAGAGAAAACACATCACACTATAGTATGAATATAATATTACCTTTACTTATACAGAACCTTTCAAACACAATTACAAGGTGCTTTACAATTTAAAATGAAAAATTTAAGGCAAACAATTGGAAACACAATAGAACTATATAAAAACTCTATACACAATAAATACTATATGAAAGGCCATGATACTTATATGACAAAAGACAATATTGACAGGAGCCTCCCTATATAGGCTGTCCATATGGAAAATATCGGTGGGAGAATAGTAGACTGGAAGATAGAATATGCAGAGATGGCGGTAATGCACTTTGACGTTGGTTGCCATTTACCAATAAACCAAACAAAGAATTAAGTATTAGTCAATAATATGATTGTATATAATTTTGTAAAAACAAATTCATTTGTATATTATTATTACTGTATAAAGTTGTAGTATTACTACTGTCTGTATTTACTGTTTTTTATTGACCAGCATATGAATGCAGTCCATATAGATTGTTTTGGTCAATGACATTTTTGTATTTTATTTTGTGCTTACAATTCGTTGATTGTATTATTAATGTGTTTAATCTTTTTTATTGATTTTTCTTATCTATCACTTTTTGAACTCACTCTTTTGTTTTATTGGAGCTTCTCTCCAAAGGTTTTTCACTTATTATTTTTGTGGTAACAGTGATAAACATCTTGCTCGTTTGTTCCCGGTGTAGTGTGTGTGTGTGTGTGTGTGTGTGTGTGTGTGTGTGTGTGTGTGTGTGTGTGTGTATGTATGTATAGAGACCGACAGCGCCCTCTGTTGTCGGCGCTGCGCAAACGCCCGGAGACCTCGCACCGCCTGCGCCGTTTTCTCATTGGCCGCTGTGGGTCTCGTGACCACAACAGAAACATGGCTGCCGCAGCTGCAGTCCGGTCGAGCGTGGGTCTGACTTTGAGACTTTCTCGAGTCAAACCGGACTGTAGCACATGTCCGCTGTACCGGCTGAGGAGCGGTGTGACCGGCGGGGCGGACCGGCAGAGGAGCGGCTCCTTCCACAGCTGCAGGACGATAAACCGACATTTACAGACGAGCATGGGTGAGAGCTGGTGTTTGCTAACAGCTTTAGCCTCAAACAAGACAGTGCCGATGTCCTCAGAAGGGAAGTGATTACCATGAGTTTTAATGAGCGGGGACTAGTAGTGTATTTGTTTACCAGTGACTAGTGCCAGTAATGTTTGGTTTTCATGTGGTGGATGGAGAAGAGCAGTTATTTAAATATGTCCTCAATAACACTCCCAGCATTCACTCTGGCAGTGAAACTTTGTGCAACAAGTCCAACACCCCCCTCATCCCTCCATTCAACAACCAGGAGCAGCTGATCTCACCCTCTCTGTCCCCGTGTCCGTGTTTGTCTTTCCAAAAGGTCTCCACCACAGTGAGGAGGGGGTCTCCAATGCTGAGGACCCAGAGGACGTGTAAGTTTGTTGTAAATCAAAGCACACATCCTGCATCTGTAGCACTAGAACAACTTCTCTGCTACTCTCCAGCTGTAAAGTTCAACTTAGTGAAGGCTACATGTGGTTTGCATTCAAGGTCAGTTAAATATTCGCATTTCTTTCCATCCTAACTTCGCCCTGACCATATATCTGTATCGCTGATACTTTGAGGGTCAAGGTGAGGGCGATCCCAGCTGGTAGGGGGGGTGCACCCTGGACAGGTCACCAGTCCATGGCAGGAACAACACGTAGAGACAAACAACCATTCACACTCACATCCACACCTACAATGAACCTAACCCCAATCTGCATGTGTTTGGACTGTGGGAGAAAACCCACTCAGACACGGGGAGAACATGCAAACTCTACACAGAAAGACCCTGACTGAACTGGTGTATTGCAAGTCCAACATACAGACCCTGGTCAGACGCTGGTCAGCGCTAAGTTCATTCTGAACACAACTAAATGTGTCCTGAAATCCAATCACATATTCAGAGGTGGTCTGGGCCACATTCTTTTCACTGTGTGAACATTTTCGTGAATTTTTCAGGGGATAAACAATATTTAATATCTTGTTATCTGGTAAGTGTAGTGCTTGTAGGACAGGGTGGTGAATTTAAACTTTTTCAAAACTTTTCATCTGACTCAAATGTCTGATTGGCTTAAAAAATGTGTAATTATTTTGAAACCTCATCGTTGATCTTGATTTAATTGGGTTAGATATTTTACTCCTGCTCTCATCTTTGTTGTTTAGGGTGAATGTGGTGTATATAAATCGATCTGGACAGAGGATCCCAGTTAGAGCCAAAGTGGGAGATAATGTTATGTATTTGGCTCACAAGCATGGAATCGAGCTGGAAGGTGAGTGATTAAATCTCTCTTAAATATTTAATCAAAGTTTTAAGACAACTGCTGCTTATTAACTCCGGCAAGGAGGTAATTTATTTTACCCATGTCTGTCTGTTTATTTGTTACCAGGACTATGGAAAAACTACTAAACTTATTTCTACCAAACTTGGGGGATGGGGTCTGACATTTTTGTGTAGATGTGGATTAAGGGGGGGGTGGGGGGGGGGGGGGGGGATCCAGAATTAGAGTTTTTTGTATTTCTTTTTTAAATTGCAACATCTGGCATTTTTCTTAAATCTTTCATGGAATGCTTAGATCTTGATTTTTCCAATGTTTAGGACTATGATTCCTGATAAATGAATTAAGGTCATCAGACCACCTCCTTTTTTCTTGTCTATTTTCTACTAACAGAATTAGTAAATCATGTGCAGGGTTGTGCTCTTTACTGAGGGCCGTTTTAATTATTTGTGTTTCTGTTTTATTCAGGAGCCTGCGAGGCATCGTTAGCCTGCTCAACATGTCACGTCTATGTGAACGCTGACCATTTTGACAAACTGCCAGAGCCTGATGAGCGGTAAGTCTTGTGTCCAAACTAATGCAGCTATTTTTCAAAACTTTCCCCTCTGTCTCTTGTCCACACACAAACTAAGTTTTAAGACATTACAATGCAGATTTTTACAAATG
This sequence comes from Hippoglossus hippoglossus, assembly GCF_009819705.1. Taxonomy (NCBI): domain Eukaryota; kingdom Metazoa; phylum Chordata; class Actinopteri; order Pleuronectiformes; family Pleuronectidae; genus Hippoglossus; species Hippoglossus hippoglossus. The sequence continues at coordinate 14,711,412 of NC_047151.1, read as the reverse complement.
CCAGATTTTCTAAATCTCTGGTTTCTGTGTACATGTGTGAACATGTAAAACTGAGCTTATGGAAATGATGTCACAGGTTACTTTGCTCATTCCCACTATTGCCTTGTATATATCATATTAAACTTTAGACCTTGTGCCAGAAACATCCTGGATAAGATGGCGAAACAGTTGTCAAATAACTATAAGCAAAGATATAAGCAAAAAACTGAGCTTCTACTGTTTTGATTTGAAGTTTCTACCACCAGAGGGAAAGAAGCTCACAATGTTCTCTGGTATTTGAAGGATCGTTGACTTTCTCGGAACCTACTGGCCTGGTTGTTTTTTTGTGGACGAAGATATTTTGTAAAAGAGTGGGAAAATATTCCTTCTGAAAATATCCGCCTTAGTGTAGACAAGGCCTAATACTAATCTTCCTCTTAAACCATGACATTTACATTTCAACTAATGTATGATAGGGTGAAAGTACGATCACTGTTATATTTACTGATTTGATTAATGTTGGTTGTCAGGGAGGATGACATGCTGGACATGGCGCCCATGCTCCAGGAGAACTCCCGGCTGGGGTGCCAGATAATTCTCACTCCAGAGATGGACGGCATCGAGTTGACCTTGCCCAAAGTCACCAGGAACTTCTATGTGGACGGCCATGTTCCCAAACCTCACTGAGAAGAGGCACAAAAGATGAAGAAGGGGGACTGGGAAAGAAATGAGAGCGTCTCTGTGAGCTAGACACCATGTGTGCTGGTTGAGAGAGGGGGCGACGCACGGCTAAGATAGTAACGTCCGTAGCAACTCCCAAGACGTCTTGCCGACTGACAAATTCAACAGTTGACCATTGACATGACAGGCCTGCAGATGAGATCACACATAGTCAGATACTGAGTCTCACTGAGGGTCAAACTAATGGTTTGTTCCAAAAACAACTGATGGTTTGACTGATAATGTATTTATTTATGTGGAGCATTCTCAGGCCCAAACTAGACACAATTCAATCTAAACTGTTCTTTGAGAGGACTTTGACATTTTATGGTTGTCATTGTTGAGCCATTTTTTTAACAAAGTCTATCTTTGTGCCGTCAAATGGAACATTCCTTGTTACAGCTCATATACGCACAAGTATCACATGATGTTCTCTGTTCATCATTTTCACACTTTTGATTTTTCAGATATTGTATACATGGCATTTATTCTCATTTTTATGAGTCTGGTTCTTTTGTGGGTGTTTTTGTTTTTCTCCTGCAAGGACTAAAGCCAGATACAGAGGAAGCAGCTGTATATTATAATGAATGTGTATCTGGAAACCTAAGGTTGGTGGCAGGGTGGACTCTTAAATACACAAACCAGACTGTTGAAACTAATGTTATTCACTATAAACTAAATAATCATTCTTTGTGAGTTGTGTTTCTGAAGGTCAGAGGAAAGATGCATGTTGAAGCACTTCCTGTCAGGTGACAGTGATTGTGGCTCGATGAGTTGAAGTGGTTCAGGTTTGCTGTGATCCTGGCTTGAAGCTGGTCGACACACAAAATCAGTTTACCTCATCTCCCCTTTACTTGTTAGCTCTACTCTACTTAATCCAGCTTGCACACAAATGTCAGTGAATTGTGTGTATTATGTATTAGAAAACATTTAAAGTTGTGCAATAAAAATTGTTTTCAAAAGTATGTTTTGTACACCTCCTCCATTACCACTTAGAGAAAAATGGCAACAGTGAAGCAAACATTGATATATCCAGACTATTCAATACTAGTTGGGTGCATATACAAATACCAAATACCTAGAAAGGCCTCACGTGTTGTTGCAGAGAGCTGTTTGCTGCAGCAGCTTCCAGGTGAGACTGGAGTTCGCTGAGGGGCCACACTTTTATCCCCCTGCAGGTGTAATCTGTGTAAACCAGGAACACCCGTGCATGCAGCTCAACACGACAGGAGCCGGTCATGGCCACCAGCTCCACCGGTGTGGCCCCGGCTCGTCTGTATCAGCTGATGATCGATCCTGGTGGTTAATGGTGAGAATCGACACATGCAGCGATCGGTGGATGTTGGGTTTGATTTTGAGAACAAGTTCTTGTACCGTTGATCCTCAGGCCTTGATGGCAGAGAGGGGGTTAGCTAAAGAGGCCATGACAGGTCAGAAAGGAGGACTGATGATGAGAAGAAGAAGACGAAGAAGGATCGGTGAGGTTGATGTGAGAATGTGATCGCAGGGCCCAAGCGATGTACGATCACAGGTTATGGATCAAAGTTTGCGATCATTAGATGTATAATGTCCATCCATGAAATCGGATACTAAAACAGACACCGATCTAAAGCTTAAATGAAGCCATGGTGAATTGATGCGGACATGAGGAGATATACGCGGTGGTTACAGACATTGTAAGGTCACGATCTGTGATTGTGGGAAACCGATTTTAACATTCAAGTCGCTTTTATACACGTTTCTATATTCATGTATAAAAACCAGTGGATCAATCACTGCGATCAGCTCGTGCGCTCGCGACAGTTTAAAAAGTTGACCCCCGCGAAAATCTGCGACAAACTTCAGCTGCTGCATCAGAGTCCGAGGAGAAATTCAACCGCAGCTTTGTTTCATTGTTACCGGTGAGTTTAAGAAAGTTCGATTTAATAAAAGAAACGTCTCTATTTAAAAAAACAACAACACACGGTGTCCACACGGAGAATGTGCAGCTTTACTGTATTTAACTTTGGAACAGCAGTGACAACCCTAACAACAATAACCCGGATTTTCTTGGGCCACAAAGATAGAATGTATTTTTTTTTTTTTTAAACTGTCGATTTATGTTGTCAACTGCAAAAGTGTTGTAGCACTAGCTTACACAGGAGCTCAGTTACAGCAGCTGTTTAAATGGTAAAGTAGCTATTTTCTAAATCCAAGACCTCTTATTTACTCCCTAGAATCTTCTCCAACCACCATCACTCTGTTTTGTAGAATATAAGGTCATGTGACACATATTCAACAGCCTTAAGAGGTAAAAACATTAGGGGTTACACAAGGAATATGAATTATTAGATAAAAGTCTTAAAAAATGTTTTATTATTGTCTTAGAAACTATGTCTGAGGGCAGTGTTTTTGTGTGTGTGTGTGTTCCTTTCTGATGCAGACACCTCAACATGAGCACAGGACCGACGACACAAGCCACTTTTATTCAAGGAAACCAGAAGACGGCGGAGCAGGATGCGTCTCACTCTGCACTCTTCTACCTCCTCCAAGAAGTTTCCAGGCTGGCGTCTCCTGGCCACAGCAGTGTCCTGGGTGCAAATTCGCCCTCCGAAAGGCTCGACGAGGCGTCCACACCGGGGGGTTTCATCGTTGAAACGGAGGTAGAGGATGAGCATTTAGGATATGATAGTTTCTGCCAGCACAGTTTCTCGCCTTTAAATCTGTTGAACAAAGTGGAGGAGGAAAGTCACAGCAGCAAGGTAATGAGTTTGAACGAGCCGCGTCGCAAAGGTTCCAGCCCCTTGAAAGTGCTGAGTCTGATCAACCTGCAGTGTGACAGGATCCTGCATCAGGGAGATGTAGAGGAGCCGCACCCAAGTTCAGTATCATCCAAGGCAAAATTAGGCCGTTCAACAGCCAGGTCGTCAACTGCTGCAGCCGATGTTACAGGACACGGGGTTGGAAGTGACACTTCTCATATCAAGAGACAAGAAATCACAGCCTCTGTCCGTGATGTGGAAGATGTGAGAGGGCTCAGTATTTATAAAGACTCCCAGGTGGGTTGTAGTCTTCAACCTCAGCCTGCTGAAATAACAGACACTGTTTTACCAGAGCTGATGAAGGATAATGCAACTGCCTCCTCTCAACCGCAACATTGGGACAAAAGGGAGGCCATGTTTAATGTTAACAGAGAATTCGAGTTGAGCCAGGAGTGTAAGACGGACTTTTTGAATGTACCCTTCTCTGAAAATGCTTTGTCACAAGCACACATGCACAGTGCACCCATTAATACCCAGCTGATTGTAAATTCAAATGAAGAGACAAGTGTATATCTACCGAAGCCAGCACTGACAGTAGACTGCAACGCAAACATTGTGTTGACCCCATGTGACACCCAGCTGTCGCCCCCGAGCGCTGAGAGGTGTCTTTCATTCCTAAAAACTGATATCAGAACCACAGGACCTAATCCATCAAAGGAGGCATCACCCACAGTTGAACAACTAAAATCCTCAAGCTACAATGTGCCTTCTGCAAACTCACAACCAGAACTCAGGCCTGTGCAAAACGAGGAAATTGCTCCTCCGTCTTCCTGGCAGTGGAGAACCAAGACTCCAAGAAAACAACCTCATCCCAGCCGGAGTGTTGACATCCAAGACCCAGACATCCAGGGAGTGACGTTCAGGATGGGCTCGGAGCTGGACGACAGCAGGGAGCAGTGTCGGCTCCTCATAACTTCAAAGTACAGGTACTGACAGATTTACTGCATTTTTTGGGTGTGTGTGAGTTTAGAAGATGGTGATTTAAATGTATAGAATTTGCACACATTGCTGGTGTCTGCTGCACGCGTACCCTTCACAGCAAGGAGCTCTTCAAGTGTGTGAGAAAGCCGAGGCTGAGGACACGGACATCCCAGAAAACCCTCAAAACTTGCAGCTCAGATGAGGAGAGTGACCTGACGGTTTCCAGTGAGTAACACCTAAGTACCTGCACTCTTCGGTGAAGCTTTGCATACCTTACTACACCTGCTCCAAAGAGTAATGTTGAGTCCTACAAGTATCTCATTAATGAAATATTCATGAATCTTTATCTCTATTTGTATGAACTGAAAATCACAGGGTTGTCTCTAAATACAGTTTCTATAACCTACAGGGAGAAAAGGGAAACATATTCAAATGTAAATGTGTATCATGTAGATTATGTATCGCTGCAAAAATGCCAATTTTCTCCACTAGGGGGTGCCACTTTATTACAACGTGTAAGGCAACAGCATCATTTGCTTAGGACAGGGTCTAAACATTTATAAATCTTAAGTGAAACTGCTGTGTAAACATTCTAACACCATAATGTTTATCATGACAAGTGCCCTTCATGCCAAGTAGCAAACACAGAAAAGTGAGTCAAAGTGGACTATATGTTCAAACATGTCATTTTTAGTGTCAGCTATACGACCATTATTATTTTTACATCGTTGGATTTCTAAGAGGAGGATTTACTTGAAGTTTATCACAGTGACATAGATGTTACATATGTTTTACTGATCGTTTACGGATGAGAACATTTGCATCCGATTGAAGCTATTGTTTTCAGTCAATGTTCAACATTAACAAATATGTTTGAGCCACAGAATGACGTCAAATAATGCAGATTAATAATCTAATGGATTGTCTTGAATTTGTGGTTGCCTTACACACACTTTTTCTTTTTCTTTATATTTACAAATAAACTTGTTGCAATATGATTGTTTCTCTCTGCCGCATCAGAGGATAAAGTCTGTGCATCGTGCGGCACCAGGAAGACGCCCATGTGGAGAGATGCAGAGGATGGGACCCCGCTCTGTAATGCCTGTGGGATAAGGTAGCTCATATTAATACCACTGGCTGTTAAATATTTGAAAAATGCAAACAACTATGTCACACAAGTTTCTTCCACAGTGGCATGATTTAGTTTATGATGTTTACATGAGTTGCTAGAAGAGTGCGTGTGCGTGTGCGTGTGCGTGCATGTGCGTGTGCGTGTGTGTGTACGTGAATATTAGCCCTACAAGGCCCAAGATGATTTGAAACACTGGGTGGCATTATTAATAATGTGATGTCAAACCAGAGTGTGTTTCATCAAAGAACATTCATCTAATCACTCGTGTATCTCTTTACAAGGTATAAGAAGTACAGAGTGCGCTGTGTCAACTGCTGGCATATCCCCAGGAAAGAGGGCAACTCCAACTCATGCTGCCTCAGGTGTGGAAACTTGGTGAGGCTGACCTCAGCTCAACGGAAACACACAACCTAGGGAACCTACACAGAGAAAAGGCTTTTTATGTCCACATGTGACGGAGCTGTGCACACACCAGCACAAGACTGTACCCTCTCTGTTGCTGTTGTTCTTTGTCCTCGACAATTCAGTACAGATGTTAAGGCAAAAAAGAAAGAACCAACACCAGCCTCTTGTATTTTACTTGACTCAGGGTATTTAAATTAGTTTCACTGCCTCAGTGAATTCCTAACAGAATTCATTCACTTCAGCTCCATGGTTGCCATTAAAGTGCTGTATACATCACAAGAAAACATAAAAAAAATTAACTAAATCAATAAACTGGCAAAAATCCTTTAAAACTAGAACCTTCCAAAACTTAAAAATGGACACTGTAAGAGAGTGGTCTGCACCTCTATCTTTCCTGCACTGGTCCTTGTATTGTAGCATGTGTGACAAAGTTTATTCAGTTGATTGTTTTTGTCTTCCCTCTGTCTGCTGAGCACAGAGCACAGACAGTTTGTAGCAGAGCTCGGAGTCATTTAGCACAAATAAACAGGACTCTGTAGGGCTACTCTAAGAACTACACACATTCTGTGGAAAGTTTATTCATAATTGTTGTGAGTTTTCATCTAAATAGCTTCAGTGTTGCTCGTGTATAATGGTCGTTGGTCTCCAACAACAGCTGCAATACAAAGTTATCTCTGTGCAGGACCAAAAAACTGCAACCTGAGCTCAGTGTTGTGTTCACTGTTATTAACTGCAAAATGATTAACTTCATCGTGGCCTTGACAGCAAGTCTGTCTGCCACATACTTAGTTACACAAGTTAAATTATTTATTTTGTTCGTCATAATTTCTAACTTATTTTTTGGATGTTTGTTTATCTTGGTGTTCATTTGGGTTGTTGCTGCTAACGTTGGTGCATTTTTTTCCTGTGAGGAAAGAAACCCTCTTTGTGTGAACTTGCATGGGTTTGGGTTTGTATTAAAGTCTGTATATAACACTCTGTTTCCCAGCTCTTTCATGTGTGTAGCTGCATGAGCACTGCCCGGTCTTGATCTAAATATTATACCCACACGAAAATGCAATTAGAAAATAGTATAATAGTTTTAGAGGGGTGCCCTACACATAACCTATCACATTAAACTGTATGTGAGGGGGAAGAATTGTTCATTAATGAGGCTTCCCACAGTTTCCTTAGCCCACCCTGCAGTAGTGACCTGTGTACCAAGTGGGTGGCCTCACACAGATTGATACAGTGCAGCTATTATTTCAAAATGGATTACGTCTTCTGATTTGAAACAGCCAGAGAGAGAGAGTTGTCTCTCTCACCATGAGCCAAAACGTCAAGTGAAGAGGAACTGAGGGAAATGAGCATTGTGTTGGCCAACAACATGAAAAGACTAAGCTCTATAAAATGTATACATACTTCAGCCCAAACCAGGTTCACCTGCTGTTGACATGTTAACATTGCAATTTCAAACAATAATAAACATGTGATGGGAAGTAACTGAGAACATTTACATTCAGTTTAGTAGATCACTCCAGAGGTTAATATTTAACTAAGATAAGATCAAACTTTACTGATCCCACACTGGGGATATTAATTTGTTAAAGCAGCAGATAGAATCAAGTAGACGAGACTATAAAAGGCAATCAAATATAAATGTTTTTTTTTATAAAAATGCAAAGAATATGTACATTATATACACCTTTGAGTTCAGATGTGAATTAGTATAATGACATTGAAATGGATATTGAAAATATTGAAATAGACATATCCATATACATGTATATGCAAGTATAGAATTAATGATTTTCACACTAAGAGGCATGTGGAATACTATAATATGATATAATTGGTATACGTTATACAGATAACGTGCAAGAGGACATTTACAGCTCGACAATCATTACTTTGTGGATTAAGTTATTTTTTTATGTAAAAGGATGTTGAGCTTCTACAACTAATTGCTCATATATGTAGCTTAAGTTAAAGTTGGCTCCACATTGATCAATTACGAAGCTCATCACAAATTAAGTCAATGATAAAAGTCAACAATATAATTTATTATTAGAGCCAATCTCCATTGATCGTCCTCTGATTAAAAATGGAGTTTAAGTTTTTAACTCCCACCGCTGCTAATCAATACACATAGGGACTATGAAGTCCATGAAGGTACAGGCTATAATAGGCCTATAAATCTAAATAAACAAAATATTGTACAAACCATTAATTTGATCATAGAACTGAGTGGATTACCAATCATCAGTTATTGCTACAGGACCATTAATAATCTGAAGCTTCATGTCTCAGCTCATTGTTGTGTTCAGGAGGAGGAGGAAGTTTGCAGTGGGGGCTGAAAAGTGGAGGATACAGTCAGATGCGTAACTTTTAGTGAATGAAAGGGGAGAAGGGGGTTTGCGCCTGCTTCGTCCAAGACAGGCGCTCAGCCACCGGACACTCTGGGGACCATGACCTTGGACTGTATGGAGCTGGAGACGGACTCCACTCCTCGGCTGCGGGAGGATGGAGGCTTCTCTGTGCGTGTGCAGCGAGGTGCCGGCTGGGGAGGGTCCTCGGCGAAGCCCCCCTACTCGTACATCGCTCTCATCACCATGGCCATCCTGCAGAGCCCAGAGAAGAGGCTGACCCTCAGTGACATATGTGATTTTATCAGCCAGCGCTTCGCGTATTATCGGGAGAAGTTCCCCGCGTGGCAGAACTCCATCCGGCACAACTTGTCTCTGAACGACTGCTTCGTGAAGATGCCCCGGGAGCCTGGGAATCCCGGGAAGGGAAACTACTGGACCCTGGATCCCATGTCCGCAGATATGTTTGAGAATGGGAGTTTTCTTCGGCGGAGGAAACGCTTCAAGAGGCGACACTTCCTTTTGGGAACGGTGAAGGAGTCCGAGGCGCAAGAGCGCATCAGCCGCATGTCCGTGTTTCCTCTGCTCGGAGCGCGCAGGATGGTTTCTTGTCTCCAGGGTCTTGACTTGGACACAGGAGCGGGTTTAAGACCCCCCACTAGTCCCAGCCTCCCACCTGTGAGCCGGATTATACCTGAGCTCTCCTCGCTTCTCTCCAAGACTTTCCCCTCGTCTTTAACCTTTGAACATCTCCACCCGGGACGCTGCGCCCTCGTCGCACCTCTGCCTCCAAACTTCATGCCTCCTGTACCCAACTACCCTGTTACTCAGTTATCCACTGTTCCTGTTGGCATCTTTAAACATTTCCTCTAACTTAATTTGATTTGATGATCTAATGATGAGGATAGGAGTTTGAATGTCTGAACTCACAGAGAAATTAACAGAATCTCCTTCCCCGCTAGATAAACTCTTGGTACTTTATATAAATATAACTCTGGCTATGGCCTAAACTTACAACTAGGCCAATGTATTTGTGTGTTTGCTTGACGCAAATGATGTTGAATAAATTATATTTTACGGCTCTTATAAGGTTTGGAATAAAAATGTCATGGTATTTACACCTTCTGTGCAGTTTGACGGGTTTATCATTATTCATAAACACAATTGAATAATGAAGGTCATTAGGCTGTCTTCGTTTTCACGTTACCATTTGTAGAGAGTTTTTCTTATTTATCAAATAATACATGTATTTACTGAATTGAAAGATCTGAGCGAAGTGAGCAACTAAAACTTCACAGTATAACTGACTGATTCCCCAAAATAATAATAATAATAATAATAATAATAATAATAGTAGTAGTAATAGTACTCAGGAGATTTAAAGTGTTCCGATGTGACAGTGGATGATTGGTCTTCTTTCCTAAAAATGTTAAAAGAATGTGTGTGTGTGTGTGTGTTTGCTTTTCTTTGATGGCCAATTTAGCTTCAATACCGTCAATGTGAGGTCCTCACAAAATTCGAAGGGTTGTTTGAGGGTGAGTCTTGGTTTTAGTATTAGGGTTAGAATTAGATTTAGGTAAGGGGTTAGGGTTCGAGTGTGTGTGTGTGTGTGTGTGTGTGTGCATGTGTTCCATGTATTATGTTGTGGGGACCTAAATCTCATTATAGGGACTTGACTTTCTCATGGGGACAAAAAGCAAGCCCTCATAATTTAAATCATTACATTTTAAGGTGAAGACATGTTTTAAGGTTGGGTTAAGTTTAAGTTTAGGTCATGGTTACATTTAAGGTTAGGTTCAGGTTAAGGTTCAGGTTAGGGTTAGGCAAGTATAGTAACTATGGATAAGCATAGAGTAGGTCTCCAGGAAATCATTGTAAATCAATGTAATGTACTCTGAATGGAGACACAACTGTGTGTGTCTGTGAGAGAGAGAAAGAGAGAGACGTGTTGCACATCATGTTAGAAGGTGGGTCCACTTCAGTCAACACAGGCCTGTAGCAACACACGCGGCTCTTGTAAAAGTCTCTGAAGCTCAAATAAGTAACACGTGCAGTGTTTGCTCCGTCAGCATGTAGTGCACATGAAATACATCTGGTCATCTGGTCGCCAGGTGATATCAGCCTGTCACTGTCCTCAATGAAGGGAAGTCACGGCAATGTCCTTACAAGAACAAAATGGAAACATAAAAAGCTAAATGATGAGTTAGTCAGAGTTAACGACAAATTCAAAGATTTTTAATGTGCTTTCCTGTGTTCACCTGTTAAGCACATCAATGCCTAACAACCCTTACAAGTGGTGAAACATATTTTTCGGGTTGTAATAAATTTACCTCTTATTCAAGTATCTCAACTATCTGAAACATGAAGGTGTCACAGTGTTTACTTCAGTCTATCAACAACTCATTTTGCAGTAGTAATATATGTAAGAAGTACAGTCAGTTTTACAATATTGACTGTTTTGCTCGAGATACATTTATCCCTCAAATGTGTTGAGGAAAATGATGTTGGTCGTATCAGATATTCTTCCATATGCAAACAGCTGCCTTCCACTCAAACAACCCTCCAGGGAGCTGTTGGCTTTTCCTTTCATGCTCAGTCATGTTTGAACTTCATTCAATTATAGCACACTTACACACTTGTTTCCAAAATCTCTGTGTATCTCCATTGAGTGTGGAACAATAAAGTCGGACAGAGAAAAGTGAGCACAGCCCCTGAGATGAGCTTGAACTCAGTGGCAGGTTGGAGTGGAGTGTAAATATTTAGAAGAAAGAGGACGTCGTTAGGCCTCAGAACCAGGAATAGACAGATGACACTGACACAGCAGAGTCTCCCATGAGCTGATAATGTATCCAGAGCAGCCAAAGGGACTCTCTGAGGTCTCACTGTGACTGTGAGACCCAGACACTGTTAGACCAGAGTCTAAAATCCATTCATCAACAACATATCAATATTTAAAAAGCAGATTTAACTGAGTGACACGTTGGAAAGAGAGTTTATCAGAAAGTTGGCCCAGCTACACCTGATTGCATTTAATTACATATTTTAAAAGTTCTTAATTGCATACTTGATAGCTTATATCTTGATGGCTCAAAAGAGCACATACCTCTGCCAAGGCTAGAGAGTCAACTGAAATTCAGTGAAGCTGCAACAAATATGCCTGATTCTTTTAATTTAGATCCATTCATCATTCTTTGGGAAATTGTTCAAAAAGTCTGAAAACACAATAATCAAACAAATAATCCATCAAGTTGTCTTTGCGTATTCCTGCTAACTGAAAGACAGATGAACAACACAAGAAAAAAACATGACATACAATATACTAAAATATATTTATATTTAAATATTTATTATTACAAAAAGTATAATATCCATTTGGTTAAACTCAATGTCTGCTGAGAAAAAAAAGGTGGGTAAAATTCTACGTGACTATAGTTATGTTAAACAAATGAGTGATGTGAGGGACTTTCATTTCATTTGACAGGAGTCAGTGTTGTATTGATATTGGTAACAGGAAAAATAAGTTTCCTGCTGATTTAGTTTTTGGCAGATCATCTGTTTCCTGTGGGTGGAAATCCTGCAAAGGAACAATTTTTACTGTAAACCACTTACAAACACATTAATTTCTGAAAAAGGAACTTTTAATTAGTTTTTACATTGGAAACATTCTGCTCTTCAATGAAATCACATTATTTTGTACATTTGCACAATTGTCATGGTTTGTAAAGACAGAGAAGTTTTCACATGTTGTCGATACAAACCAACGAGGCTATCTGCTTAATTTCTTTCTTCTCCCCACACTCCATTACACATGCAAACAAACCCTTATGAAGCTAGGTCTTAGTCAGCAGTCGTCTCTACTTCAGTGATGTTTGTCTCGCCAGCTGAAGACTGCAGTTATGAAGAGTGAGAGCACGGGCAGGCAGGCAGGTCGGTGAGCGACAGACAGGAACACCAGCCAATCATTTTATTTTCTATTTCTGAATGAAATGATTGGTCATTTTTATTACAGTCCTGTGAGGGCCACAGACAAAACTTTAAAAAATAAAAAGGTTTCAGAAACAAATGATCAATCCTACATTTATTAAAAACACACAGCTCTTACATTTGTCTCTTTTCATTTCGGGAAAAAAGAAGAATTACACTAGAGAAGAATATTATAAACAAAATTGTCAATGCCACATCCTTTTCAAAACAAAATCCAAATGCAAGCAGCTCTTTTAAAATATAGTGGCACTTAATCGTTTTAATAAAAAAAGCTTTGATTATGATCTCCTCACTTAATAGTCATTATATCTATCGAGCCTCTGAAGTCTCTTGAGTCTCAATGTTTTGTAGGCTATAACAACAGTACTGAAATTAACATCACTGTCCAATGCCTTGCTCGACCTGGCTGTAGCTAAACATCACAGAAGATATCTGGTTCAGTTCTTCCCCCTCCCCACGCTCCATTAGACACACAAACCAACCCTTACCAACATAAGCCAGGTCTGAGTAACCACTGATTCCCTCCTTAATTTTACAGGGTTTGCTCCATTTGTCTGGATCCTGTGGGGATTTGTTCAGATACACTCCTAAATCAACCCTGTTTCCCACATGGGTTGGGTGGGTGTAGAGCCGCCAGGTGTTGTTGCTGTTGTGTTCAGCCTTCGTATCTGCATCTTCACTTTGAGCTGGAAAGGAGACCACACTACCCTGACAACCGTCACCCGTTTCAACAAGCTTCTCACTCCCCTCACTGCCGGTCTGTTTGGCAAAATCGACACCCTTGTTCTGACTGACAGCTTCCACTCGATGGCCCTTTGTACTACGGGCGTTGCAGTAGACAACATAGTTGCCTTCGTCATCTAAGAGCTCTGCCATTTGACATTCACCTGATTCGGTTTCAAGCATGTTGCCAAACTTCCACTCTGTGTATGGATGATCAGCGTACAGGGCTAGTGCATATGAAGTAGAGGCGCAGGAGCCTGGCTTATTTGGATAAGCGTAGACAGGAACAATCAACCTGCCGCTCTGTGTTTGAAGACCATGGCCCGGCCCGACAGCAAATGTGGCCCAGCCACGGATTTCGTGCAGCTTTGGAGTCAAATCTGTCAGCGCGCTCCAGTTTTCACCATCATCGGTGGTGGTGATGTAGCAGAGCCGAGCCTTGTTGCAGCCAGAATTTATCTGACACATTTCTTCGGAACCATTTTCAACACAGATGAAAAACAGGTACAGTGTATTTTCTTTCTCCTCATACACTGGGCAGGGGTTCATGGTACGGTGTCCAGGAAGAAGTGCATTTCCCACTTCTTTTAGCTCCGACCACTAGAAAAGACACAATTCAGAGGTGTGTAAATAAAATAATAAAATAAAAGTCAATCTAGTTCTGAATATTCACATGTATTTCAGCCATTAGAAAAAAAGAATGCTTGTGAGACAATTACCTGAATCTCATTAGGGTCGTCCTCCTTCAGCTTTCCTGTTTTCATCACCAGCTTTTCAGCATCGGAATCCTTCAAAGTCTTCCGCTTCTCTGCAAAGGCGAGAAGAGTTTGATTGTTTCTGTTGTAGAAAAGAGCAGGAATCCTGTACACACATCCATCCTGATAGTCAAAGACAGGCTGCTCCTGAAGTTGGTTGTCCTTTAAAATTCCAATTTCCATGGTGGGTTTACACGTATAAAACAGTCACTCTAAAGACAAAAGACAGACTCGTAATGTGTGTCTCTCCACAATCACCAAAGTCTGCTGCTGCATTTATAGAGGGAGGGAGGGGTCTTGAATAAGGTGTCAGCTGATGATGAAGATGAAGGAAGTTCCCCAGCTGGAGCAGAACCAAAAGCTATTTGAAAGTTTCTTTCTATTTATCAAAAAGATTCTTTACTTTTCTAACACTGTGTCACTAGAATTATGCCTGAGAAGTATTAAGTTCGATCCTGTGTTCACCTGTTAAGCACATCTATGCCTAACAACCCTTGCAAGTGGTGAAACATATTTTTCGGGTTATAATAAATTTACCTCTTATTCAAGTATCTCAACTTTCTGAAACATGAAGGTGTCACAGTGTTTACTTCAGTCTATCAACAACTCATTTTGCAGTAGTAATATATGTAAGAAGTACAGTCAGTTTTACAATATTGACTGTTTTGCTCTAGATACATTTATCCCTCAAATGTATTGAGGAAAATGATTTTGGTCGTATCAGATATTCTTCCATATGCAAACAGCTGCCTTCCACTCAAACAACCCTCCAGGGAGCTGTTGGCTTTTCCTTTCATGCTCAGTCATGTTTGAACTTCATTCAATTATAGCACACTTACACACTTGTTTCCAAAATCTCTGTGTATCTCCATTGAGTGTGGAACAATAAAGTCAGACAGAGAAAAGTGAGCACAGCCCCTGAGATGAGCTTGAACTCAGTGGCAGGTTGGAGTGGAGTGTAAATATTTAGTAGAAAGAGGAAGTCGTTAGGCCTCAGAACCAGGAATAGACAGATGACACTGACACAGCAGAGTCTCCCATGAGCTGATAATGTATCCATAGCAGCCAAAGGGACTCTCTGAGGTCTCACTGTGACTGTGACACCCAGACACTGTTAGACCAGAGTCTAAAATCCATTCATCAACAACATATCAATATTTAAAAAGCAAATTAAACTGAGTGACACGTTGGAAAGAGAGTTTATCAGAAAGTTGGCCCAGCTACACCTGATTGCATTTAATTACATATTTTAAAAGTTCTTAATTGCATACTTGATAGCTTATATCTTGATGGCTCAAAAGAGCACATACCTCTGCCAAGGCTAGAGAGTCAACTGGAATTCAGTGAAGCTGCAACAAATATGCCTGATTCTTTTAATTTAGATCCATTCATCATTCTTTGGGAAATATTTCAAAAAGTCAGAAAACACAATAATCAAACAAATAATCCATCAAGTTGTCTTTGCGTATTCCTGCTAACTGAAAGACAGATGAACAACACAAGAAAAAAACATGACATACAATATACTAAAATATATTTATATTTAAATATTTATTATTACAAAAAATATAATATCCATCTGGTTAAACTCAATGTCTGCTGAGAAAAAAAAGGTGGGTAAAATTCTACATGACTATAGTTATGTTTAACAAATGAGTGATGTGAGTGACTTTCATTTCATTTGACAGGAGTCAGTGTTGTATTGATATTGGTAACAGGAAAAATACGTTTCCTGCTGATTTAGTTTTTGGCAGATCATCTGTTTCCTGTGGGTGGTAATCCTGCAAAGGAACATTTTTTACTGTAAACCACTTACAAGCACATTCATTTCTGAAAAAGGAACTTTTAATTAGTTTTTACATTGGAAACATTCTGCTCTTCAATGAAATCACATTATTTTGTACATTTGCACAATTGTCATGGTTTGTAAAGACAGAGAAGTTTTCACATGTTGTCGATACAAACCAACGAGGCTATCTGCTTAATTTCTTTCTTCTCCCCACACTCCATTACACATGCAAACAAACCCTTATGAAGCTAGGTCTTAGTCAGCAGTCATCTCTACTTCAGTGATGTTTGTCTCGCCAGCTGAAGACTGCAGTTATGAAGAGTGAGAGCACGGGCAGGCAGGCAGGTCGGTGAGCGACAGACAGGAACACCAGCCAATCATTTTATTTTCTATTTCTGAATGAAATGATTGGTCATTTTTATTACAGTCCTGTGAGGGCCACAGACAAAACTTGAAAAAATAAAAAGGTTTCAGAAACAAATGATCAATCCTACATTTATTAAAAACACTAGTCACAAAAGCTCTTACATTTTTCTCTTTTCATTTCGGAAACAAAAGAAGAATTACACTAGAGAAGAACATTATAAACAAGGGTGTCAATGCCACATCATTTTCAAAACAAAATCTAAATGCAAGCAGCTCTTTTAAAATATAGTGGCACTTAATCGTTTTAATAAAAAAAGCTTTGATTATGACCTCCTCACTTAATAGTCATTATATCTATCGAGCCTCTGAAGTCTCTTAAGTCTCAATGTTTTATAGGCTACAACAACAGCACTGTCCAATGCCTTCCTCGACCTGGCTGTAGCTAAACATCACAGAAGATATCTGGTTCAGTTCTTTTCCCTCCCCACGCTCCATTAGACACACAAACCAACCCTTACCAATATAAGCCAGGTCTGAGTAACCACTGGTTCCACTTTTAATGATCCAGGGTTTGCTCCATTTGTTTGGATCCTGTGGGGATTTGTTCAGATACACTCCTAAATTAACCCTGTCTTCCACATGGGTTGGGTGGGTGTAGAGCAGCCAGGTTTTTTTTGCTGTTGTCTTTTTTACTCACATCTGCATCTTCACTTTGAGCTGGAAAGGAGACCACACTACCCTGACAACCTGAAGCCGTTTCAACAAGCTTCTCACTCCCCTCACTGCCGGTCTGGTTGGCAAAATTGACACCCTCGTTCTGACTGACATCTTCCACTCGATGGCCCCTCGTACTACGGGCGTTGCAGTAGACAACATAGTTGCCTTCGTCATCTAAGAGCTCTGCCATTTGACATTCACCTGATTCGGCTAGAAGCCTGTTGCCAAACTTCCACTCTGTGTATGGATGATCAGCGTACAGGGCTAGTGCATATGAAGTAGAGGCGCAGGAGCCTGGTTTAATTGGATAAGCGTGGACAGGAACAATCAACCTGCCGCTCTGTGTTTGAAGACCATGGCCCGGCCCGACAGCAAATGTGGCCCAGCCACAAATTTCCTGCAGCTTTGGAGTCAAATCTGTCAGCGCGCTCCAGTTTTCACCATCATCGGTGGTGGTGATGTAGCAGAGCTGAGCCTTGTTGCTGTTATTTTTTCTCTGCCATAGTTCGTCGTAACCATTTTCAACACAGATGAAAAACAGGTACAGTTTCTTATTCTTCTCATCATACACTGGGCAGGGGTTCATGGTACGGTGTCCAGGAAGAAGTGCATTTCCCACTTCTTTGAGCTCCGTCCACTAGAAAAGACACAATTCAGAGGTGTGTAAATAAAATAATAAAATAAAAGTCAATCTAGTTCTGAATATTCACATGTATTTCAGCCATTAGAAAAACAGAATGCTTGTGAGACAATTACCTGAATCTGTCTCTCATTAGTGTCGTCCTCCTTCAGCTTTCCTGTTTTCATCACCAGCTTTTCAGCATCGGAATCCTTCAAAGTCTTCCGCTTCTCTGCAAAGGCGAGAAGAGTTTGATTGTTTCTGTTGTAGAAAAGAGCAGGAATCCTGTACACACATCCATCCTTATTGTCAAAGACAGGCTTCTGCTGAAGTTGGTTTTCCGATGGTTTTCCACATTTATTTCCCATGGTGGGTTTACACGTATAAAACAGTCACTCTAAAGACAAAAGACAGACTCGTAATGTGTGTCTCTCCACAATCACCAAAGTCTGCTGCTGCATTTATAGAGGGAGGGAGGGGTCTTGATTAAGGTGTCAGCTGATGATGAAGATGAAGGAAGTTCCCCAGCTGGAGCAGAGCCAAAAGCTATTTGAAAGTTTCTTTCTATTCATCAAAAAGATTCTTTACTTTTCTAACACTGTGTCACTAGAATTATGCCTGAGAAGTATTAAGTTCGATCCTGTGTTCACCTGTTAAGCACATCAATGCCTAACAACCCTTACAAGTGGTGAAACATATTTTTCGGGTTATAATAAATTGACCTCTTATTCAAGTATCTCAACTTTCTGAAACATGAAGGTGTCACAGTGTTTACTTCAGTCTATCAACAATTCATTTTGCAGTAGTAATATATGTAAGAAGTACAGTCAGTTTTACAATATTAACTGTTTTGCTCTAGATACATTTATCCCTCAAAATGATGTTGGTGGTATCAGATATTCTTCCATATGCAAACAGCTGCCTTCCACTCAAACAACCCTCCAGGGAGCTGTTGGCTTTTCCTTTCATGCTCAGTCATGTTTGAACTTCATTCAATTATAGCACACTTACACACTTGTTTCCAAAATCTCTGTGTATCTCCATTGAGTGTGGAACAATAAAGTCAGACAGAGAAAAGTGAGCACAGCCCATGAGATGAGCTTGAACTCAGTGGCAGGTTGGAGTGGAGTGTAAATATTTAGAAGAAAGAGGAAGTCGTTAGGCCTCAGAACCAGGAATAGACAGATGACACTGACACAGCAGAGTCTCCCATGAGCTGATAATGTATCCAGAGCAGCCAAAGGGACTCTCTGAGGTCTCACTGTGACTGTGAGACCCAGACACTGTTAGACCAGAGTCTAAAATCCATTCATCAACAACATATCAATATTTAAAAAGCAGATTTAAATGAGTGACACGTTGGAAAGAGAGTTT
Source organism: Hippoglossus hippoglossus (assembly GCF_009819705.1). Taxonomy (NCBI): domain Eukaryota; kingdom Metazoa; phylum Chordata; class Actinopteri; order Pleuronectiformes; family Pleuronectidae; genus Hippoglossus; species Hippoglossus hippoglossus. The sequence continues at coordinate 14,692,782 of NC_047151.1, read as the reverse complement.
ATCAGAAAGTTGGCCCAGCTACACCTGATTGCATTTAATTACATATTTTAAAAGTTCTTAATTGCATAGTTGATAGCTTATATCTTGATTGCTCAAAAGAGCACATACCTCTGCCAAGGCTAGAGAGTCAACTGAAATTCAGTGAAGCTGCAACAAATATGCCTGATTCTTTTAATTTAGATCCATTCATCATTCTTTGGGAAATTTTTCAAAAAGTCAGAAAACACAATAATCAAACAAATAATCCATCAAGTTGTCTTTGCGTATTCCTGCTAACTGAAAGACAGATGAACAACACAAGAAAAAAACATGACATACAATATACTAAAATATATTTATATTTAAATATTTATTATTACAAAAAATATAATATCCAGCTGACTCAATGTCTGCTGAGAAAAAAAAGGTTTACGTGACTATAGTTATGTTTAACAAATGAGTGATGAGAGGGACTTTCATTTCATTTGACAGGAGTCAGTGTTGTATTGATATTGGTAACAGGAAAAATAGGTTTCCTGCTGATTTAGTTTTTGGCAGATCATCTGTTTCCTGTGGGTGGAAATCCTGCAAAGGAACAATTTTTACTGTAAACCACTTACAAGCACATTCATTTCTGAAAAAGGAACTTTTAATTAGTTTTTACATTGGAAACATTCTGCTCTTCAATGAAATCACATTATTTTGTACATTTGCACAATTGTCATGGTTTGTAAAGACAGAGAAGTTTTCACATGTTGTCGATACAAACCAACGCGGCTATCTGCTTAATTTCTTTCTTCTCCCCACACTCCATTACACATGCAAACAAACCCTTATGAAGCTAGGTCTTAGTCAGCAGTCGTCTCTACTTCAGTGATGTTTGTCTCGCCAGCTGAAGACTGCAGTTATGAAGAGTGAGAGCACGGGCAGGCAGGCAGGTCGGTGAGCGACAGACAGGAACACCAGCCAATCATTTTATTTTCTATTTCTGAATGAAATGATTGGTCATTTTTATTACAGTCCTGTGAGGGCCACAGACAAAACTTTAAAAAATAAAAAGGTTTCAGAAACAAATGATCAATCCTACATTTATTAAAAACACTAGTCACAACAGCTCTTACATTTGTCTCTTTTCATTTCGGAAACAAAAGAAGAATTACATTAGAGAAGAACATTATGAACAAAATTGTCAATGCCAAATCATTTTCAAAACAAAATCCAAATGCAAGCAGCTCTTTTAAAATATAGTGGCACTGAATCGTTTTAATAAAAAAAGCTTTGATTATGATCTCCTCACTTAATAGTCATTATATCTATCGAGCCTCTGAAGTCTCTTGAGTCTCAATGTTTTGTAGGCTATAACAACAGTACTGAAATTAACATCACTGTCCAATGCCTTGCTCAACCTGGCTGCAGCTAAACATCACAGAAGATATCTGGTTCAGTTCTTTTCCCTCCCCACGCTCCATAAGACACACAAACCAACCCTTACCAATATAAGCCAGGTCTGAGTAACCACTGGTTCCCTCCTTAATTTTACAGGGTTTGCTCCATTTGTCTGGATCCTGTGGGGATTTGTTCAGATACACTCCTAAATCAACCCTGTTTCCCACATGGGTTGGGTGGGTGTAGAGCCGCCAGGTGTTGTTGCTGTTGTGTTCAGCCTTCGTATCTGCATCTTCACTTTGAGCTGGAAAGGAGACCACACTACCCTGACAACCGTCACCCGTTTCAACAAGCTTCTCACTCTCCTTACTGCCGGTCTGTTTGGCAAAATCGACACCCTCGTTCTGACTGACAGCTTCCACTCGATGGCCCTTTGTACTACGGGCGTTGCAGTAGACAACATAGTTGCCTTCGTCATCTAAGAGCTCTGCCATTTGACATTCACCTGATTCGGTTTCAAGCATGTTGCCAAACTTCCACTCTGTGTATGGATGATCAGCGTACAGGGCTAGTGCATATGAAGTAGAAGCGCAGGAGCCTGGCTTATTTGGATAAGCGTAGACAGGAAAAATCAACCTGCCGCTTTGTGTTTGAAGACCATGGCCCGGCCCGACAGCAAATGTGGCCCAGCCACGGATTTCGTGCAGCTTTGGAGTCAAATCTGTCAGCGCGCTCCAGTTTTCACCATCATCGGTGGTGGTGATGTAGCAGAGCCGAGCCTTGTTGCAGCCAGAATTTATCTGACACATTTCTTCGGAACCATTTTCAACACAGATGAAAAACAGGTACAGTGTATTTTCTTTCCCCTCATACACTGGGCAGGGGTTCATGGTACGGTATCCAGGAAGAAGTGCATTTTTCACTTCTTTGAGCGCTGACCACTAGAAAAGACACAATTCAGAGGTGTGTAAATAAAATAATAAAATAAAAGTCAATCTAGTTCTGAATATTCACATGTATTTCAGCCATTAGAAAAAAAGAATGCTTGTGAGACAATTACCTGAATCTCATTAGGGTCGTCCTCCTTCAGCTTTCCTGTTTTCATCACCAGCTTTTCAGCATCGGAATCCTTCAAAGTCTTCCGCTTCTCTGCAAAGGCGAGAAGAGTTTGACTGTTTCTGTTGTAGAAAAGAGCAGGAATCCTGTACACACATCCATCCTGATAGTCAAAGACAGGCTGCTCCTGAAGTTGGTTGTCCTTTAAAATTCCAATTTCCATGGTTGGTTTACACGTATAAAACAGTCACTCTAAAGACAAAAGACAGACTCGTAATGTGTGTCTCTCCACAATCACCAAAGTCTGCTGCTGCATTTATAGAGGGAGGGAGGGGTCTTGATTAAGGTGTCAGCTGATGATGAAGATGAAGGAAGTTCCCCAGCTGGAGCAGAGCCAAAAGCTATTTGAAAGTTTCTTTCTATTTATCAAAAAGACTCTTTACTTTTCTAACACTGTGTCACTAGAATTATGCCTGAGAAGTATTAAGTTCGATCCTGTGTTCACCTGTTAAGCACATCAATGCCTAACAACCCTTACAAGTGGTGAAACATATTTTTCGGGTTATAATAAATTGACCTCTTATTCAAGTATCTCAACTTTCTGAAACATGAAGGTGTCACAGTGTTTACTTCAGTCTATCAACAACTCATTTTGCAGTAGTAATATATGTAAGAAGTACATTCAGTTTTACAATATTGACTGTTTTGCACTAGATACATTTATCCCTCAAATGTGTTGAGGAAAATGATGTTGGTCGTATCAGATATTCTTCCATATGCAAACAGCTGCCTTCCACTCAAACAACCCTCCAGGGAGCTGTTGGCTTTTCCTTTCATGCTCAGTCATGTTTGAACTTCATTCAATTATAGCACACTTACACACTTGTTTCCAAAATCTCTGTGTATCTCCATTGAGTGTGGAACAATAAAGTCGGACAGAGAAAAGTGAGCACAGCCCCTGAGATGAGCTTGAACTCAGTGGCAGGTTGGAGTGGAGTGTAAATATTTAGAAGAAAGAGGAAGTCCTTAGGCCTCAGAACCAGGAATAGACAGATGACACTGACACAGCAGAGTCTCCCATGAGCTGATAATGTATCCAAAGCAGCCAAAGGGACTCTCTGAGGTCTCACTGTGACTGTGAGACCCAGACACTGTTAGACCAGAGTCTAAAATCCATTCATCAACAACATATCAATATTTAAAAAGTAGATTTAACTGAGTGACACGTTGGAAAGAGAGTTTATCAGAAATTTGGCCCAGCTACACCTGATTACATTTAATTACATATTTTAAAAGTTCTTAATTGCATACTTGATAGCTTATATCTTGATGGCTCAAAAGAGCACAAATCTCTGCCAAGGCTAGAGAGTCAACTGAAATTCAGTGAAGCTGCAACAAATATGCCTGATTCTTTTAATTTAGATCCATTCATCATTCTTTGGGAAATTTTTCAAAAAGTCAGAAAACACAATAATCAAACAAATAATCCATCAAGTTGTCTTTGCGTATTCCTGCTAACTGAAAGACAGATGAACAACACAAGAAAAAAACATAACCTACAATATACTAAAAATATATTTATATTTAAATATTTATTATTACAAAAATATAATATCCAGCTGGTTAAACTCAATGTCTGCTGAGAAAAAAAAGGTTTACGTGACTATAGTTATGTTTAACAAATGAGTGATGTGAGGGACTTTCATTTCATTTGACAGGAGTCAGTGTTGTATTGATATTGGTAACAGGAAAAAATAAGTTTCCTGCTGATTTAGTTTTTGGCAGATCATCTGTTTCCTGTGGGTGGAAATCCTGCAAAGGAACAATTTTTACTGTAAACCACTTACAAACACATTCATTTCTGAAAAAGGAACTTTTAATTAGTTTTTACATTGGAAACATTCTGCTCTTCAATGAAATCACATTATTTTGTACATTTGCACAATTGTCATGGTTTGTAAAGACAGAGAAGTTTTCACATGTTGTCGATACAAACCAACGAGGCTATCTGCTTAATTTCTTTCTTCTCCCCACACTCCATTACACATGCAAACAAACCCTTATGAAGCTAGGTCTTAGTCAGCAGTCGTCTCTACTTCAGTGATGTTTGTCTCGCCAGCTGAAGACTGCAGTTATGAAGAGTGAGAGCACGGGCAGGCAGGCAGGTCGGTGAGCGACAGACAGGAACACCAGCCAATCATTTTATTTTCTATTTCTGAATGAAATGATTGGTCATTTTTATTACAGTCCTGTGAGGGCCACAGACAAAACTTTAAAAAATAAAAAGGTTTCAGAAACAAATGATCAATCCTACATTTATTAAAAACACAAGTCACAACAGCTTTTACATTTTTCTCTTTTCATTTCGGGAAAAAAGAAGAATTACACTACAGAAGAACATTATAAACAAAATTGTCAATGCCACATCCTTTTCAAAACAAAATCCAAATGCAAGCAGCTCTTTTAAAATATAGTGGCACTTAATCGTTTTAATAAAAAAAGCTTTGATTATGATCTCCTCACTTAATAGTCATTATATCTATCGAGCCTCTGAAGTCTCTTGAGTCTCAATGTTTTGTAGGCTATAACAACAGTACTGAAATTAACATCACTGTCCAATGCCTTGCTCGACCTGGCTGCAGCTAAACATCACAGAAGATATCTGGTTCAGTTCTTTTCCCTCCCCACGCTCCATAAGACACACAAACCAACCCTTACCAACATAAGCCAGGTCTGAGTAACCACTGGTTCCCTCCTTAATTTTACAGGGTTTGCTCCATTTGTCTGGATCCTGTGGGGATTTGTTCAGATACACTCCTAAATCAACCCTGTCTTTCACATGGGTTGGGTGGGTGAAGAGCAGCCAGGTGTTGTTGCTGTTGTGTTCAGCCTTCGTATCTGCATCTTCACTTTGAGCTGGAAAGGAGACCACACTACCCTGACAACCGTCACCCGTTTCAACAAGCTTCTCACTCCCCTCACTGCCGGTCTGTTTGGCAAAATCGACACCCTCGTTCTGACTGACAGCTTCCACTCGATGGCCCTTCGTACTACGGGCGTTGCAGTAGACAACATAGTTGCCTTCGTCATCTAAGAGCTCTGCCATTTGACATTCACCTGATTCGGTTTCAGGCATGTTGCCAAACTTCCACTCTGTGTATGGATGATCAGCGTACAGGGCTAGTGCATATGAAGTAGAGGCGCAGGAGCCTGGCTTATTTGGATAAGCGTAGACAGGAAAAATCAACCTGCCGCTCTGTGTTTGAAGACCATGGCCCGGCCCGACAGCAAATGTGGCCCAGCCACGGATTTCGTGCAGCTTTGGAGTCAAATCTGTCAGCGCGCTCCAGTTTTCACCATCATCGGTGGTGGTGATGTAGCAGAGCCGAGCCTTGTTGCAGCCAGATTTTATCTGACACATTTCTTCGGAACCATTTTCAACACAGATGAAAAACAGGTACAGTGTATTTTCTTTCTCCTCATACACTGGGCAGGGGTTCATGGTACGGTGTCCAGAAAGAAGTGCATTTTTCACTTCTTTTAGCTCCGACCACTACAAAAGACACAATTCAGAGGTGTGTAAATAAAATAATAAAATAAAAGTCAATCTAGTTCTGAATATTCACATGTATTTCAGCCATTAGAAAAAAAGAATGCTTGTGAGACAATTACCTGAATCTCATTAGTGTCGTCCTCCTTCAGCTTTCCTGTTTTCATCACCAGCTTTTCAGTATCGGAATCCTTCAAAGTCTTCCGCTTCTCTGCAAAGGCGAGAAGAGTTTGACTGTTTCTGTTGTAGAAAAGAGCAGGAATCCTGTACACACATCCATCCTGATAGTCAAAGACAGGCTGCTCCTGAAGTTGGTTGTCCTTTAAAATTCCAATTTCCATGGTGGGTTTACACGTATAAAACAGTCACTCTAAAGACAAAAGACAGACTCGTAATGTGTGTCTCTCCACAATCACCAAAGTCTGCTGCTGCATTTATAGAGGGAGGGAGGGGTCTTGATTAAGGTGTCAGCTGATGATGAAGATGAAGGAAGTTCCCCAGCTGGAGCAGAGCCAAAAGCTATTTGAAAGTTTCTTTCTATTTATCAAAAAGATTCTTTACTTTTCTAACACTGTGTCACTAGAATTATGCCTGAGAAGTATTAAGTTCTATCCTGTGTTCACCTGTTAAGCACATCAATGCCTAACAACCCTTACAAGTGGTGAAACATATTCTTCGGGTTATAATAAATTGACCTCTTATTCAAGTATCTCAACTTTCTGAAACATGAAGGTGTCACAGTGTTTACTTCAGTCTATCAACAACTCATTTTGCAGTAGTAATATATGTAAGAAGTACATTCAGTTTTACAATATTGACTGTTTTGCACTAGATACATTTATCCCTCAAATGTGTTGAGGAAAATGATGTTGGTCGTATCAGATATTCTTCCATATGCAAACAGCTGCCTTCCACTCAAACAACCCTCCAGGGAGCTGTTGGCTTTTCCTTTCATGCTCAGTCATGTTTGAACTTCATTCAATTATAGCACACTTACACACTTGTTTCCAAAATCTCTGTGTATCTCCATTGAGTGTGGAACAATAAAGTCGGACAGAGAAAAGTGAGCACAGCCCCTGAGATGAGCTTGAACTCAGTGGCAGGTTGGAGTGGAGTGTAAATATTTAGAAGAAAGAGGAAGTCCTTAGGCCTCAGAACCAGGAATAGACAGATGACACTGACACAGCAGAGTCTCCCATGAGCTGATAATGTATCCAGAGCAGCCAAAGGGACTCTCTGAGGTCTCACTGTGACTGTGAGACCCAGACACTGTTAGACCAGAGTCTAAAATCCATTCATCAACAACATATCAATATTTAAAAAGTAGATTTAACTGAGTAACACGTTGGAAAGAGAGTTTATCAGAAAGTTGGCCCAGCTACACCTGATTACATTTAATTACATATTTTAAAAGTTCTTAATTGCATACTTGATAGCTTATATCTTGATGGCTCAAAAGAGCACATACCTCTGCCAAGGCTAGAGAGTCAACTGAAATTCAGTTAAGCTGCAACAAATATGCCTGATTCTTTTAATTTAGATCCATTCATCATTCTTTGGGAAATTTTCAAAAAGTCAGAAAACACAATAATCAAACAAATAATCCATCAAGTTGTCTTTGCGTATTCCTGCTAACTGAAACACAGATGAACAACACAAGAAAAAAACATAACCTACAATATACTAAAAATATATTTATATTTAAATATTTATTATTACAAAAATATAATATCCAGCTGGTTAAACTCAATGTCTGCTGAGAAAAAAAAAGTCTACGTGACTATAGTTATGTTTAACAAATGAGTGATGTGAGTGACTTTCATTTCATTTGACAGGAGTCAGTGTTGTATTGATATTGGTAACAGGAAAAAATAGGTTTCCTGCTGATTTAGTTTTTGGCAGATCATCTGTTTCCTGTGGGTGGAAATCCTGCAAAGGAACATTTTTTACTGTAAACCACTTACAAACACATTCATTTCTGAAATAGGAACTTTTAATTAGTTTTTACATTGGAAACATTCTGCTCTTCAATGAAATCACATTATTTTGTACATTTGCACAATTGTCATGGTTTGTAAAGACAGAGACGTTTTCACATGTTGTCGATACAAACCAACGAGGCTATCTGCTTAATTTCTTTCTTCTCCCCACACTCCATTACACATGCAAACAAACCCTTATGAAGCTAGGTCTTAGTCAGCAGTCGTCTCTACTTCAGTGATGTTTGTCTCGCCAGCTGAAGACTGCAGTTATGAAGAGTGAGAGCACGGGCAGGCAGGCAGGTCGGTGAGCGACAGACAGGAACACCAGCCAATCATTTTATTTTCTATTTCTGAATGAAATGATTGGTCATTTTTATTACAGTCCTGTGAGGGCCACAGACAAAACTTTAAAAAATAAAAAGGTTTCAGAAACAAATGATCAATCCTACATTTATTAAAAACACAAGTCACAACAGCTCTTACATTTTCTCTCTTTGCATTTCGGAAAAAAAGAAGAATTACACTAGAGAAGAACATTATAAACAAAATTGTCAATGCCACATCATTTTCAAAACAAAATCCAAATGCAAGCAGCTCTTTTAAAATATAGTGGCACTGAATCGTTTTAATAAAAAAAGCTTTGATTATGATCTCCTCACTTAATAGTCATTATATCTATCGAGCCTCTGAAGTTTCTTGAGTCTGTAATGGCAGATTTTGCATTTGTGTAATGTTTAATAGAAGAACAGATATGTATTTAGAAGAAGTAGATAACAAATGTGTTTCTGTGACTTACAAGAGTTGCAGAGGGGACTATAAGTGTTTATGGCCCCTACATGTGTGACTTAGCAAATGGTCACAGCAGGGGTTACTTAGTGTGTCTGATAGAGATGGGTGAGGGGAACTCTGCATTGTATACAGGACTGGGGTCTTTTGATGTTGTAAATGAAGATAGGGGATCTCGGAGACAGATTGTCTCATACCAGAAGTCACACCAGGGGTCTGGGACGGAGATCTGAGACAGGAACTCTGCCCACCCTGGTCAGAGATCAAGAGGCTGAAGAATACTTTTTGCTCCTCGCAGGGAGGGGCTTGTGATTGTATAAGTGAAGTGATTCTCCTATGCTCTGGGCTCATTCTATACACGTTACAATAGGTGGCTGTGTGGGGTGAGCCCACCTGCAGGTGTTAGAATTGAACTTTCCGAGAGACAATGTTATGTGTGTATTATTAAACAGAAATTGCCACCACAAGTCTCAATGTTTTGTAGGCTATAACAACAGTACTGAAATTAACATCACTGTCCAATGCCTTCCTCGACCTGGCTGTAGCTAAACATCACAGAAGATATCTGGTTCAGTTCTTTTCCCTCCCCACGCTCCATAAGACACACAAACCAACCCTTACCAATATAAGCCAGGTCTGAGTAACCACTGGTTCCACTGTTAATGATCCAGGGTTCGCTCCATTTTTTTGGATCCTGTGGGGATTTGTTCAGATACACTCCTAAATTAACCCTTTTTCCCACATCGGTTGGGTGGGTGAAGAGCAGCCAGGTTTTGTTGCTGTTGTGTTCATCCTTAGTATCTGCATCTTCACTTTGAGCTGGAAAGGAGACCACACTACCCTGACAACCTGAAGCTGTTTCAACAAGCTTCTCACTCTCCTTACTGCCGGTCTGTTTGGCAAAATCAACACCCTCGTTCTGACTGACAGCTTCCACTCGATGGCCCTTCGTACTACGGGCGTTGCAGTAGACAACAGGGTTGCCTTTGTCATCTAAGAGCTCTGCCATTTGACATTCACCTGATTCGGTTTCAAGCATGTTGCAAAACTGCCACTCTGTGTCTGGATGATCAGCGTACAGGGCGAGTGCATATGAAGTAAAGGCGCAGGAGCCTGGCTTATTTGGATAAGCGTAGACAGGAACAATCAACCTGCCGCTCTGTGTTTGAAGACCATGGCCCGGCCCGACAGCAAATGTGGCACAGCAACAGATTTCACAGTGCTTCAAATCTGTTAAATCTGTCAGCGCGCTCCACTTTTCACCATCATTTTCGGTGGTGATGTATCAGAGCCGAGCCTTGTTGCAGCCAGATGTTTTTTGCCATATTTCTGAGTAACCATTTTCAACACAGATGAAAAACAGGTACAGTTTGTTATTCTTCTCATCATACACTGGGCAGGGGCTCATGGTACGGTGTCCAGAACGAAGTGCATTTTTCACTTCTTTTAGCTCCGTCCACTAGAAAAGACACAATTCAGAGGTGTGTAAATAAAATAATAAAATAAAAGTCAATCTAGTTCTGAATATTCTCATGTATTTCAGCCATTAGAAAAAAAGAATGCTTGTGAGACAATTACCTGAATCTCATTAGGGTCGTCCTCCTTCAGCTTTCCTGTTTCCATCACCAGCTTTTCAGCATCAGAATCACTCAAAGTCTTCCACTTCTCTGCAAAGGCGAGAAGAGTTTGATTGTTTCTGTTGTAGCAAAGAGCAGGAATCCTGTACACACATCCATCCTGATAGTCAAAGACAAGCTGCTCCTGAAGTTGGTTTTCCGATGGTTTTACACATGTATTTCCCATGGTGGGTTTACACGTATAAAACAGTCACTCTAAAGAGAAAAGACAGACTCGTAATGTGTGTCTCTCCACAATCACCAAAGTGTGCTGCTGCATTTATAGAGGGAGGGAGGGGTCTTGATGAAGGTGTCAACTGATGATAAATGAAGATGAAGGAAGTTCCCCAGCTGGAGCAGAGCCAAAAGCTATTTGAAAGTTTCTTTCTATTCATCAAAAAGATTCTTTACTTTTCTAACACTGTGTCAATAGAATTATGCCTGAGAAGTATTAACCCTCGTGTTGTTCCTGGGTCGGATTGACCCAGAGTGTGTGTGTGTCTGTGTGTGTCTGTGTGTGTGTGTGTGCGTGCGTGAGTGCGTGCGTGTGGTCATACGCAAGCACTGGCCGGTCAGAGTTAGGGTTAGGGTGACCTAAGGATTGTCATTATCCAATTCTCCTGGAGTAATTGAGACCAAGGGATTGTCATTCTCGATTGTCATGGGAGGGGTCATTTAGACCCCCAGAGGGGGCGCTGTGGTGCTCTGTGGGGTCATTTAGACCCACACCTGATTCCAATTGAAATCAAGGGGGGTACATTAGACCCACATATAAGTCTCAGTGTGCCACTCTCTCACGGACCATGGCACGATGTCGCGTCAGGAGCGTTTCACCAGAGAACAGGTTCTCCAACAGCTATTCTCCCAGATTTAACTGAGTGACACGTTGGAAAGAGAGTTTATCAGAAAGTTGGCCCAGCTACACCTGATTGCATTTAATTACATATTTTAAAAGTTCTTAATTGCATACTTGATAGCTTAAATCTTGATGGCTCAAAAGAGCACATACCTCTGCCAAGGCTAGAGAGTCAACTGAAATTCAGTGAAGCTGCAACAAATATGCCTGATTCTTTTAATTTAGATCCATTCATCATTCTTTGGGAAATCTTTCAAAAAGTCCGAAAACACAATAATCAAACAAATAATCCATCAAGTTGTCTTTGCGTATTCCTGCTAACTGAAAGACAGATGAACAACACAAGAAAAAAACATAACCTACAATATACTAAAAATATATTTATATTTAAATATTTATTATTACAAAAATATAATATCCAGCTGACTCAATGTCTGCTGAGAAAAAAAAGGTTTACGTGACTATAGTTATGTTTAACAAATGAGTGATGTGATGGACTTTCATTTCATTTGACAGGAGTCAGTGTTGTATTGATATTGGTAACAGGAAAAAATAAGTTTCCTGCTGATTTAGTTTTTGGCAGATCATCTGTTTCCTGTGGGTGGAAATCCTGCAAAGGAACAATTTTTACTGTAAACCACTTACAAACACATTCATTTCTGAAAAAGGAACTTTTAATTCGTTTTTATTTTGGAAACATTCTGCTCTTCAATGAAATCACATTATTTTGTACATTTGCACAATTGTCATGGTTTGTAAAGACAGAGAAGTTTTCACATGTTGTCGATACAAACCAACGAGGCTATCTGCTTAATTTCTTTCTTCTCCCCACACTCCATTACACATGCAAACAAACCCTTATGAAGCTAGGTCTTAGTCAGCAGTCGTCTCTACTTCAGTGATGTTTGTCTCGCCAGCTGAAGACTGCAGTTATGAAGAGTGAGAGCACGGGCAGGCAGGCAGGTCGGTGAGCGACAGACAGGAACACCAGCCAATCATTTTATTTTCTATTTCTGAATGAAATGATTGGTCATTTTTATTACAGTCCTGTGAGGGCCACAGACAAAACTTTAAAAAATAAAAAGGTTTCAGAAACAAATGATCAATCCTACATTTATTAAAAACACTAGTCACAACAGCTCTTACATTTTTCTCTTTTCATTTCGGGAAACAAAAGAAGAATTACACTAGAGAAGAACATTATAAACAAGGGTGTCAATGCCACATCATTTTCAAAACAAAATCTAAATGCAAGCAGCTCTTTTAAAATATAGTGGCACTTAATCGTTTTAATAAAAAAAGCTTTGATTATGATCTCCTCACTTAATAGTCATTATTTCTATCGAGTCTCTGAAGTCTCTTAAGTCTCAATGTTTTGTGGGCTACAACAACAGTACTGTCCAATGTCTTCCTCGACCTGGCTGTAGCTAAACATCACAGAAGATATCTGGTTCAGTTCTTTTCCCTCCCCACGCTCCATTAGACACACAAACCAACCCTTACCAATATAAGCCAGGTCTGAGTAACCACTGGTTCCACTGTTAATGATCAAGGATTTGCTCCAATTGTTTGGATCCTTTGGGGGTTTGTTCAGATACACTCCTAAATTAACCCTGTCTTCCACATGGGTTGGGTGGGTGTAGAGCCGCCAGGTGTTGCTGCTGTTGTGTTCATCCTTCTTATCTGCATCTTTACCATCAGCTGGAAAGGAGACCACACTACCCTGACAACCTTTACCCGTTTCAACAATCTTCTCACTCCCCTCACTGCCGGTCTGTTTGGCAAAATCGACACCCACGTTTACACTGACAGCTTCCACTTGATGGCCACTCGTACTACGGGCGTTGCAGTAGACAACATAGTTGCCTTCGTCATCTAAGAGGTCTGCCATTTGACATTCACCTGATTCGGTTTCAAGCATGTTGCCAAACTGCCACTCTGTGTATGGATGATCAGCGTACAGGGCGAGTGCATATGAAGTAGAGGCGCAGGAGCCTGGCTTATTTGGATAAGCGTAGACAGGAACAATCAACCTGCCGCTATTTGTTTGAAGACCATGGCCTGGCCCGACAGCAAATGTGGCCCAGCCACCGATTTCCTGCAGCTGTGGAGTCAAATCTGTCAGCACGCTCCAGTTTTCACCATCATCGGTGGTGGTGATGTAGCAGAGTCGAGCCTTGTTGCAGCAATTATTTATCTGCCATATTTCTTCGACACTATTTTCAACACAGTTGAAAAACAGGTACAGTGTCTTTTCTTTCTCATCATACACTGGGCAGGGGTTCATGGTACAGTGTCCAGAAAGAAGTGCATTTTTCACTTCTTTTAGCTCCGTCCACTAGAAAAGACACAATTCAGAGGTGTGTAAATAAAATAATAAAATAAAAGTCAATCTAGTTCTGAATATTCTCATGTATTTCAGCCATTAGAAAAACAGAATGCTTGTGAGACAATTACATGAATCTGTCTCCCATTAGTGTCGTCCTCCTTCACCTTTGCTGTTTTCATCACCAGCTTTTCAGCATCGGAATCACTCAAAGTCTTCCACTTCTCTGCAAAGGCGAGAAGAGTTTGAATGTTTCTGTTGTAGCAAAGAGCAGGAATCCTGTACACACATCCATCCTGATAGTCAAAGACAAGCTGCTCCTGAAGTTGGTTTTCCGATGGCTTTACACATGTATTTCCCATGGTGGGTTTACACGTATAAAACAGTCACTCTAAAGAGAAAAGACAGACTCGTAATGTGTGTCTCTCCACAATCACCAAAGTCTGCTGCTGCATTTATAGAGGGAGGGAGGGGTCTTGATGAAGGTGTCAACTGATGATAAATGAAGATGAAGGAAGTTCCCCAGCTGGAGCAGAGCCAAAAGCTATTTGAAAGTTTCTTTCTATTCATCAAAAAGATTATTTACTTTTCTAACACTGTGTCACTAGAATTATGCCTGAGAAGTATTAACCCTCGTGTTGTTCCTGCGTCGGATTGACCCAGAGTGTGTGTGTGTCTGTGTGTGTCTGTGTGTGTGTGTGTGTGCGTGCGTGAGTGCGTGCGTGTGATCATACGCAAGCACTGGCCGGTCAGAGTTAGGGTTAGGTTGACCCAAGGATTGTCATTATCCAATTCTCCTGGGGTAATTGAGACCAAGGGATTGTCATTCTCGATTGTCATGGGAGGGGTCATTTAGACCCCCAGAGGGGGCGCTGTGGTGCTCTGTGGGGTCATTTAGACCCACACCTGATTCCAATTGAAATCAAGGGGGGTACATTAGACCCACATATAAGTCTCAGTGTGCCACTCTCTCACGGACCATGGCATGATGTCGGGTCAGGAGCGTTTCACCAGTGTTGGGGATCGAGCCTAGACAAAGGGTCGTAAATGAGGCCTGCGTGTGCTTTTCAAAGCCCTGTCTAGAGTTTTGCTCTCTCAGGAGACAACCCTCCCGAGATTCGACAGAGCAGCCATGTTGTCTTGACCGGGGCCTGAGGTCAACTTGGGCCTTCTATTGGCCGAGAGCCAACAAGACCCCCGGCCCTCTCCAGGAGGGAGGCCGGACAATTCTCAGGTAATAAATACCGAGAGCTCCCCCAAATCAGGGCTCATTCCCCGTGCACTGAAGATAGGACCAGAACCTCTCCAGGTTCCCTCCAGATGATCCAGACACTTAAGGGAGCAACCACAAACGTTTGTAGTTTTTATATTTTTTTTCTCCTTTAAAGTTCATTCAACCTCTTTTAATTTTTCACGTGAACTTTACTCTGAAAGGACCACAGCAAAAGTCGAATACTCGCCGGCCGAGTTACCCACAGACTTTTCCTCCGCTCCCACAAATCATAGCTGCTCCGCCGCTATTCATCCCTGCAGAAGAGCAAGTTTATATTCGCCAAGGCATTGAGACTTTTCGCCACGGAGAACGAGACCGATTTCTCTCCACTTTCCGGCCGCAGCTTTGCCCCGCTGCCATCACACGAAGCAGCTGATCACTGTTTCCGACGGCCACGAACCAAATCCACTCGTCTTCCCGGAACGCGCCGCTCGCGCACGAACCAACCGCGGAACATCGACAAGTAAGAGGCTTATGTCTGGGCAGAGACTAGTTTAATTATTAGTGTGTTACTATTTGAGCGTACATTTGTGTGAGACCGCTGTGTCTAATTCTATCTACATTGTGCCCGCGCGTCGCGACGTATTCGGCATTTCCGGCTACGTCACCGCGTTGTGTTACCGTCAGACCGACTTTACGGAGATTCTAACCTATTAAAAGATCGGTACACAGCGGAACGGATCTTAGTTCGTTCGCTTGGGTACCGAGTGGTAGAGTTCCCGCAAAGCTGTCTCTGGCGGTGTTTGAGATCTCCTCTGATAAATTAGTGTATAACTTTTCCTTCCTCTCTCTCTTCTCTCCTAAATCCGCCTGCATGCACGTCCGAACTGCATCCCCGCACTTCACGTCTTATATACATTCTAGAATCTAGATAGTGCGATCGCATCTCGACGCCATTCGGCGCTTTGAACCACGAGATAGATCAAGGTAACCTTTGTCCACCATTCCCTTGTGGCCAAACCACATGGTGCATCGCCATTTTGTAACCCGACACCACGTGTAATTTGTACGCCATTTTGGATTTCGTATACACACACACCACGTGTAACTTGTACGCCATTTTTGATTTCGTAACCCGACACCACGGCTTTAGACGCCATCTTGTCTCCATCTTCCCCGTACATATACACACACACACCCACCCACACACACACAGACACACACGCACACACACAGACTCGCCTCCGGGTAGATACATTGGAGGCATTACATATGGGTTACGATTGTAATAGATGCTTGTGGTGTTTTATCTTTGATATAGTGGGTTTGCTGTGATAATAGTCATTGAGTTACATTGATGTCATTATCCTAAATAAATCCCCTTTTATATTTAAAGTACCGGTATTTTTGTGATTCTTTGTGCATATGTATATGTGAATACAGCTGGATTATGACTGCCTGTGCTCGAACTTAAAACCTTCACTGTTCATTATATAATCATTAATAGGAAATATTGAGATTTCTAATTGAACTTTTCAGATTATGAGACTGATCTTTATTGACTGATTGTTGGTCCCTGATTCCAGGGTGGTGCCCCGTCTTTGATAAATTATAATTACAACTTTTATTATTCTTAATTGATAATTTTATTGTTTTTCATTAATTATTTCATTATTCTTAATTGATAACTCTATCATTTTTAATTAATTATTTTATTATTTTAATTAAATAATTTTATTTATTTTAATAATCATATTTTATGATTATTGAAAATTAGCCAACATCCAGTCTACCTACTATTGCACAACATAATTGGTGCCCCGTGTGAGGCAATCTTATTCCAGCTGTGTCATAATATTTGTGTATAAAATCCAATAAAAATTTTGGGAAAATTAAAAATATTAATTTTTTTTTTATTACTTTAATTTTTTTTAATTTGGATTAATTTGATTAATTATTATTATTAAATTTTTTTTTTTTTGAAAAACTTTTTTTTCCCCTTGCACCATTGCCAACAGGTAGTGCTTCGTGTAACCGTGGTTGGCTGCTTACTGCATAGTAGTGGTTGTGTCATTTTGATGACCGATAAATAATAATTAATTTTAGAGAAAGACATAATTTTAGAAATAAATTTTTCTTTGATAATTTGTATTGTTTAAATTCCCCTTGCTAAGCAGACGCTGTGTAACTGTGGTTGGTTGCTGACTGCGTTTCAGCGGTTAGTAGCTTTTATTGGAGAGAGTCTACATGCTTTTTTGATTTCGAGGAAACTCACAACTATCTAGGATTGAGCCGCCGAGCTATCCTAGACAGTAAAACACAGGGTAAAGCTCACCTGTGCCTTGGCTGTGTTTTGTACACGTACGCATTGCACCCGCTCGGTGTAAAAGCAAGTTAAATCCGTCCACCAAGTGTTTTGTTGCAATCACAAAGATGAGTAACAAAGATCACCGTGAGACAAGGGCTCCTTCAGGGCCAGGCGACCTGTCAGAAATGGTCGCCGGTCTCATAAAGATGTCGGTTGATGATGTGAGTGATTTGAGTGGTTACGATATGAGTACCTGCGATCGAAAGATCGAGGAACTGACGAGATACATCGATAACCCCATTGGTCCAACACAGACAATACCCCAAGTTCTGGGTCAACTGACCCTCCTGTATAACCAGAGAGCCAAGCTGCAAACCCAGGAACATGCGGAGGAGCTAATGGCCATGCAGGCAGTATGTCGGAAGGAGCAGGAGTCAAATTCCCACCTGCTGCACACACTACAGGAGTGCGAAAGACGGTGCGAGCAAACCCAAGAAGAACATGACCAATCCAGGCAGGAGTGCGAGTTTCTGCGTGCGCAGGTCCAAGCTCAGGATCAGGAGAAAGGGGGGAAGAGCCCAAGAAGGCTGGCCTCCCCCGAACCGATATCCTGGACGACAGGGTTCGGAGCTGACGCCCTTCCCGACGGAGCCAGCAGAAGCAAGACACTGGGAGGGCAGCTGCGAACACAGCTGCGTGACCCTCAGGCAGAGGAAGCTGTGCTCTGGAAGGCCCAACACGCCCCACACGTCCAGCAGACGATCACCCCAGCCAACGCAGCGTCTAGGGGGGAGAAAAAGGCAACCCCTGGAAGTGCAGTGACCTGGGACTACCAAACACCTCCAGCACACCCAGCCCGGAGCCACCCTGCTCCAGACTATGACGACAGAAGGACTCCGCCCTGGAGGGCGGGAGGATACTCTCAGTTGGCAAGAGACATGATGGGCTTTGAACCCCCGTCTGCCGCTCGGGCGTACGTGCATTATGGCTCACGACCGCGTCCTGGCGAGTCCCCCATTCCCGGTGCAGGGCGAGAATATGGTGACTACGATGATCAATACCGTGGTGGATACGAGTCGGAAGACTCTGATGGTCCCGCACCCCCTCGGAGAGAGGGAATCCGCACCCGACAGCTGGAGTCCCTGTCCAAAGACGTTGAGCGCTTCGACCCAAACAGCAAAGAGTCCAACATAGACGACTACCTGCGGGAGATCGAACGTTGCCTCTTGGACTTGCCTAACCCATCATTCAGAGAGAAGCTGAAGCTGGTGTGGAAAACGACAACCAGGAGCGTCCACGCATTCATGGAAACGCTTCCCCCCGGTACCAGAGATCGCTACTCCGCACTCTGTCGGGCCCTGCGAGAAGAGTACTCACTCTTCACCGACCAGGCCTCTGCCACCCTGGGTGCCTTTACGGTAATGCATAAGAAGAATGAACCTCCGAAGGAGTATTACAGACGCCTGAGGGCGGCGTACTTCCAAGGTCGCAACGCCCCTGGGTTAGAAGAAGAGACAGCCTTCAAATCCTTATTCCTGCATAACCTTCACGAGAGTGTGCGGTATGATGTCACCATGCACTGCAGAGCAGGTGACTTCACCATGCAGGAGATAAGGAGGTATTCTCAGCTAGCCTGG
The DNA here is from genome assembly GCF_009819705.1 of Hippoglossus hippoglossus. NCBI lineage: Eukaryota > Metazoa > Chordata > Actinopteri > Pleuronectiformes > Pleuronectidae > Hippoglossus > Hippoglossus hippoglossus. The sequence continues at coordinate 14,674,087 of NC_047151.1, read as the reverse complement.
GAGACGCGAACACGCCCAAACAGAGCACCTGAACAGGACGCTAGAGTTCTGGGGATCCAAGTCCAACCGAATGTGGACCTGGCGCTGGAAGGTAACGAGATACCCCGCGCCAAGATGAACCCCAGAGCCGGGAACCAGGAACGTCGACCCTTCCAACAGGGTGCCACCCAGAGCCGGGGGGGTGAAGATTCAAACCAACCCCACAACCAGGGAAGACCTCGGTATCCAAGTAATTCCCAACAGAGGGGTAGGGACTGGGCCGAACGAAAAACCCATCAGTACCCCGAAAAGAAATATGGCGGTCAATATCCTCAATCTGGAAGGCCTCATGGAACACAACCTGAGAGACAATATGGGAGACAACCGGAGACCCACCGACAAATGCATCCACAAATGGAGGATGTAATACGCCGATATGTGGCAGAAGCAATAAAGAACCTTGAGGTCCCTGCCCGCTCCTCGACACCCCCAGGCCCGCAGAAGCCAGACACTGGTCCCCCATCAACGTGACTAGAACCGGTGTCCTCCGCCCCCATCTCCAGAGTTTACCTTGTCGGATGGGAAGGATCAGGCGTTACCAGAACCCCCCCAGAGATTTTCACCACAGACACCGCTCCCTTCTTAACCTTCTTGGGCGACCTCGTCCGCAAAGGCAACGCACAGCGCATTTACACCTCAGTGGTGATAGGAGGCTGCTTCAGCCTCCTGGCCCTACTTGATTCAGGTTCCGAAATCAGCCTGATGTGCTCCAACACCTTTTCACAAGTCGAAAGAACCATGCTCTCCCTTGGAAAACCCCTGCAGATTGAAACCTGTAATATCAACATCACCAGCTACACGCAGGACCAGTCCCCCGTCACTAAACGTGCCTGGATCGATATCACCTTCCAAGAGATGAGTCTGGCCCATCCTATGTACATTTGTTCCATCGATACAGAACCACTGCTCATCGGTCAGGACTTGCTGGACCGACTTGCTCCGCTCATCGACTGCCACCAGGGACGCATTTGGGCTCAAGTCAAAAACCCCAAACCCCTCGAACCTGGTGATAGTCTTCCCACCTTAGACGGACAAGTCGCTGTCGTCCAGACACCCAGCAGAATTTCACCGATGAACATGCCTCTCCCCGAGACCGACTCCAACTCGGATCCCACCTGCACCACAGCAAGTGGACCAGCCCCACTACAGGACTCGGAGAACATGTTTAAAAATCATGGTTCATTCCTGTGTTCGTTGAACAATGAGAACCTGTCATTGTACAGCCCCCGCATCACCGAAGGGATCTCTCTGAACGGTGTCCTAACCTCCAACGCCCTGGTAGCTCTCTGGTCCGAAAAATCCGCAGTCAGTATGGACTTATACACTGATTTGTGCAACCTCGAACTTCCCCCTCTTTTCGTGCGACGTAGCCACCGCCTCCTCTCAGCAGAGTTACCACAAACTCCCCTCAAAGCGATCGGAATATGCGCCATCTTCATACAGATCGGAAAAAGACAGATCAGGCATTTCGTGAGCGTGGTTCCCCAACTCCACTCCTCATTCTGGGTGGGAGCGGATCTTCTCGTCCGACTCGGAACACAGTTGGACACCATCAACCAAGTCTTGTGGTCCCAGGTCAGTGCAGAGAGATACTCTCTGTCTTCTGAACCAGCCCAGATGCTCTCCGGACAAACCATCCCTCAGGCATGTCAGGTCGCCAGTGAGATTGACGTGATCATTCCTCCATGGACCGCAGGAGCTCCAATCCGGCTCAAAATCCTCAAGGGACAGAGGATACCTGGCCCACAAGCATTCTTCCAGCCATTGCCCTCCTTCCGGGAACTCAACCTGGAAATCTGTGGCACGCCGATGCTGGAGATGAACCAGCGAACAACATATGTGCTGGTCAAGAATCCCACGCAATGTCCCGTCCAGGTGAAAGCACACCAAGCGCTAGGAATGTTGATAGACAGTTCCTTCCATGACTTCGAACTGACCATACCGGTCATTGGGGAGCTTCCCCCATCTTTAGTCACGGATGACGACGTGGACCAAGTCCTTCACACGTTTCCGACCAACATGATTTCTGTCATGCGTCATGAGACACTGAAAAACGAAGCCATTTGCGGAGCCTCTCTGACAACCGAAGGGGACATGATGGTATATGCTCTGATGACTAATCCAGAACAGGATATCTCAGAGGACTCGCAACCAGAGGAACTATATCCCGGTTTTGAGGCTGAGATACAGCAACAGCTTGAAAAGGCAGACGCTCTGACATCAGAAGAACAGAGAGAAATGCTAAGAAAATTGTTTCTCGACTTCCAACCAATCTTCTCGAAGGATTCCACGGACTGTGGGGTCACTGACCTCCACACTGTGCGCATCCCCACGGACCCAAATGCGCTACCGACCTTCGTACGGCAGTACAGAATTCCATTAGCAGCATACGAGTCCATTCAAGACATCCTCGACACCCTGCTAGAGAAACGGATAATCAGGGAATGTAATTCAACTTACAATTCACCCATTTGGCCGGTGCTAAAACCAACCGGAAAGTGGCGTCTCACCATTGATTACCGTCCCCTGAACAAACAAGTTCCCCTTTCCCGCTGGCCCATGATTCACCTGGATCAAGAACTGGCCAAGGTAAAAGGAGCCACGTTTTTCTCCACCGTGGACGTGGCAAACGGATTCTGGACGATGAAAGTGGACCCAGCCGACCAGTACAAACTGGCTTTCTCTTTCGGCAGCAGCCAGTATACCTGGAACCGATGCCCGTTTGGGTACTCAAACTCCCCATCGGAGTTTAACATCTTCCTCCATAAGGCCATGAGCGATGCCGCAGCCCGCGGAAACCTCATTTATGTGGACGACGTCCTCATGAGGAGCCAAACCTTTGAGGAACACCTCACTGAGATCCGACATGTGCTCACTCAACTGTCCGCCGCAGGAGCCAAGTTGGCCCTCACCAAAGGCCAGTGGTGTCGCACCAAAGTGAAATACGTGGGTCTGACAGTCGGCGCGGATGGCATTGAACCCCAAGCGGGGCGGATACAAGCCATCCAGGATATCAAGGCTCCAAGTCGCTTGACAGAACTCAGGAGCTTCCTCGGGGTCTGTAACTACTCCCGCCAGTTCATCGAGGACTACGCAGAGATAGCCAGACCTCTCACCGAACTCCTTTGCAAAAACAAACCCTTCAAGTGGGAAGAACCCCAAGAACAATCTTTCCGTCAGATGAAGGCAAAACTCTGTTCGGCATCCTGTCTGGCCTACCCAGACAAAGACAAAGAATTTCATCTTGAAGCAAGTTTCTCATCCCACTGTCTCAGTGCGGCCCTGGCACAGAAGTACGACACCGACAAACGTGTTGTTGCCTACGCCAGTCGACCCCTTAGCAGTGTGGAGATAAAATTCTCCGACTGCGAGAGAGCCCTCCTGGCCACAGTCTGGGCCGTAGAACACTTCCGCAGCTACATTGGAGGACAGAAAGTCATCATAGAGACGTGCCACCAACCTGTAGCCTTCCTAAACAGCCAAAGGCTGAGGGAAGGGCGAGTCACAAACAGCCGCATAGCTGCTTGGATGATGGCACTGCAAGGCTATGACATTGAGGTGAAGTACGCCCAAAACAATAAGATGGCCCTGGGTAAAGGCCTGGCTGACTGTCACCATTGCGATGAGGACGAACAGCCACCTCCCATATCTCTCCTAACAACCACTCCATCGCTGCCTTCCCACCACCGATACTATGAGGAGAACGTCTGCCAAGATCTCCCCAAGGTCTACGTTGATGGCTGCTCATTCCATCACGAGACTCAACTCCGTGCCGGAGTGGGTATCGCCTGGGTCGGCTATAACCGCAGCGAACCAGACCACTACCAACTAGGGCCCAAGACGAGTCAGTACGCAGAGATTGCCGCTATACTCATTGCTCTGCAACAAGCCGCTAAGCTGGCTATAACACAGTTGGTGATCTGCACAGACTCCAACTACGCTCGGCACAGCTTCATCTCCCATTTTCCTTTATGGAAGGAAAAGGGAATGAAGAATGCCAGGAATAAAGAGGTCAAACACTCAGAGCTTTTCCTAACCTGCGATCAACTGGTAACAGACAAAGGACTGACGGTCTACTGGAAGAAGGTCAAGGGTCACTCCCAGATCGCTGGGCAGGAAAAAGATGGAAATGACGAAGCGGACCGCCTAGCCAAGCTAGGCGCAGAACAAGGCACGCCCTGGGAGCTACAGAGCGAGGGACTCCAAAGTCCCCAAACCTGTGCAGTGAACGCCATCACCCGACGACAAGCAAGAGAGAGGCAAGAGAACCCCCAAGCCTACGACCAAATCCTGCACCTAGGCCGTAAACCTGGAGACGCAGACTTGGTTGCTATGCAGGAGCAGGACTCTGTTATCAGCGCCATCCGGCAGATAATCATGAACCCTCCTCAGCAAGACGCACAACCCTCAACTGATGAATCCCGAGAGACAAAAGCATTCCGACGGGCATTACCTCATTTAAGGCTGGAGAAAGACTTACTCATCTACGCCCGCGATGGCCAAGAACCAAACCGGTGGGTCGTCCCTACCGACCATAGGGGGGTAATGTTAGTTCATGCTCACGATTCCCCTGTCGGAGGCCACAGAGGTTACAAAGCCACGTTAGCTACACTCCAGCAAGTCGTGTACTGGCCATCAATGGCAACCGACACCCAGGCATATGTACGAGGGTGTCTCACCTGTTGTCAGTTCCAACCTTCACGACCACTGAGTCGAGCCCCACTTCAAGGAAGGGGGGTGACATTTCCATGGTCCCACCTCCAGATCGACTGGATTGGACCAGTCCCAAAATCCTCACGAGGTAACAAGTACCTTCTCACGGTTACCTGCGCCTTCACTAAATGGGTGGAATGCCTCCCAGCGCCCAATGACACGGCCGTCACCACAGCAGTCCTACTGTTGAATCATGTGTTCAGTCGCTGGGGCCTACCACTCTCCATTGACTCAGATCGTGGAACCCATTTCACCTCAAACGTCATGACCTCCCTATGCGACGTCCTGGGAGTCGAAGTCAGGTTCCACATCTCTCATCACCCCCAATCATCGGGCCAAGTTGAGCGTGCCAATCGGACCATTATCCACATGTTAAAGAAGTACGTGGGAAGTAATGGCAAGGACTGGGATGTGAAACTTCCCCTAGTGTTAATGGCAATCAGGTCCACTCCGCACCGCTCCACAGGGGTCACACCCTTTGAAATGATGACAGGAAGGCAAATGACTCTCCCCCTGCACCTGTTGTACCAGGCTGAAGACCTCAGTGTTATGACCGCATACACTGCCCACCAATACGTGGCAGAGCTGCGTGACCACCTCAAGGCAACATTTGCCTTGGCACAGGAAAACCTGGAGGCCAGTGTGAAAGCTTCGAAGGCCTACTATGATAGGAAAACATCCCACCGTGAATACCAAGTGAAGGACAAGGTGTTCTATTTCAAGTTCATACGACCAGTGGGGGTTTCCAAGAAATTCCTCCCCAGCTGGATAGGTCCCTTCGAGATCGTGGGAAAACTCTCACCGGTAGCATACCGAATCAGGATCCCGAAAGAGAGAAGACCACCCACATACAAATGGGTCCATGCAAACCAGATCAAACCGTATGAACCTTCCCCAATCTCAGGAGCGGACGCTGCCCCCACACCTGATAGGGGGGAGCAATCCCAACTCCAACAGGGAGACCAGTAAAATCACTCACACCATCAATAGTTGCATGCCTTACAGACTCTGTCAGTAATCGTTAGGGACGACTTAACGTATGTTCAGGTAGCGAAAGACCTAATGTTTGACCTCGTTGAGAGAATTGTGAAGTCTGCTACCACTACGGTTATACAGCCCTCCCAGATATACATTAAGTCTTGGCAGTGCAAGTCCAATATCGGTAGATCCGCAGAATCTAGAAACCGGATTCATCATAGATTTACCGATTAGGGAACCACAGAACATGTACCTCCTAAATTCCGTTCTCAAGGTTGGGTTTTTGGTAGGATAACACACATGTTTCACCTTCAAACACCACCACTACTCGCCTACCTCAAACTTTTCCTGCTGCTCCTTTTTCCCTTTCTTTTCATTTCACGCTCATATCAATTCATGGATATGTGACAATGACTGCCGATCGCATTATGTGAAAGTGAAATTGTGTGCCGTATTTAGAAATATTATATAGCCTCTGTCTGCCCAGACATTTTGTTATGCCTCTGTCTGCCCAGACATTTTGTTTTGCCTCTGTATGCCCAGACATTTACAGTCTCTCTGCCCAGATTATGCCTCATGAAATGAACTAACATTAACTGCTTCAACCTCACTCAGGGATTACCTTTCCGTGGATTATAATTGAACCCTCGACCCTAGGGTTTGCCCTGGAAACTGTGGCCAATGCCCCACTCTCCAGACCAAAGGGGGGATGTTGGGGATCGAGCCTAGACAAAGGGTCGTAAATGAGGCCTGCGTGTGCTTTTCAAAGCCCTGTCTAGAGTTTTGCTCTCTCAGGAGACAACCCTCCCGAGATTCGACAGAGCAGCCATGTTGTCTTGACCGGGGCCCTCTCCAGGAGGGAGGCCGGACAATTCTCAGGTAATAAATACCGAGAGCTCCCCCAAATCAGGGCTCATTCCCCGTGCACTGAAGATAGGACCAGAACCTCTCCAGGTTCCCTCCAGATGATCCAGACACTTAAGGGAGCAACCACAAACGTTTGTAGTTTTTATATTTTTTTTCTCCTTTAAAGTTCATTCAACCTCTTTTAATTTTTCACGTGAACTTTACTCTGAAAGGACCGCAGCAAAAGTCGAATACTCGCCGGCCGAGTTACCCACAGACTTTTCCTCCGCTCCCACAAATCATAGCTGCTCCGCCGCTATTCATCCCTGCAGAAGAGCAAGTTTATATTCGCCAAGGCATTGAGACTTTTCGCCACGGAGAACGAGACCGATTTCTCTCCACTTTCCGGCCGCAGCTTTGCCCCGCTGCCATCACACGAAGCAGCTGATCACTGTTTCCGACGGCCACGAACCAAATCCACTCGTCTTCCCGGAACGCGCCGCTCGCGCACGAACCAACCGCGGAACATCGACAAGTAAGAGGCTTATGTCTGGGCAGAGACTAGTTTAATTATTAGTGTGTTACTATTTGAGCGTACATTTGTGTGAGACCGCTGTGTCTAATTCTATCTACATTGTGCCCGCGCGTCGCGACGTATTCGGCATTTCCGGCTACGTCACCGCGTTGTGTTACCGTCAGACCGACTTTACGGAGATTCTAACCTATTAAAAGATCGGTACACAGCGGAACGGATCTTAGTTCGTTCGCTTGGGTACCGAGTGGTAGAGTTCCCGCAAAGCTGTCTCTGGCGGTGTTTGAGATCTCCTCTGATAAATTAGTGTATAACTTTTCCTTCCTCTCTCTCTTCTCTCCTAAATCCGCCTGCATGCACGTCCGAACTGCATCCCCGCACTTCACGTCTTATATACATTCTAGAATCTAGATAGTGCGATCGCATCTCGACGCCATTCGGCGCTTTGAACCACGAGATAGATCAAGGTAACCTTTGTCCACCATTCCCTTGTGGCCAAACCACATGGTGCATCGCCATTTTGTAACCCGACACCACGTGTAATTTGTACGCCATTTTGGATTTCGTATACACACACACCACGTGTAACTTGTACGCCATTTTTGATTTCGTAACCCGACACCACGGCTTTAGACGCCATCTTGTCTCCATCTTCCCCGTACATATACACACACACACTCACCCACACACACACAGACACACACGCACACACACAGACTCGCCTCCGGGTAGATACATTGGAGGCATTACATATGGGTTACGATTGTAATAGATGCTTGTGGTGTTTTATCTTTGATATAGTGGGTTTGCTGTGATAATAGTCATTGAGTTACATTGATGTCATTATCCTAAATAAATCCCCTTTTATATTTAAAGTACCGGTATTTTTGTGATTCTTTGTGCATATGTATATGTGAATACAGCTGGATTATGACTGCCTGTGCTCGAACTTAAAACCTTCACTGTTCATTATATAATCATTAATAGGAAATATTGAGATTTCTAATTGAACTTTTCAGATTATGAGACTGATCTTTATTGACTGATTGTTGGTCCCTGATTCCAGGGTGGTGCCCCGTCTTTGATAAATTATAATTACAACTTTTATTATTCTTAATTGATAATTTTATTGTTTTTCATTAATTATTTCATTATTCTTAATTGATAACTCTATCATTTTTAATTAATTATTTTATTATTTTAATTAAATAATTTTATTTATTTTAATAATCATATTTTATGATTATTGAAAATTAGCCAACATCCAGTCTACCTACTATTGCACAACACCAGAGAACAGGTTCTCCAACAGCTATTCTCCCAGATTTAACTGAGTGACACGTTGGAAAGAGAGTTTATCAGAAAGTTGGCCCAGCTACACCTGATTGCATTTAATTACATATTTTAAAAGTTCTTAATTGCATACTTGATAGCTTAAATCTTGATGGCTCAAAAGAGCACATACCTCTGCCAAGGCTAGAGAGTCAACTGAAATTCAGTCAAGCTGCAACAAATATGCCTGATTCTTTTAATTTAGATCCATTCATCATTCTTTGGGAAATTTTTCAAAAAGTCCGAAAACACAATAATCAAACAAATAATCCATCAAGTTGTCTTTGCGTATTCCTGCTAACTGAAAGACAGATGAACAACATAAGAAAAAAACATAACCTACAATATACGAAAATATATTTATAGTTAAATATTTATTTTTACAAAAAATATAATATCCATCTGGTTAAACTCAATGTCTGCTGAGAAAAAAAAGGTGGGTAAAATTCTACGTGACTATAGTTATGTTTAACAAATGAGTGATGTGAGTGACTTTCATTTCATTTGACAGGAGTCAGTGTTGTATTGATATTGGTAACAGGAAATAATAGGTTTCCTGCTGATTTAGTTTTTGGCAGATCATCTGTTTCCTGTGGGTGGAAATCCTGCAAAGGAACATTTTTTACTGTAAACCACTTACAAACACATTCATTTCTGAAATAGGAACTTTTAATTAGTTTTTACATTGGAAACATTCTGCTCTTCAATGAAATCACATTATTTTGTACATTTGCACAATTGTCATGGTTTGTAAAGACAGAGACGTTTTCACATGTTGTCGATACAAACCAACGAGGCTATCTGCTTAATTTCTTTCTTCTCCCCACACTCCATTACACATGCAAACAAACCCTTATGAAGCTAGGTCTTAGTCAGCAGTCGTCTCTACTTCAGTGATGTTTGTCTCGCCAGCTGAAGACTGCAGTTATGAAGAGTGAGAGCACGGGCAGGCAGGCAGGTCGGTGAGCGACAGACAGGAACACCAGCCAATCATTTTATTTTCTATTTCTGAATGAAATGATTGGTCATTTTTATTACAGTCCTGTGAGGGCCACAGACAAAACTTTAAAAAATAAAAAGGTTTCAGAAACAAATGATCAATCCTACATTTATTAAAAACACAAGTCACAACAGCTCTTACATTTTCTCTCTTTGCATTTCGGAAAAAAAGAAGAATTACACTAGAGAAGAACATTATAAACAAAATTGTCAATGCCACATCATTTTCAAAACAAAATCCAAATGCAAGCAGCTCTTTTAAAATATAGTGGCACTGAATCGTTTTAATAAAAAAAGCTTTGATTATGATCTCCTCACTTAATAGTCATTATATCTATCGAGCCTCTGAAGTCTCTTGAGTCTGTAATGGCAGATTTTGCATTTGTGTAATGTTTAATAGAAAAACAGATATGTATTTAGAAGAAGTAGATAACAAATGTGTTTCTGTGACTTACAAGAGTTGCAGAGGGGACTATAAGTGTTTATGACCCCTACATGTGTGACTTAGCAAATGGTCACAGCAGGGGTTACTTAGTGTGTCTGATAGAGATGGGTGAGGGGAACTCTGCATTGTATACAGGACTGGGGTCTTTTGATGTTGTAAATGAAGATAGGGGATCTCGGAGACAGATTGTCTCATACCAGAAGTCACACCAGGGGTCTGGGACGGAGATCTGAGACAGGAACTCTGCCCACCCTGGTCAGAGATCAAGAGGCTGAAGAATACTTTTTGCTCCTCGCAGGGAGGGGCTTGTGATTGTATAAGTGAAGTGATTCTCCTATGCTCTGGGCTCATTCTATACACGTTACAATAGGTGGCTGTGTGGGGTGAGCCCACCTGCAGGTGTTAGAATTGAACTTTCCGAGAGACAATGTTATGTGTGTATTATTAAACAGAAATTGCCACCACAAGTCTCAATGTTTTGTAGGCTATAACAACAGTACTGAAATTAACATCACTGTCCAATGCCTTCCTCGACCTGGCTGTAGCTAAACATCACAGAAGATATCTGGTTCAGTTCTTTTCCCTCCCCACGCTCCATAAGACACACAAACCAACCCTTACCAATATAAGCCAGGTCTGAGTAACCACTGGTTCCACTGTTAATGATCCAGGGTTCGCTCCATTTTTTTGGATCCTGTGGGGATTTGTTCAGATACACTCCTAAATTAACCCTTTTTCCCACATCGGTTGGGTGGGTGAAGAGCAGCCAGGTTTTGTTGCTGTTGTGTTCATCCTTAGTATCTGCATCTTCACTTTGAGCTGGAAAGGAGACCACACTACCCTGACAACCTGAAGCTGTTTCAACAAGCTTCTCACTCTCCTTACTGCCGGTCTGTTTGGCAAAATCAACACCCTCGTTCTGACTGACAGCTTCCACTCGATGGCCCTTCGTACTACGGGCGTTGCAGTAGACAACAGGGTTGCCTTTGTCATCTAAGAGCTCTGCCATTTGACATTCACCTGATTCGGTTTCAAGCATGTTGCAAAACTGCCACTCTGTGTCTGGATGATCAGCGTACAGGGCGAGTGCATATGAAGTAAAGGCGCAGGAGCCTGGCTTATTTGGATAAGCGTGGACAGGAACAATCAACCTGCCGCTCTGTGTTTGAAGACCATGGCCCGGCCCGACAGCAAATGTGGCACAGCAACAGATTTCACACTGCTTCAAATCTGTTAAATCTGTCAGCGCGCTCCACTTTTCACCATCATTTTCGGTGGTGATGTATCAGAGCCGAGCCTTGTTGCAGCCAGATGTTTTTTGCCATATTTCTGAGTAACCATTTTCAACACAGATGAAAAACAGGTACAGTTTGTTATTCTTCTCATCATACACTGGGCAGGGGCTCATGGTACGGTGTCCAGAACGAAGTGCATTTTTCACTTCTTTTAGCTCCGTCCACTAGAAAAGACACAATTCAGAGGTGTGTAAATAAAATAATAAAATAAAAGTCAATCTAGTTCTGAATATTCTCATGTATTTCAGCCATTAGAAAAAAAGAATGCTTGTGAGACAATTACCTGAATCTCATTAGGGTCGTCCTCCTTCAGCTTTCCTGTTTCCATCACCAGCTTTTCAGCATCAGAATCACTCAAAGTCTTCCACTTCTCTGCAAAGGCGAGAAGAGTTTGATTGTTTCTGTTGTAGCAAAGAGCAGGAATCCTGTACACACATCCATCCTGATAGTCAAAGACAAGCTGCTCCTGAAGTTGGTTTTCCGATGGTTTTACACATGTATTTCCCATGGTGGGTTTACACGTATAAAACAGTCACTCTAAAGAGAAAAGACAGACTCGTAATGTGTGTCTCTCCACAATCACCAAAGTGTGCTGCTGCATTTATAGAGGGAGGGAGGGGTCTTGATGAAGGTGTCAACTGATGATAAATGAAGATGAAGGAAGTTCCCCAGCTGGAGCAGAGCCAAAAGCTATTTGAAAGTTTCTTTCTATTCATCAAAAAGATTCTTTACTTTTCTAACACTGTGTCAATAGAATTATGCCTGAGAAGTATTAACCCTCGTGTTGTTCCTGGGTCGGATTGACCCAGAGTGTGTGTGTGTCTGTGTGTGTCTGTGTGTGTGTGTGTGCGTGCGTGAGTGCGTGCGTGTGGTCATACGCAAGCACTGGCCGGTCAGAGTTAGGGTTAGGGTGACCTAAGGATTGTCATTATCCAATTCTCCTGGAGTAATTGAGACCAAGGGATTGTCATTCTCGATTGTCATGAGAGGGGTCATTTAGACCCCCAGAGGGGGCGCTGTGGTGCTCTGTGGGGTCATTTAGACCCACACCTGATTCCAATTGAAATCAAGGGGGGTACATTAGACCCACATATAAGTCTCAGTGTGCCACTCTCTCACGGACCATGGCACGATGTCGCGTCAGGAGCGTTTCACCAGAGAACAGGTTCTCCAACAGCTATTCTCCCAGATTTAACTGAGTGACACGTTGGAAAGAGAGTTTATCAGAAAGTTGGCCCAGCTACACCTGATTGCATTTAATTACATATTTTAAAAGTTCTTAATTGCATACTTGATAGCTTAAATCTTGATGGCTCAAAAGAGCACATACCTCTGCCAAGGCTAGAGAGTCAACTGAAATTCAGTGAAGCTGCAACAAATATGCCTGATTCTTTTAATTTAGATCCATTCATCATTCTTTGGGAAATCTTTCAAAAAGTCCGAAAACACAATAATCAAACAAATAATCCATCAAGTTGTCTTTGCGTATTCCTGCTAACTGAAAGACAGATGAACAACACAAGAAAAAAACATAACCTACAATATACTAAAAATATATTTATATTTAAATATTTATTATTACAAAAATATAATATCCAGCTGACTCAATGTCTGCTGAGAAAAAAAAGGTTTACGTGACTATAGTTATGTTTAACAAATGAGTGATGTGAGGGACTTTCATTTCATTTGACAGGAGTCAGTGTTGTATTGATATTGGTAACAGGAAAAAATAAGTTTCTTGCTGATTTAGTTTTTGGCAGATCATCTGTTTCCTGTGGGTGGAAATCCTGCAAAGGAACAATTTTTACTGTAAACCACTTACAAACACATTCATTTCTGAAAAAGGAACTTTTAATTCGTTTTTATTTTGGAAACATTCTGCTCTTCAATGAAATCACATTATTTTGTACATTTGCACAATTGTCATGGTTTGTAAAGACAGAGAAGTTTTCACATGTTGTCGATACAAACCAACGAGGCTATCTGCTTAATTTCTTTCTTCTCCCCACACTCCATTACACATGCAAACAAACCCTTATGAAGCTAGGTCTTAGTCAGCAGTCATCTCTACTTCAGTGATGTTTGTCTCGCCAGCTGAAGACTGCAGTTATGAAGAGTGAGAGCACGGGCAGGCAGGCAGGTCGGTGAGCGACAGACAGGAACACCAGCCAATCATTTTATTTTCTATTTCTGAATGAAATGATTGGTCATTTTTATTACAGTCCTTTGAGGGCCACAGACAAAACTTTAAAAAATAAAAAGGTTTCAGAAACAAATGATCAATCCTACATTTATTAAAAACACTAGTCACAACAGCTCTTACATTTGTCTCTTTTCATTTCGGAAACAAAAGAAGAATTACATTAGAGAAGAACATTATGAACAAAATTGTCAATGCCAAATCATTTTCAAAACAAAATCCAAATGCAAGCAGCTCTTTTAAAATATAGTGGCACTTAATCGTTTTAATAAAAAAAGCTTTGATTATGATCTCCTCACTTAATAGTCATTATATCTATCGAGCCTCTGAAGTCTCTTGAGTCTCAATGTTTTGTAGGCTATAACAACAGTACTGAAATTAACATCACTGTCCAATGCCTTGCTCAACCTGGCTGCAGCTAAACATCACAGAAGATATCTGGTTCAGTTCTTTTCCCTCCCCACGCTCCATTAGACACACAAACCAACCCTTACCAATATAAGCCAGGTCTGAGTAACCACTGGTTCCCTCCTTAATTTTCCAGGGTTTGCTCCATTTGTCTGGATCCTGTGGGGATTTGTTCAGATACACTCCTAAATCAACCCTGTTTCCCACATGGGTTGGGTGGGTGTAGAGCCGCCAGGTGTTGTTGCTTTTGTGTTCAGCCTTCGTATCTGCATCTTCATTTTGATCTGGAAAGGAGACCACACTACCCTGACAACCGTCACCCGTTTCAACAAGCTTCTCACTCTCCTTACTGCCGGCCTGGTTGGAAAAATCGACACCCCCGTTTACACTGACAGCTTCCACTCGATGGAGACTCTTACTACGGGCGTTACAGTAGACAACATAGTTGCCTTTGTCATCTAAGAGCTCTGCCATTTGACATTCACCTGATTCGGTTTCAAGCATGTTGCCAAACTGCCACTCTGTGTATGGATGATCAGCGTACAGGGCTAGTGCATATGAAGTAGAGGCGCAGGAGCCTGGCTTATTTGGATAAGAGTAGACAGGAACAATCAAACTGCCGCTCTGTGTTTGAAGACCATGGCCCGGCCCGACAGCAAATGTGGCCCAGCCACGGATTTCGTGCAGCTTTGGAGTCAAATCTGTCAGCGCGCTCCAGTTTTCACCATCATCGGTGGTGGTGATGTAGCAGAGCCGAGCCTTGTTGCAGCCAGAATTTATCTGACACATTTCTTCGGAACCATTTTCAACACAGATGAAAAACAGGTACAGTGTATTTTCTTTCTCCTCATACACTGGGCAGGGGTTCATGGTACGGTGTCCAGGAAGAAGTGCATTTCCCACTTCTTTGAGCGCTGACCACTAGAAAAGACACAATTCAGAGGTGTGTTAATAAAATAATAAAATAAAAGTCAATCTAGTTCTGAATATTCACATGTATTTCAGCCATTAGAAAAAAAGAATGCTTGTGAGACAATTACCTGAATCTCATTAGGGTCGTCCTCCTTCAGCTTTCCTGTTTTCACCACCAACTTTTCAGCATCGGAATCAGTCAAAGTCTTCCGCTTCTCTGCAAAGGCGAGAAGAGTTTGACTGTTTCTGTTGTAGCAAAGAGCAGGAATCCTGTACACACATCCATCCTTATAGTCAAAGACAGGCTGCTTCTCCTGAAGTTGGTTTTCTGATGGTTTTCCACATTTATTTCCCATGGTGGGTTTACACGTATAAAACAGTCACTCTAAAGAGAAAAGACAGACTCGTAATGTGTGTCTCTCCACAATCACCAAAGTCTGCTGCTGCATTTATAGAGGGAGGGAGGGGTCTTGATTAAGGTGTCAACTGATGATAAATGAAGGTGAAGGAAGTTCCCCAGCTGGAGCAGAGCCAAAAGCTACTTGAAAGTTTCTTTCTATTAAAAAAAAAAGAGTCTTTATTTTTCTAACACTGTGTCAATAGAATTATGCCTGAGAAGTATTAACTTCGATCCTGTGTTCACCTGTTAAGCACATCAATGCCTAACAACCCTTACAAGTGGTGAAACATATTTTTCGGGTTATAATAAATTTACCTCTTATTCAAGTATCTCAACTTTCTGAAACATGAAGGTGTCACAGTGTTTACTTCAGTCTATCAACAACTCATTTTGCAGTAGTAATATATGTAAGAAGTACATTCAGTTTTACAATATTGACTGTTTTGCACTAGATACATTTATCCCTCAAATGTGTTGAGGAAAATGATTTTGGTCGTATCAGATATTCTTCCATATGCAAACAGCTGCCTTCCACTCAAACAACCCTCCAGGGAGCTGTTGGCTTTTCCTTTCATGCTCAGTCATGTTTGAACTTCATTCAATTATAGCACACTTACACACTTGTTTCCAAAATCTCTGTGTATCTCCATTCAGTGTGGAACAATAAAGTCAGACAGAGAAAAGTGAGCACAGCCCCTGAGATGAGCTTGAACTCAGTGGCAGGTTGGAGTGGAGTGTAAATATTTAGAAGAAAGAGGAAGTCGTTAGGCCTCAGAACCAGGAATAGACAGATGACACTGACACAGCAGAGTCTCCCATGAGCTGATAATGTATCCAGAGCAGCCAAAGGGACTCTCTGAGGTCTCACTGTGACTGTGAGACCCAGACACTGTTAGACCAGAGTCTAAAATCCATTCATCAACAACATACCAATATTTAAAAAGCAGATTTAACTGAGTGACACGTTGGAAAGAGAGTTTATCAGAAAGTTGGCCCAGCTACACCTGATTGCATTTAATTACATATTTTTAAAGTTCTTAATTGCATACTTGATAGCTTATATCTTGATGGCTCAAAAGAGCACATACCTCTGCCAAGGCTAGAGAGTCAACTGAAATTCAGTGAAGCTGCAACAAATATGCCTGATTCTTTTAATTTAGATCCATTCATCATTCTTTGGGAAATTTTTCAAAAAGTCAGAAAACACAATAATCAAACAAATAATCCATCAAGTTGTCTTTGCGTATTCCTGCTAACTGAAAGACAGATGAACAACACAAGAAAAATACATGACATACAATATACTAAAATATATTTATATTTAAATATTTATTATTACAAAAAATATAATATCCAGCTGACTCAATGTCTGCTGAGAAAAAAAAGGTTTACGTGACTATAGTTATGTTTAACAAATGAGTGATGTGAGGGACTTTCATTTCATTTGACAGGAGTCAGTGTTGTATTGATATTGGTAACACGAAAAAATAAGTTTCCTGCTGATTTAGTTTTTGGCAGATCATCTGTTTCCTGTGGGTGGAAATCCTGCAAAGGAACAATTTTTACTGTAAACCACTTACAAACACATTAATTTCTGAAAAAGGAACTTTTAATTAGTTTTTATATTGTCTCGCCAGCTGAAGACTGCAGTTATGAAGAGTGAGAGCACGGGCAGGCAGGCAGGTCGGTGAGCGACAGACAGGAACACCAGCCAATCATTTTATTTTCTATTTCTGAATGAAATGATTGGTCATTTTTATTACAGTCCTGTGAGGGCCACAGACAAAACTTTAAAAAATAAAAAGGTTTCAGAAACAAATGATCAATCCTACATTTATTAAAAACACTAGTCACAACAGCTCTTACATTTTTCTCTTTTCATTTCGGAAACAAAAGAAGAATTACACTAGAGAAGAACATTATAAACAAAATTGTCAATTCCACATCATTTTCAAAACAAAATCCAAATGCAAGCAGCTCTTTTAAAATATAGTGGCACTTAATCGTTTTAATAAAAAAAGCTTTGATTATGATCTCCTCACTTACACGTATAAAACAGTCACTCTAAAGAGAAAAGACAGACTCGTAATGTGTGTCTCTCCACAATCATCAAAGTCTGCTGCTGCATTTATAGAGGGAGGGAGGGGGGTTGAATAAGGTGTCAGCTGATGATAAATGAAGATGAAGGAAGTTCCCCAGCTGGAGCAGAGCCAAAAGCTATTTGAAAGTTTCTTTCTATTAAAAAAAAAAAGAGTCTTTACTTTTCTAACACTGTGTCACTAGAATTATGCCTGAGAAGTATTATTTTGTAGGCTATAACAATAGTACTGAAATTAACATCACTGTCCAATGCCTTCCTCGACCTGGCTGTAGCTAAACATCACAGAAGATATCTGGTAATTTGTTTCGTTGGTCCTACCCTCCATTTGTTTTCCCTCCCCACGCTCCATTAGACACACAAATGGACCCTTACCAATATAAGCCAGGTCTGAGTAACCACTGATTTCACTGTTAATGATCCAGGGTTTGCTCCAATTGTTTGGATCCTTTGGGGATTTGTTCAGATACACTCCTAAATTAACCCTTTCTTTCACATCGGTTGTGTGGGTTTAGAGCCGCCAGGTGTTGTTGCTGTTGTGTTCATCCCTCGTATCTGCATCTTTACTTACTGGTTAAAAATAAAATAAAATAAATTTCAATATGAAAATCTTGCATTAAGCACTATTTGTATATAGGCCTGTTTACATTTTTTATTGATATTGTAAACAAATATTAGTGATTCTCAATCATTATCTTCGACTAGTTTCTTGAAACGCCAGTCAGACACATCCACAGGGTCATAGGATGTTGTGGGGGTCAGCTTCCTCTTTATAGCCTCTCTAACGATGCATGTAGATGGACATTCAAATGAAATAGTTTAAAGCATATGGAGAAATTGCCCTTGTCATCACTGTTCAGGCGTATACAGTGGAGCGACTACATATTATTCAAAAACAGCACGAGTATGAGCAGGAAGCCAGAACATAAAGAGCACCACCCTGCAGCCCGTAAACATCACAAATATCTCTCTTTCCTCTCCTTCTCCCATT
The DNA here is from genome assembly GCF_009819705.1 of Hippoglossus hippoglossus. NCBI lineage: Eukaryota > Metazoa > Chordata > Actinopteri > Pleuronectiformes > Pleuronectidae > Hippoglossus > Hippoglossus hippoglossus. The sequence goes on along the minus strand of NC_047151.1, from coordinate 14,655,899 downwards.
TCCCCTTGTTTCCCTTGCTCTGCACCGCTCTGCCCTGTTGCTCTGTATCCATTCCTTCCTCTGGTGCTCATTAAAAAAAGTAGAGCTGACAGGTGCTGGGGACCCAAGCCAGGGACCCCAGAGAGACAGAAGGGAAGATGGAGGGCACATGAAGGAAAAAACCCTCATCTTCAGACTATTTTCCAAATACATGCACATCAGCAGAATGACCAGACTAAACTGCTTTTCAGGAAACAAAAGTGGGAGAATCTGCTCAAGTTTCGGTTCATGAAATTTCTGCTCACTTGGCAGCAGGGAGGAGAAGTGACCAGGAATAGCACGGGAAGTGAAACAGAGGCAGGAGCAACGTTAGTGTCAAGAGCAGCATTTTTTATTTTAATCGACTGACACCTTCCTCCTCCTCCTCCTCCTCCTCCTCCTCCTCCTCCTCCTCCTCCTCCGCTAACCTTTGTCGTATATTTAAGCAGCAGTGATGTTGAAGATGATGATGAAGGAATCTCCGCGGACACCGTTCTTGCTTGTATAATAAGGTTTATTACACAGAAGTTACAGGTCAGGACGGGTACCGGCACACCCGGAGACGTTCTCGGCCAATTCAGAAGTCTCCCTCGCCGGTGCCGGACAAGCCTTCATATAGGGAAGTTGTTTCCGCCCAGGAAATAAGATAAAATGACGTCATACATAGGGGCCTCTAATACAAAACATGCTTCCTACTTAAAGATGGAAACCCCTCTATCTACTTCCTACTTAAAGATGGAAATCCTCTATCTAACAGGTCAAAGAGAGTTTCTCCGGGTCACAGAGAACTTAACGAGTATCATATCGAATAATAATTAGATTCCTCTGATAGTCAGGAATGAGGGGCCCCCTAATCATGAACATGTCATTAACAATCTATGTTAGCTGAATATACCACACCTTCTACTGTAATGCTCAGCTCAGGGAGAGCGTATAGGAGTAGCGGGATGCTTTTTCTGCTGGTGTGTGATGTTGAGAAGCTCGCCCATCTGAACCTGCAGCGAAGGACCACCCGGGTTGACTCTGTGCTCTCATAAAAACTCTTTCTCTTCACCATTGCTTGCTCTTTCCTCTGCTCATATGTGAGACGTTTTTTGTTTGCATCATGTTGATTTTGCAAGTTGGTAAAGATGAATCCGAGGCTCCTGCAATTCAAGCAAATAATGATGTATCAGTCACAGTTACTTTTGGCTGGTCAGCCAATTTTTTCCAGCAATAGTGATAGATCTCTTATTAAACTAATGTCCATTATAAAACCTGCCTGTTTGGAATGGGCTGTTTGCTTTCACAGCTGCAGGAGCACAGGTGCTGAGACATTCACCAAAACTTTCCAAGAACAAAACTCAGCAGAAAGACAAGAAGGCCATAACCCATTTGATGTGAGTGACTGTGTAGGTAGCATGTGTGTTTTATCCCCGGGTGAGGGGTCGGGTTGCGGGTCATTTGTTAATTGGTCTGGTTTTTACTTGGAGATAATAGTGGAAAATGGGTTGGGTCCAGAACAGAATCTTACGGGTTTGCAAAAAAGGGACCCGTGCAGGACTCTACGCTCCTTCGCTCCTTTACGATCTGGGTGGGTGGAGGGGAGTGGAGATGTTCACTGTGTTCTTACATGATGTATCCTCCAGGATTTATACAGTTTGAGAACAGTCCCAGATAGGGAGGAGAACGTTTTAGTTCTTTGAGGAAATCCAAACTTTCAGAACGGGTTGATAATGTGTTTTCTGGGTTATACAGTATGACGATACTGTCATCACACAGGGACTCTGATGATGGGCTGACACACCAACGACATCACAGAATGCTTTCGGAGTTTGTAACTAGAACCCATTTCCCACATCCGGTTTGTCACATTTGCAACCACATTTCCAACAAGCAAAAACATTTAAAGGTAAGAATAATGTCTGAACAAGGAAACAAAAAACATTCTGTGTTAAATTCCCCTGTTGCTTACAGCTTGTAACAGAAATAAGTAAATGTGCAGGCCAGGTCAGAGTCATGCTGCAGCTCAGCACCGCCCCTTTCAACCATTCACACCCAACAGAAGGCCGACAGAACTCGACAGGGATTTTGTTTTTTGGGTCCGAACCTGACCCAACCCCAAAGTAGTTCATATAAAGCTGCACTGAGTTTGTCTTACCTTGTCTCTCCCCCTATGTTGAGAGAGCACTGTCAGCAACCACACAATGTTAGGATTCACTTCAAAAACAATAGGGATACAAAGCAAGATAGATGCACATGTGCGTAGAGGCAGACTCTTTCATAAGACTAAAAACTGACTGAGTTAAAAGACATGAAAGCTGAGGATGTCCCAGCATATGGTCTCCAGATTTGTAGCAGAATTCCAGCATAAATGGAGCGACGCCGGCGAGCTAGTTCTGGCAGGCAACTCGAGCTGCGCTGTTTCAATCGTGTGACACTCATCATGTGACATACATCATGTGACACACTTCATGTGACATACATCATGTGACATATTTCACTCGCCACTACCATCTACAGTACTCATCCACCTCATTAGGCGGTCTATTTAAGCAGAGGGAATTCCCATCCCTCTCTCTGCTTCCTAACTACTACGCAGTATCACAGACAATTGTGTCAGCCCCTCCACCACCCCAGCATCCACCTGTAGGCTCCGACGGGGGGTTACAGTATTAGCTCATCACTCCCATCATTCCTGTATATCATATGGGGGAGCGATTAAGTCGGAGCCTAGACGCCAAACACTAAACCTGTTCTACTGTTGAATAAACATTCAAACGTGAGTTGTCTGACTGAAATACAACCTTTCCAGGTTTTTGGGTAAGGAGGGATGAATGAGAGGAGCATCATGAAGTGATGTGCGTTTGTGTGTGTAAGTTTGTGTTACATCTGATGGACAGCTCCATTTATAGTCATGCATGCTTGTAATCTGATGCTCGTCTTTTGTTGTGGTGGAGCGGAAAGATCCTCAGGCTGTGTGTTTTCCACGTTATGTTCAGTCTTTGTTAATGTGGTCAGAGATCAATGCTTCAGTCCAAACGTTACTTTTTACTCTGATTTCTTTGCCAAAGCAAACAGATGAAAGGAGTACAAGACTTTTCTCTCAGAATAAATGAACAATTACAGACAATACCAGAAAATTGATGGAAATATACCAATTTCAAAAAAAATGTCAGGTACATTTCATAAAAATATCTTTGGTAATTCCAAAAAGTTATCAGAATGTTCCAAGAAAATCTTATTGAAATAATCTTGGAAGACTTCTAAATTCCCCAAGAAATGTCTAAAACATTTTCATAAAATTGCCAGAGTATGTCCAAAAAGAAAAATTCTAAACTGTATTATTAATATTGAAAAATAACAGGACAATTTTCTTAAAATCCCGGAAATTTTCGGAAAGTTCCCAGAAATGTTCCAAATGTTCATGACTTTTTTTTTTATATTACCATAGTTTCCCAATAAATCTCCAAACAGATCTCAAAATTTTACATAATGATTCCTGAAGAAAATTCCTTGGAAATATCCAGACAAAAAAAAGATTTCTTAATTCGCTCCAAGTACAGGCGGTTCTCCCTACGACAGCAGCATTATTTGCACGTTATCTACTCCTGCATAAAAATAGTCGATGGTGCAGGTTGACATTACATACAGGTTTTCATTGGTCATTTGATGAGGGCAGAATAACATTTAACTTGCAATGTTGGCTTTAGTTTTTACGACAGTTCTTTAGTCGGAATTTTAATGCATTTCCCCAACTATTATTGGGTCATATATAAAACGTTTTTATATACAGATTGTGATTAAAGGACTAAATGCACCTTTTATGTCACACACTAATTTATCAGTCAGAGGCTCAACTGAGGGGCTGCATACCAGGCAGTTTGGGATAAATAAGGACTTTATTTGAACTGTGAATCAAGCAAAGCTGTTGAAGTGGAGCTCCAGAAAAACATAAATAGGGATATTAGCATAATAGGTCCACTTTAAAGGAATCCAGGCACTTTATTTCCAGCTTTTATTGGTCAATAACTTCTGTGACAAAAGTTCCACCGCTTTTCGCCGAAATAGCAACAACTATTACAGTGCCAAGTGGAATAAAACCTCATCGCACCCAATAACCAGAGCATCAACCAAAATAACTTTTAACAGTGCCAGGTAACACGTCATGCCATGGTTGCTTAGCTGGAGTGAACATTGGTTATGGCCTCAGGTTCTGTTCTCCATGTGTGTTTGTCTTTAAATGCTCATTGGTTTAACTTAAGTGATTATTATGACAGAGAGCGCTGATGTCAGTGTGGGAGAAACATGAAGGATCAGGTAAAGGCCCTGTAGGGAGAGGGTAAGAACTGAAACGCAAATAGCAACGGATATAAACACACACTCTTCTTTATATGATGTTCTATTGCCAGGAACTCATAAATACAGGTTGTTTTCTGTCAATTAGGAGGGCAGTTTTTAATGCTGCGCTGTGTAACAAGCCACATCTTTATCCTGTTAAACTTTATTAATTTGGCTTCAGCTTTCATCCACATTTTATAGGGCTTCAGAACGCCTGACTCCCAGAGGTAGGGCTTGTTGAACAGGGCTCACCCACTGTTAGCTACATAAACCGCCATAAACCACACACACACACACACACACACACACACACACACACACACACACACACACACACACACACACACACACACACACACACACACACACACACACACACACACACACACACACACACACACGCAGCAAAGGAAAGAAACAGTGAATCCATATAGGAACTGAGAAAAAGAGATGCTCAACTAAAACCTCAAAGGACACTGTGTGAATTGTATACGTGGTGTACTGGCCAAATGCAGAAATCCAACACTGCAAATATCCTGAAGTGAGGGTAGAAAAATCGGACGTATTTATACTGTCTATTGCAGAAGACAGTGTGAAAAACCTGTTTGATTAGTCAGTTGTAACTTGACACAAGAATTTCACATATATGGCAACAAGTATGCACAAGACTATTTGTGATTCTTGAAAAAACAACCTCATCACAAGATTCAATTAGTAGCTGTTTACATCAAAAGTTGTAGTTTAGCCCATTGTCGTGGAATTGTAGATATTCTTCTGAAGAAAGTTCGTGGGACACAACATATATATACGCTTTAGCTGGCAACAGGATAATTATAAACAAAATATTGGTTAAAACTAAAAACCATTACTTACTTTAGAGGAGGATCACAATTTGTCATTTGTTTTTTCTCATTCTCTACCATCAACCCCTTCCTAAAACACACACACACACACACACACACACACACACACACACACACACACACACACACACACACAGTAAATGGACATGTTTTGACAGGAGGTCATCACTGGTTTACAGAAGTTCCTCTGGAGAAGAAATGGAAAGAGAGCAAGTGTGTGTGTGTATGTGTTTATGTTATGAATAAAACCAAATGACAGACAACCAGGGCGCGCGCACACACACACACACACACACACACACACACACACACACACACACACACACACACACACACTGTAAATGGACATGTTTTGACAGGAGGTCATCACTGGTTTACAGAAGTTCCTCTGGAGAAGAAATGGAAAGAGAGCAAGTGTGTGTGTGTATGTGTTTATGTTATGAATAAAACCAAATGACAGACAACCAGGGTGCGCGCACACACACACACACACACACACACACACACACACACACACACACACACACACACACACACACACACACACACACACACACACTGTCTTGAATGAGGAAGAAGTAAAGGGAGCTGAGTGTTATTTCAGTCACAATGTGTCCACTTGTCACTGAAGCCTGTGACCAAATGCCTTTTTTCATTCCTTTCTTTCTCTTTCAAAAACCATCAAACCTCACATCTGGCGTACAGATGTGTGCCTCTCCTCCATCTCTTGTTTTCTTTATCTCTCTCTGCTTCTTTTTCCTCTGGGCAGGCCTGGTGTTAATCCCTCTCCCTTCCACCTGGTCCAGACCACCCACTCAGCGAGTGGTGCAGCCGCAGCCCACCAGCAGAGTGTGTGTGTGTGTGTGTGTGTGTGTGTGTGTGTGTGTGTGTGTGTGTGTGTGTGTGTGTGTGTGTGTGTGTGTGTGTGTGTGTGCGTGCGTGCGTGCGTGCGTGCAGCAGTGTAACAGAACGTCATGTAGACAAAACAAGAACTGTTCTTGCATTTACAGGGGAAAAAATGTAACGCAGAAAAATTGGAAATTAATGAACATGTATGAATTATTAGAGAAAGAAATAGAGTTGGTTCTGTTTATATATTTTTGATAGCTCATAAAATAATAATCAACCTTTTTATATATTGTAAATGTAACAATTATAATGGCCCTTAACCAGCAATCCTCAGTTCATGCACGGCACCAGCTGGTTTGTGGAAATAAGGACAGAAAATAACAGTGTTGTCTTTAAGAGAGTGGATGCCATTGTTCAGGCTGGTTAGTCTTTGAGATAAAATGTATAATATTCAATTCACCATCAAAGAAAAGTACACACCTTTTTTTATACACTCTTAAACTCTTAAACTATTATGTTGTAAATGTTGTATATCTTACACAAGGACTGTTGCCAGTTTAAATCCTGCAACAGATGAAACATTCACAGGTTAAACAGTTGCAAGAGAATTGAATCATTCTTGGTTTAACATGAGCTTTTTCTGTTTTTAGGACAATGCACTCATAATGATGGTAACTTTAAGCTTATTAAACTAGGCCCAGGCCCCATCCCTCCACCATGTTTGATGGAAATTGATTGAAGTAGTTTTTGCGTAATCCTACACACAAACAAACAAACAAAAGAGAAATGAGTTCAAACTTAACCTCCTTGGCGAATGTAAAACTATCCATTCAAATACTAAAACAAATGTCTGAGGATTGCAGGGGATAAATGATAAGCCTTTGTCTCCATCTAGTGGTGAAAAGACAAACGCAGGGAAACAATATACATTTGCACAGTCGACAGTGAGAAAGATTAGTTACATTTCATGATGAGATAAACACACACAATGAAAATCTATGTTGTGTTTGTTGAATAATAGTGGGATTGTTCACGTGCATATATACAGACAAAAAATGGACTTTGAAGAATATATGTAGAATTTCGGTTTATCCTGTTGAAGACGCTTCAGAACTACAGGAGTAAACCGTATATCATATATTATTTTCATCTGTATAATACACAAAGACTACCAGACAGATTACTACCAAACCTGGTGGAAGGATGCAGTATGGATCAGAAAAGACTTCATTTAGTTTTGTATTTGGATCAGGGAGTGGATCCAAGATCTTTTTTTCACTTTCTTTAACATTGCAAGATGTTTTTCAACATTTTTGTCGATTTCTCAGAGAATGATTCATGAATCTTGTTTGGAAAAAACAGACATGTTTAGATGACTGAAATTTATATTTATGAGGGTGGGAAAATACGTGCAGATCCATATGAAAATTCAGATTTAGTGAATTTGAATGTGGTTTCATGAGTGGACTGTTGGTGGAGGTATACAGTATATGGACATTATGTGGACACTGATGCACTGCCCCCTACCCTTTTGGTCGGACAAAATGTTGGTCCTTCGGTGCGGACCGTGCTCTGAGGAACCTTTCATACCTGTTATTTTGGTTCAGACTAAACTGAAAACTCTGAAGGTACAGAACAAACAAGCTGTAAATAAGAAAGAGCCTCTATTTTGTTCACAATGAGTCAGTCAGACTGAGTCACACTTAATGGTGTGTTTCTTATGACCATTGTGTACAGTGGCATATACTACATGTGTAAAAGCAGAAGAGGTGGTGGCTACATTACATATAACGTCTACTCATACACAGTAAAACAGAAGCACTATTTAAAACAAAAGCACTTTGGATGAAAAAGAAACTGCATGAAGCCTCTATCCAAAACAAACAATCAGGTCCAGAGCCAGGGAGCTCCAAACAGGAACTTATGTATTTTGAATTAGCAGTGACAAGTGAGGCAGAAAGTGGAAAGTGATGCTGTGTTTCCTATTATTGCAGGATGGGGGTTGACAACAGGGCCGAGTCCCTCCGCCACGCTGCAAACACACCAGTGGAATTTGGATGAAGGCAGTGCTGATGATGAGAAACATAAGAGACACAATACGCTGTTGTTCCACACAGTGTCATTGTGACCCGAGGGCTGTCCTGTCACACACACAAAAGTGCAAACACCCACACATGCAAACAAACACACACACACAGACACTCACACACACACACACACACACACACACACACACACACACACACACACACACACACACACACACACACACACAACCCACCCTAACCCACATAGAAATATCATAATTTATCATCTTCCACCCTGGACAGTGATAGAAATCTGATGAATCCACATGACTAGAATGAACTGCTGTGTCATCCTAAAATAAAATATCTAGAGTAACAGGGTTACTTGTGACTAAAACAGGTGCTTAAAGAGTTTAACAATATTTATCTATTATAAGGGCAGGATTAAAAGCTAATTTAAATGCTGCCGCTTTCAATACATCCGTGCTCAAATATATGTGCATATGTTGTTTTCAGGAGTGATCACCTTTAAATTCTCCTCCTGACCTCTGAAAATGGTTGTATATGAATAAATCTGACTTGTAAGGTTGACATCAAAATTTGCCCCAACAGCTGGAAGTCCTCAGAAAATAGCGGTGATAGATATGAACATCAACATTAGGGTTTTTCTTCATAACTCTGGGTAATGTGGATAATCTTGTTTGGATTTGATTTATTTTAGATTATTTTAAAAACTAATCACAACTGAAAATGTATTGAAAGTTACATCCCAGTGAATTCACAGTACAGGGCTTTCGACCTTAGAGTCCAGTGTTAAAGTCCTGGTCTATAGATAGAATATGGACTTTGTCGCCCAGGCTCCTCTTGATTCTTAAATTGTCCCCAAACTAACCCTCTAACCCTGTGGTGTATTGTTTCTTTTTACGAGTCAATCAGGTCTAACTCTCAGTGGGTTGAGGAATTTACCCCACACCCCTCGATTCAGTTACCTGTCTCATGTGGACTGTATAGCTCAGTCAGTAAAGCATCAGGCTTTCAACCTAAGGGTTGCTGGTTTAAGACTGGGTGAAGGCAAGTAACTCCTAATTTAATCATCTATTGTTCACCAGCACCTGTAGGCAATAATCCAATATGGTGGGTTCTTGTATCTTTATCCATCTGACATAATAGCAGAACCCTAATAGTAAACCTAACCCCCTAACCCTGTGGGCCAGTGCATTGCCTTTGGCTCCCCATTTCAGCTGCCCAGTCTTTGGATGAAGCAGGAGAAGTCATTGAGATGTATCAACAAATCCTAAACCTAGCTGCAACCCTAACCCTAAACTTAGCAAGGTCGTAGAAACTCATAGATGGTACCAATAGATCGGGCATGCCCGCATTAGTGGGGGTAGAGCCTACTCTCAAGTCTCTACGACATTCACCAACCCTAACCCTAAAACCAAGTCTTAACCACCAAACAGTCCATTAAAGGGGGGGGGGGGTCATAAAGTGAGGACCGGCCAAAATGTCCTCACTCCTTCGGTTGTAGGCTCAAACTGGTCCTCACAAGGACAGCTGTACAAGAGCAGACAAACACACACAGGCTATTGTCAGTGCACATCTCAAATGGAAATATTTGTGATTGTGTTGCCAAAAGTGGAAGTGGATGTGTGTCGGCTGTTTGAAAAGCCGCAGTTGGCTCGTAAAGTTCTGCACGTAATCCTGCGCAGGTGATGCCGTTTCAGAGTCAACGGTCAGACTGATGCCTCGAGGTCACATGGTTCTGACCAGTCCTCCCAGTGAGAGCTGCTGGACTCACTTGTCTGATCTTATCCCTACAGTAGAACCACATAATTATTAAAGTTAATGCTCAACACTTACAGGGTACAAATATTTCTAATATCACCAAACTTGACTACCACTTGTGTGCTGTTACACTCACCTCAGCCTCCATGTTTTTATACCTCCAGGTTTGGTTTTATGTACATTTACCATATGGTTGTATTATTCCACCTGCCTTTCTATCCTCAAACGAACAACACTGTCGAGTATTAAACAGGGGATATCATTTTATCATTTAGACCAAATTTCCATTGGGTATCAGATTTAACTTGTGCTCAGACCAGAAATAAGGAAAAGTAGTAGTTGAACTTTTTTGACTTATTCTATCAACTTCCTGGACATAAATTAAATCAACATACAGGAATTAAAAGATTTTATGTCTGATGGAATTTGCTCCGTTCAACAAGGAACAAAAAGAAGACTTACTGCAATATGTTTATCTGATAACAAATAATTGAAAATGCACCAGTGTCCCTGACTTCTGCAGTTAAAATCACTGTTTTAACCTCATCCTCTGCAGACAACATGATGAGTTAATGATTGTACTTATGGATCAGTATTAGTTACCTCTCTCATCAGGGACAGTTTCCTGCTGGTGCATAAATGCTATCAACACGTGCAAAAGTTTATGATTTGATAACATGGTACCCTACTTCAGAAAGGTCATGTCAGTGAAACACCATCACGGATTTGTCCATTCTATGCTCTTCATGGAAACACAGATGTGCAGCTTCTCTGGCTCCGGTTGAACTGACGTGGAATGTAGAGTGTCTGGGTAATCAAGGAAATTATTGGTCGAGCCCAATATGCTCTGATTAGCTCGCTCGCTGCTCTCTCTCACTCCCAATAGGGTGAGTTTGAGTTCTGAGGTACAGGAGACGATAAAGGAGTCGACTCTTCTCCCTCCTCCTGTCTTTTTCACTTTTTTCCCTCCGAATTACTTTTTAGAGATGTATGTGTGTGTATGAGGTTGCGGAGCGTCTGTTCCCTCACACCTGTGGCTGTGGCAGACATATCCTGTTTGGAAAAGGCCAAACACCCTCATCCACTCGTTTACACCCCTCCCCACAACCCTCCCCTCTGCCAAACCAGGAAGTGTGCGCAGGAAACAGCTGTCCCTCACGTCCGCCCGCTCGCCTCTCGCCAGGTGCATCCTGGGAACGGAGCGATGTGTGACCGTCGACATGTGGCTGACACTGTATGAAGTGTCATTACAGTAATCAGGATCACCGTGAACTTTGAATACAGTAAGAGGATAAAAGTAACAGCTCCTTGATACTTAACATCTCTTCCGCTGTTTCGAATTATATAGATGTACAGTATTTGGGCCGTGATTTACAGCAGAGTTATAATAAAATAATTAATTTGTGTTTAATCTACTTGATACAGTTTCTCACAAATGGTCACTTCTGGTCATTTTAAAGGGGGACTCTTTAATACACATCAAAGTCTTTGAACAGGAGTGTCAGGAATAATAAAACATCTCTGGTTCTGCATTGATTACATTTTTTTCTTCTGAATTCTCCATCATGATTGTCACAGCGTTACAGGCACATGATGCTTAATTCTAAACTCTTTGTGTTGATCTATTTCGATTTATGCATTTGGTTCCTTAAAAGTCCATTATCATTTTAAAATGTAAAATTTTAAAGTAGAAACAATATTTTTCTCCATATTCTGCACTTTCTCTGCTTGACACTCAAATTCTATTTTATTCTAAATCAATAATTTTGAAAGAAATTACTTCTTCTTTGTGTAACAGTTACAATGATTCATGGATGGTAATGAAAATTTGTGAAATTTGGTTAATCTTGAATGAATTTAAGGGGACTGTTAGGCCTTGTATGTGCTCAACACAATTTTGTTTTTTTTATCTAATTATCTTAAATTTTTACCACCAGAAAAGCATTTAACTGTCCAAACCTTTTTTTCAGATTTTAATCTACAAGACTTTGATCTGATGATATCTTACATAACATTTATTTAGCATACACCTCCGCTAAGGCCCTTTGAATTTTATCAAGCTGCACCAAATTTCACACACTCATTGATATTGGTTCCCTAAATATGATTTTTTCTTTTAAATCAAGATCCATGAAATAATTCTTGAGAAATTCACAAAACGTCTTATCCCACAATGCTAACAAAAGTTTTTTTCATGATCTGCTCCTTAATCTGGATACGCACCAAAAGTTAATGGATTCTTCCTTGGCCCATGTCCTATCCATTCAGTTGTTTTTGTGTAATCTTGCTGACAAACAGACAAACGGACAGAGTTAAAAACATAACCTCCTTGGAAGGAGTTTTAAATCTTTTCTCTGGTGTTGATGCTGTTTTAATTATATTTCAACATGTTTCCAGTCATCGTCTTCCCCTGCTGATTGCTGATGAACAGACAGAGTTTTTGTCATGTAACTCTAGGTGTTTGAGACCAGATTCCAGGCTGGTGATCGTAAAAATCCATCTTCATGTTCTGCCCTGAAGCGTCATCTTGGTCTGAAACTCTGTACTAAGGCTGAATGGCTGGTCTCCAGGACAATCAGGAAAAATAAACAGAGTCGGCATCTGTCGCAGCCGTGGAGGAGAGAGAGCGTCTGTCCCGACCAGCGCTTGCAGCATTGTTTGTCACTTTCTCCATGAAATGCTCTGTGTATCGGGCCTCAAACAATTAGGTTCCAGTGATCCCTATCAGCCGGCACACAATGCTGTTTACACGACGTGGAGGAAACGTGGCCATGGAGCCCACTTTGGGGAGTGTGTGTCTGTTTTCTTGGACGGGAGCATTTGTGTGAGTACTTGAGTGCTGAGTGTATGTTGGTGTTTGAGTGACAATATTTATGTGCCATAAGAATATTGCTCTTAATCTATATTGTCAACTCCAGTTGATCTTAATCCGTAAAATGAGAAATACAACAATCTTCCTTTTACAAATGACACCAAATTAATGAAGCATTACTCTGTGTGGTATGAGTTTATGTTAGCTAACGTTAGCTACCTTTATATCTATGTATGATATTCCTTCTTTGGTTGTCTGACTTCCCTGATGATGGTCCTGTGAAGTGCATAAGAAGCGGATTAGGTGCGCATAAATTACCTGAAAGCTAATTTAAGCAGGTACGTCTTCAACCACTGTTTAAATGATTCCACAGAATCAGCAAACCTTACAGTACAGACTGCACGTAAAGATGGACGACATGATGGCTCCCCAAACATGAAGCCAAAGCCACTCTATTGCCCTCTGGTGGACACTGAAATATAGATGCTGAGCTTCACTGATAAGTATTGAACCTGCACATCCTCAGAACTTCCCAGCCGAGCCCCAACACTCCTTATCTGTTTCATCTCAGAGTGAAAATTTACAGAGGTTTAATTCCACAACCTCAAAACTTCAGAGACAACTTTAAACACCCAGGACCACATGGTCGGACACGTCTGAGCCGTGTGTGTCTGAACGTACGAGGAATAGAGTATTTGGGTGTTGAAATAATTTGAGTGAACGTTTAAGGATCAAACACATGTTCTCTAAACCTCACATCATGGGATGGATGGATGGATAGATAGATAGATAGATAGATAGATAGATAGATAGATAGATAGATAGATAGATAGATAGATAGATAGATAGATATGCAAGCTACTTATACTGTTAAGTAATGTCCCTATAACGTGTAGATAGCATGAGTAATACCTAGTGCACTCACACACACAAACACACACACCCACACACACACACACACACACACACACACACACACACACACACACACACAGACACACACACACAGACACACACACAAAGAGAGAGAGAGAAGAGAGAGAGAAGAGAGAGAAGAGAGAGACAGAGAGATAAGAGAGAGAGACGAGAGAGATAGAGAGAGAGAGAGAGAGAGAGAGAGAGAGAGAGAGACGAGAGAGAGAGAGAGAGCGAGACGAGAGAGAGAGAGAGAGAGAGAGAGAGAGAGAGAGAGAGAGAGAGAGGAGAGAGAGAGAGAGAGACAGAGAGAGAGCGAGAGAGAGAGACAGAGAGAGAGAGAGAGAGACAGAGAGAGAGAGAGAGAGAGAGACAGAGAGAGAGAGAGAGAGAGAGAGAGAGAGAGAGAGAGAGGAGAGAGAGAGAGAGAGAGCATTTACCTTTGTTTTTACTCAAGTCTCTCTGGTATCACACGCACACACACACACACACACACACACCACACACACACACACACACACTCTGTCTCTCACATGGATTCTCAGTTTATTGAGTGGGGTATTTTGAGGTAGCATGCAGGAGGAGGGTGTGACGGTGCGGCTCTGAGATTAAAACAATCCTCTCTTGATTTCTTCCGCACTTAAGGGAGAAGCGGAAACTGTCTGTTATCGCATGTTTCTATTATTATTCCCCCTTTACAGTTTGGGTGTTCACACGGGGCTTTAAATGAGAGAGCCGACGATTTGTCCTGTGTGTGTGTGCGAGTGTGTGTGTTTGAACTTTTCAGAAAACAGTGACTGTCAGCTGAGAGGTCAGGGCTTTACAGTAGGACGGGGGGTAAACCCCATAACGTACACTAATGAGTTGTCCAGCAGCTCACAGGGTTGTGTCTGACTCACCTCATAACACAACAGGAATCATGGCTCCAGACTATGACCAGACAGTTTATTGGTTAAAGCAATCAAGGGGCTTTTTTTGCTAAAAAAGTGTACTCTTCTGAGTCTGGGTTCATTTTGAATCATTTACTGTGAACTTATCACCTCAGCGACAGAGGTTCTTTTGTCTTTGCTTTTTGACTGTTGACAAAATCCACTTCTCAACCAATTTTCTTCAAACTTGGTGAAGGGATGTAGTATGGACCAAAATAAGTTTGGAGAAGATCCAGATCAGGGGGTGGAAACAGGGATTTTCTGACTTTGAAGTTTGTTTTGACACTTTCACTGATTTCCCAGGGAGAAATGCAAAGGTCCAAATACAATCTGCATCTTGTGGATTTAAATGTGGTTTCAGAAGGAGACTGGGGCCTTAGTGGAGGTTTGCATGCTATTGAGTTCTATTGTAGTTGTTATTTAATTTTGGATGGAGCAAAACTCAATTCACTCATTTTTCTTGTCAATTCATAAACCTGTTCAGGAGACTCATGCATATTTAGTAATAATCTCTCAAACCAGTATTACAGAAGTGAAGGAGGGCCGGAAGTTCTCCTTCACTACTTCCTGTTTACACAAATGTCGCTGAAAAAAAAGTAATAAAACTATGATGAGTCAATGTGCACATTAAAAGCTTTTACTCAGATCTATTCCAACCACTGAAAATATTAGATTAATAACATTTTATTCACAAGTCAATGCAATTACTTCACTGCACGTCAATGTGACAACAGAAATAAAGCTGTAACACAATCAATAAAACTGTATCACAATCTATAGAATCTAATAAGTAAATTATTCGGAATTCTGTCCCATTTTGTCCATTTAAGCTGAGAAGAATAAAGTATAATTTAAATCAATCTGACCTGCTTTAAAAATAGTTTTTAAAAATCTTTTATAGATTCAATAGCATTTCTGTTGATTATATTTCGAATGATCCCCACAAAACAACAAGCACAAAACAAAAACCTTTAAAAACTTTTAATACAAAAATGTGACAGTATTCAATTTATTTTTAACTGGAAAAAGCTAAAATCCCAAAGGAATTCTCTTTGTCCCTCGTGGAGCTTTTTATATGTTTCAGGCAAATTCATGCAGCATCTGCAGGCGTCACGGTGCCACTGCAACGTTCTTCTCACACACAGAGTGCGATCAACTGGAACCACAGCTGCTGCTGGACGCACACGAGTGTGACAGACCAATGGATGACTCTGTCTTCGCTCTGGTTGTACAGAGACTGCTCCTAATGTCAGCACGTTCAGAGCCCTGGGCAGCCTATTGTTGATACCAACATATAGAAAATGATCACAATGATGATGATGACAATGATGATGATGATGGTGGTGGTGGTGGTGAAGTTGACGACAGATTTGTTGAGCAGTTGCTCATCAGACTTTCCGCGTTCCCAGGACCTTTAAGGCCACGTAACTGTAAAGCCCTTATAATGTTTGTCTTTCAGTCTGTCTAAGAAGGAAATGACTAGGGGAACGTAAAAAGAGGTGCTGACCTTGAGGTGGAGACACACACACACACACACACACACACACACACACACACACACAACACACACACACACACACACACACACACACACACATTTCACACTTCACACACACAGAATAAGTGAATAGAAATTGGTGGGCACGAGGGAGAAAGGGTGGGAGATAGATTTAGGAAGGAAGTTAGGGAGCACTCGGAGAGGAAAGTTACCATGATGACGACTTGTGTGTTGGTCATCAGTGACACAGGTGTGCTCTGATGTCAGAAGAAGTGATCTCAAAATAAGTTTGATTATGATTTCAAAGAGCCAGAAGGGACATATTCTTACTAACTTAAACATTAAATATATAACATTTTCTACAATTACCACAATAACCCTAACCCTAACCCTAACCCTACCACATATTTGCCAGTTAATTTGTGTGGGCCACCTAATCATTTAATTACCAATTAATTTGAGTAAACATAACACAAACAGCTTTCATACTCTCCACTCATTTTTTAAAAACTTGTCTCAAATCTGGTAACTAAAATAACTTAAATATGTTTATGTAATGTTGCTACAAACAAATATCATTTGGAGATTTTTTTCTTTTTATCAACACATGAAAACAAAGATGTTGCACTGAATCATGCACTGGATGATTCCCCAAGCAATTGTGTTACTGGTGGCATTGTCTATACGTGCACGGTCACTGTATGTGTGTGTTTGTACGGATGAGCACATGCACGTGTGCACAATTCATTATTGTCTGTTTATTATATTGTGATATAAGTGCAGTTGCAGATATTTTCTTGGATGCAGTCCAGGTCCCTTCAAAGTCTGGGACTGACCAGTGTGAGTGTGTGTGTGTGTGTGTGTGTGTGTGTGTGTGGTGTGTGTGTGTGTGTGTGTGTGTGTGTGTGTGTGTATGTGTATGTATGTGTGTGTGTTATGAGAAGTGTGTGTGTGCTGGTATGGTGGTGGAGGGGTGGGGGGGGCTGGTGGAGGTTCCTTATCTACAGGCCACAGGCAGCTTTTGAGGCTCTTATCAGCAGCCACCACATTGTACGAGCACATCCTCTTGTCCAGCAGGGAGCGGAAAACTCTCCTTGCAACATGGTTCCCTCTCTCTCCCTCTCTCTCCCTCTCTCTCCCTCTCGCTCGCTCTTCCCCCTCACACTTGCCTGTACCAGACTCTCTCCGACTGGCAACTAACTAGAGCATTGTGTCTTCTTGGCGAAGAGCGGGAGGGATAGACCGAACAGTGAAAATGAGAGAGGGAGAGTGACAGAGGTGAGAGTGACATATGGACAAGAGGGACCCCCGCACCTTCCATCCTCCCCGGGCTTTGAGTTTGTCTTCATTCGGAGGAGCAACTTCACAACTAAAAAAAACTAATATAAACGGCGGTCCGTCTCATTCTGTCTACATTTCTCTGTGAATACTTTGGACTTTTATTATTATAATTATTGTTATTATTTAATTTCGAATAATACATTTCCGGAGGGGTCTCACCTGAGCACGAGGAGTTATTTTGAGTGGTGTCGGAAAGTTTGGCTCCATCTCTGACCTCAGAGACTGACAGACAGACAGTGACAGGCTGCAGAGGAGTGTGAGCGACCTGAAGGAGGAGGAGGAGGAGGAGGAGCAGGAGGAGAAAGACGTTAAACACTGAGGAGATAGAACATGTGCGTTCACACATCACTGGAACTCTGATGGATTTTACAGGACAAACAGATGGATGTCATCATGAGTCTGTGAGTATTAAACCTCATTAGACATTTCATTTATTTTACTTGACTCGTGTTTTAGTATCTGAGCTGTTTGCAGCATTTAATTATTTCAACTAATATTGATAATAATAAAATAATGAGAAAATTAATATAAAGTAGAAGTTTCGGTTGTTATGTCATCTACTTGTTTGTACATTCAGTAAAATAAAATAAAAGTAAAATTATTATTATCATCAGAAAAAATCATGTGGGTTGGAAAGTGCTCTGCTTAAAAAATTATCATATATATTATTTAAATATACAATATAATCAGCATTGTTAGGCAATAACCAATGCATACATAAAAAAGATGTCAAAAAGAGACGTACTGGACAGATATAAAAACCAGTGCAAAATTCATTAATTGTTAATATTTAATGAATGACATTTGTAGCATAAAGGTTCAGCAAATCTATCCAAAAATATCTAACATGAGTATTGAATTAAGTATTTGTTATTAGCTCATTGTGTATAAACGTTTAGTTAAACACTCTGTGGATACAGGCTCCACTTGACAAAATATTAAAATATATAATAAATAAATAAATATAAAATATATCCTATTATCGACTCTACAAAATATAAATATGTAACTTTTTGCTTCTTAGCTTGCTGCCACAGATTATTCTTTCAGGATAACTAACCTTAGAGTGATGAGTATTTAACACGGACCCCTTTGAGAAATTCATCAGTGATTCTGTCAGCTTCTCTAACGGTTCTTTTAACCAAGGTATTTAAATGGAAAAGAATATAAAACTGTTGCAAAAAAAGATTGTACCTCAGAGCGATGGCCTGACACATCATCATGAAAAAAACGGAACAGTCCGGGCAAAAAGTCACGACCACGAGAAAAGATAAAACAGGAACAATTGCGATTGCAAAACCTGAGACATCATCATGTCTTCGCCTTGCAGAGCAGAGTGTGTCTCCCTGCTTGAAGACACGGCAGCAGAGACCCAGCTTGGATGTGATGAATCTGTAAATCTTCCATGAAGTAAATTCAGATTCAAACCGTAAAACAACTTCCGCTGAAAATTCCCCTAAAACAACTTCATCACAGTTTAGTTCAAGGTCTTGTGCAAACTTTGACCTTTGACCACATTTTCACATCTTTTCCGTTAATATAAACCATGCATATATCTGCCATATCCTGAGTGAGCTTTTCTTCTTTTGTTCAACAGACTCTTTGATATCAATCCAATCTTCCCTGGTCTGGGATGTTCTGAATGCTTTAAAGGATTTTGACTCACATCCTCAAACTAATCGCAGACGGACATATAGACAGACGGACTCATCAAGAGCAGCCACCGGAGACTCGTCCGAAAAGTAGAATCCGCCGCTCAGGATGTACTGTCAGGAAAATAGAGTCATCCAGTTCAAATCTGACCAAAAAAACCCACTTCAGCTCTGCGCTGCACGCATCCACAGACAACACGACAGAAGAAGCTCTTCATTCATGACTGTAACACAGATATAAATTTTGTTTCATTGGAATTTCTATAATCATCCAGCGGGGGATGGATTGAAGACTCAAATGCTGACCCTGTGTGGCAGGCAAAAAGACCAACTGACAAATCTATATGTTAGAGCAAGAAAAAAGCTGCACATTCTGCAGGAAAGTGGAGCAAAGGAAGAGGAAATAAAGAATTTTCATTGTCATCTTTAAGGGAAATACACAAAGATTGGGCTGTGAGAGATTTAAAAGGCTTTAGCTGCAGGTGGAACATGTTAGTTACTCTCATACACATATAAAGACACCGCAGGGACGCACGCTCGCAGCACGTGGGCAGCACGTGGGCAGCAGAGAGGAACGAGACTGTGGGATTCCCTCTGGGGCTTCACCATCATGATGGAGAAGCTGAAGCCCACCACTCCACCCACCTCACCCCTGGACCTACCTCGACCCTCTTCCTCCTCCTCCTCTTTCTCTGCCTCCTCGCCCACGTGTGCGTCCGTGGAGCAGCACAGCCCCCCGGAGAACCAGACTTCAGCTATCAGCAGCCCGTGTCCTGCTAAGAAGACAGGGCCCAAGGGACACATAGATGTCCCCAACACTGTCTCCATTCAGTCCACCATCACCACAACAACGGTGTTGGCCAATCACTGCGCGGATAAAGCTGCTGTGCTTGAGCCCATCGCCAAGGAGACCAAGCAAGAGCAGGAGGAGAAGCAAAAAGGAGGAAAGAGCACAACGGCCCCTGCTGCTACCTCCAACAGGTCCCCAACTCTTTCTTCTCCTCCTCCGCTCCTCCCAGCTCCGGCCAAGACATCTCCGTGTACGCTCCCACCTCCAACCGCTATATCATCATCCTCATCATCCTCTCCTCTTCCTCCCTACATTCCGGTCATCAGTCTCGGTCACAGCAAGCCACCTCTGCCGCTGCCCAACACCCCTCTGACCGCCCTCCATCCTATCCCCGGCCTCCTGCACAGGCCTCATGGGGACATTCGCCGCGGCCAGCAGACCTGTTTGACTGTGGCGTGCACTGGAGGTCCTGGAGGCCCCTCAGCTCACTCCCCGGGGTCCCTGCTGCCTCAGCAGTACCTGCCTGCACACGCCTTCTTCAGCAGGTGAAATTTGGCGTTTTGTTTTTGCATTCATCCATTTTGACAGTGTTTCCAGCATATTTACCTTATGACCACTAAAAATATCGCAGGTTATACTCAACAGCGCCATTTTCCCCTCTTCGATTTTTTCATTTTTGAAGGCCTAACAAGGTGCAGTCATAAGATCCACAATATTAACAGACAGAATATGATAATGGACGACCCGCTCTACCTCCTGAGCCAAAGCCTTCTCTACTGATTTTATTTAACTTTAACGAAAGGGCCTGCTCTTATATCTTTTCCAGGATTAAATAATCCTATTAATAAAAAGTCAAAAAATGCAGGATGTTGCACTTTTGTCAGAGGTATGTATAGGAATAGGAATAAGAATGAAATTAATAAAACTTTATTTTTATAGCATTTATTGTATCTAAATATAGATGTATGAAAACAAACAAAACCCGTTAAAATGAGTTGAAAATCATGCATTGACAAGCTTTCTGATAAAAATATGTTTTCAGATGCAACATCCGCTCCCCACAGAATATCCTGCCGTATATGAAGTAAGACAAATCAATGTCACAGGCTCCTCCATCTACAGTACTTTTTTAACAGGAACACAAGCAGATGTGTGTCACTAAACTATCAAATTTAATACAATGCGGCTTCGGGAGATGTCAAAGTTTCTGTTTCACATAAAACCTCAACTGCTGGGATTTCATAGTGGCTGCTCTGTGACATGACAGCAGGATGTGTGCTGTTATAAAGGAGCCTCACATTTCTCACACTACATTTACTCAGAAATGTAATTTAATGCTTTTGTGGTTGTGCGTTTTGTTTCAGAAACCTATACAGGCTGTCATTTTAAAACTCAACATTATTCTTTTAGTTGCAGCTAAATTTAGACATTGAAGTGACGAACAGACCAGAACTCTGAAAGTTCTCTTTGGGTTTGAGGAATTGGCACCTCGTAGATTACACTCGTGAAGTAAGGCATTCATTTGCAGACTTTATAAAGCCCTCCTACTGTTCATCTATTCTCTACTCCAAAAAGGATTTTAAACACAGTTTTCTTTCTGCAACAAAGGAGCACAAGCTATATTGAAAAAAGGGACCCCCCCCCCACTGTGGCTACATCTATGATTTCCCCATCTGTCATGGAGGTGTGGGAATAAGATCGCCTCCCCACTTCTCTCTGGTTTGTTTGTAGCAGGAAGCGTTGGTCTATTTCATCCTCCTGAAGAAGAATTAGCCAGTAACCAGGCTTAATGAGACCGAGCTAAAACTGTGCACGTACATTCAATCAACACCAGAAACATATTCACACCTCAGTTAATGGCTTTCACCGTCTTCCTGCTTTCTCCAGCCACTCTGCTCAGCGTTGTTCAAAACGAGAGACGCTGCAAAGACCCAACATGTTTGTTTTGTTAGGAAATGTTAGAATATGTGTTTTTATTGTGAACACGCACTCAACTGAATTTAATATTCCTGAGCAATTCAAGACTCATTCACAGCTTCACTTTTATTTAATTAATCCTCAGATCCTCCTGATATTTCTCACTAGCAGAGGTCAATTTTCACTCACATTTAGAGGAGCCATATCTTGATGGAATGACTTTTGACAGGTGGCAAATAACTATTTTATTAAATGTTACAAAAAATGCTTAAAATACTATTTTTTTTACCACTGTTCACGACTATTCTTCTTTATGCATTGTTGTCTATGCAGATTAGTTTTACTATTGATTACTTTGCTCAGGAGAAAATAA
Source organism: Hippoglossus hippoglossus (assembly GCF_009819705.1). NCBI lineage: Eukaryota > Metazoa > Chordata > Actinopteri > Pleuronectiformes > Pleuronectidae > Hippoglossus > Hippoglossus hippoglossus. Next base: position 14,633,810 of record NC_047151.1, on the reverse strand, counting down.
ATGTGTACAAAATTACACTCATCACTTATACACATCATATACACACATTTTTTCCTTCTATATTCAGATCAATATTGTTATATTATATATTATTGATATATATTATTTATTGATTAAATTGTCTGTTTTTAAGCTACTGTTGAAATTGCACTTACCTGGAGAAACGCTATTTCATTCTACACTGCACAGTTTTGCTGTTTTGTTTGAAATGACAATAAAGTTCTTAAATTTAATTGAATGTCATTAATTACAATTTTTGTAATTTTAAGAAATTTCATCTAGGGATTCAAACTCACCCACTGTGTTTTTCGGCCTCTCCCTTGCACCCTATTTTATTTTATTTTTCTTGTCATTTTTATACCCTTAAAAACATTCAAACTGTTTTTATATACAGCTACATTAAAAAAATGTCAGGCTAATTCTGCATGCAATTACCAAAATGTCCCACTTACAGACATTGTGCTGTGTTTTCTGTCTCTAGCTCGTACCTGGGTCCCTCAGGAGGAAACTATGGCATCCTCAACAACAGCCGCATCAAGAGGAGACAGTCGTCACACTTTGAGATGGAGATCAATGACTGTGAGTTTTACACGTGGACACAGATGCAATGAAATTACCTCCGACAGTCATGAGAGTGAGGTGTAATATTTTAAGAGCTGCATTTAAAGGAGACGTTTGGAAATGGCTTGTTTCTCTTTATCATCCATTCCCATGTGTTCATTTATCTCTTGACACTTTTGTGGCTTTCAGTGCAGACTATTTACTCGATCTTTGAAAATGAATCTCAAGCACATATACTGACTATACTTAAGGTGGTGATTTAATTCCCTAATTCCTTTGGGCACCATAGGCTTCCACAGTAAAAGGTACATGTGTTAGAGGTCTATTTTCAGCCATGGATTAATACACATTACTCTAATGAGTATTTACAGCAGCACTTAGTGTTAAGTGTGTGAGACTGATTTAAAATAAACTAGAAGTGCTCCAACAAGGTCCAACAGTCCCCTCATGAAACCACATTGAAATACACTGGATCTGTTTATTTATTTTTATCTGCAGCAAAATGCTCATTATAACACACACACTCATAAATATCAGTCGCCTAAATATGTCAAATTATTTTCATCAAGATCCATGAATTACAACTAAAATGTTGAAAAACGTTTGCAATGTTTAAGAAAGTCATAAGAAATCTTGGCTCCGCTCCCTGATCCATATGAAAACCCTGAAGGGTCACGATGAGAATTTTTATTGAGGATTACTTTTGCATTATATCGTAAAACTATTGCGAGGTAAATGCAGTTGGTCTTAGTGGAGGTATATGTTCAACTGAGTGCCATTCTACAGTTTGTACTGTTGGATCAATTTATTGTAGCTTTTGGTGTTAATATATAAATTGAACCTCTGTTTATGTGTTTCCAGCAGGCCCCCCTCAGAAACTCGCTCGCCGTGTCTTCACCAACAGTCGTGAGCGCTGGCGGCAGCAGAACGTGAACGGGGCTTTCTCTGAGCTCAGGAAACTCATTCCCACTCACCCGCCTGACAAAAAGCTCAGCAAGAATGAAATCCTGCGTCTGGCGGTAAAGTACATCAACTTCCTGGTCACTCTGCTCAACGACCAGGCCGAGGACAAGAGCCGAGACTCCGCTGAGGAGGAGGCTGAGGATGAAGGTACGGCAGAAGGCTCGGACAGCAATAAACTCAACTCCCTTTTTCGGTCCCGCGCCGTCCTGCCGCCCTCAGCCATCATGGCAAAAGCCCGCAGAGACTCAACAGACTCAGTTGTTGCCCTGGCTAATTCCCCAGTAACATCCAGTTGCTATGGTGACACGGACAGTGAAGAAAGCTTTGGGGCTAAGACCTCTTTGGTGACCCAAGGTATTCTGGGAAAGGTCAAGGGTCAGATGAGAATGGTGGCTGCCACAAATGATGAGAGGTGACACTGGAGAGGTGCAAACAAAGGAGTGTGCAGCCGGCGGGAGTTTAACTGCCACACTGACGGAGAAAGACAGGACGATGGTCTGAGAGAGTTTCCGGAGCCAGCATGGTTCACTCCTCACACTCTGCTCCAGCATCACCTCCCAAATCATGTGAATAAGAAGAAGACTCGCTGTTGGTGATATTTTGCCATTTTAATTGTCTCTATATTGATTGATTACAAGGCTCTGTGTTTTCAAAAAGTCTGCAGGAGGCTTAGAGACATGAATTATATTTTCTGTAGTTTTTTTCCAAAATAATGTGACAGTGTTCTGCGGTAAACATTACACCACAGTGTCAAACCATTCAAATTCATCATGTGGATGATTTATGCAAAACAGAATCCTGGAAATATAGTTACATAATATTTCAGGCTGGATTAATGTCCTAATATGTTTTAATAATAAAAAATCTAATAATCAGGATCTTGAATCCCCAATCTGTCTCCCCCACAACAATGTAGAATCTCTAAAAAGATATGGGATGAATATCATGACACACTCTGAAACTGAGAGAAGGTGTTTAAAAGCTTGAAAGGTAATTTAATCAAATAATCTAATGAAAGCATATTAAAATCTCTATTCAAAAAATTAATGGGAATCTTTACTTCCTCCATGTTGAGCTCCATTGCTGGAGGAGTCTGTTGATTCCATGTGATTGACATGTGATTGGACTGTACTTCAACTGAGAGAAAACTATACATTAGGAGCAAATGCCTCTGCCTCCAGCATCCTAACTCAGTTTCAGAGTTTCAGATCAGAGCTGCAGGTCAACACTGCTAAAGATCCTGTGATATGCAAACCTCATGAACGTGGCAATCTCAGAAAAAGTGCGTGTTGGTAGATTTAACTCTGAAATAACAGACATTTGTCCTTTCAAGTTTCAAAATTCAAGTTTCAACATTTCAGACCTGTACATTCACCTCTGTTCAGATCACGTACAAGGTTTCAAAGCAGGAAAACAAACTGATGCACTTGGAGAACAGGGATACATTTAAGACTCTGAAAATGTGTTGTAAAAACTCTGTGATCAAGAGAGCTGCAGTTTTGAAAAAGGAAAACTCAAATAGTAAACAACGTTGGCAGAGATTAGTGGGTTTTTTTTTCAGCCTATGAGAACATTGTGCAACCTTTCAACGCCTTTTTTCAGTTTCAGAAAATGTCATGATATATATCCCATAAAAAGAGGGTTAAAAGATTTTCAGTGAAAATGCAGCCTCGGGTGTTTCTATGTAAATAACCAGCATCTCCTCTGTTGTGCGTGTGAAGAAATGCACGACACGCATTCCTGCATTTCAGTGTTACAGTTTTGGACGTTCCTGCTGTCTTCACTGTCAGAGAAGCAGGGCCGATGGTCCCGCCCTGACATTGTGACACACTTGTACCAGACAGAAATAAAGTGCGTCTTAGTTTGCTGTTCCTTATTTGACATCCTCTTACTGCGTTACTAAGACTGCTCTTCGTCAGCACGATTTCTCAACAGCATCCAAATGTTTTGTTGCTTTCAGTTCATTGAACATACGTGTGGATCCTCAAATGTTTAGTTTAGTGATGATCACGATGACCATTAGATGCAGTTAGAAAAGTGCAATGCTAGTAAATTAGAAGTATGAGAGATAGATATTGTCTGTACGTCTTTTCATTAATATTGAACGTTCATATTTCACAATAAAATGCAGTCATGTGTTTATAACTCAACACAAAAATGATGTCACCACATATTACATGGGCTAAACAGCAAAAGCCAAGCTGCATGTTATATTGTGGATGAGAGAGGATGAGAGATGGTGTAGTATGTCACTCAGTAGAGTTCATACCTCTGCCGAGGCCCAACAATCTCCTTCTCAAACCACATTTAAATTCACTACGTCTGGATTTTTATTTGGATCTGCCACACAATGCACACACTCATGAATATCAGTCCCCTAAACATGCAATAAAATGTCAAAGAAAGTTAAAAGAAATTCTGGATCTGCAAAATCTAACAGGTTCTTTTCTGACCCATCCTTCCACCACGTTTCCTGACAATCTGTGCAGTTGTTTTTGCTTAATCCTGCTAACTAACCACAAAAACAGTTGAAAATATAACCTCCTTGGAGGAGTCAACTAGAATGGCGCTCAGTAGAGCTCATAACTCCGCCAAGGCCCAAAAGACTCCTTATTAAATTTAATCAAACTGCACCAAATGGCAAACACTCAGATATTAGTCCTCTTAATATGCCTGAATCAAGATGTCTGCATTATTTCCACAGAAATTCACAAAGATGTAACCAAATCCGCTCCAAAAGTTAGTTGGTTCTTCCCTGGCCCATATCCCACCCTTCCACCAACTTTCAAGAAATTTGGTTCAGTAGTTTTTGTAAAATCCTGCAAAAGGGCAGACAAACAGCATTCAAAGCAAAACCTGCTTGGCGTAAACAAAACCAGTTAAAAAACTACTAAATGATTTTAAACCCTAAAGCCAGGTGAAACTATTTACTGAAAAAAGGGGGGAAAAAAGTTTGTATTCATTTGTCATTGCATTTGAAGAAGCTTTTGCACACGTATTGTACATGTTTGTACCTTCTGTGCATGGGAGTGTGTGCAAGCAGTGAAGTGGATGCAGTGGTGAAGAATTCGCAAAAGACTGATGCAACAGCAACAATAGTGGGTGGTTTGTGTGAGGAAGGTCAGGGTGGATGTGGGATGTGGTTAGAGACGGGGTTCCACACGTTGGGGGGATTGTATAAGTGAAAGTTTGGGGTGTACATTGCAGCTGTGCGTTGGTGCTGCTGTCTTTTAGCCTGCGTGCATCGACTGTCAAGTGGCCAGGAAACGCCTACAGTTAGAGCTGTCTCATTGACGGCCAACGAGTTTCCTGGAGGAGGGGCGGTGGAGGTGTGTGCTGTATGTATGTGTGTTTGATGGATTTTTGCACATGTGGGGTGGCAACCGCTGCACGGGGGAAGAGAGTGGGGAAAAACAGCCACCAGGATGCTCTGGGAACCCCTGTACACCCTGTTTCGGGACCACACAACAGGAAGAGCTGCTTTCACAACTCCTGCTACGGCTGTTTGTGTCCGCTCTGCTGTGCCAGGCTGCTCTGTCCCCTCCCTGCTTCGCTCTGAAACCACAGAGACCATTAAAAACAGAGGCAGGGTCACATGAAATACAAATAACAACCGGCACACGCTAACGTTTTTGCTCGTTTTCAGTAGCAGCACAAACAACAAACTCACAATAGTCACCCTGGAGTCACAGTGTGATGTATTAAGGGGTAAACCAATAACTGTTGACTCTTTTGCAGCGGCAGCAGCACAGTTTGGCTCACACGGCAGGAAAAGCACAGGTGTGCCTTTAAAAATGTCTGCATTCCATTTAGGTGAGCCGGCTCGGTGTTGGCACTGTGCGACTCACTGTCATTACAAACTGAGACACCTGATGGACCTTAAAACAATGTGGCATCTGAAGTTCCTCAAAGTTTATAGAGAATCATAGAAAGTTTCATCTAATTCAGCGTATTTTTTGAAATCCTCTTAACATCCTGATAGCCATCAATAAATAGTACAAAAATGTAATGATTGTCTAGCGTACCTGTCAGTCACTAACCGACCTGCCTGCGCAGCCTGCCCATGGTCTCAATGTGAAGGATCGGAGTCTTCACAAGTTAGCGAGTGAGTCACGGCAAAGACGTTTTCTGGCAGTCGTCTGTTGCAAATGATGGGACGTTTCTGTTTCATATGTTCAAAGTGTAGCTTGTTCTTGCTAGTTTTTCTAGGATTACCAACCCTAGCTTTAATGTTATGATTCATTCTCAATGCTCTCATAGTTTAATTTTGGGCTTTCAGCTGCTCGGCTGCAAACACCAGACGGAAAAACTTCTCTGGTGAGCGTAGTGGAGCATTAAAGAGCTTAAGAGCCAGATATTTATCTCAGGAGCTGGTAGGGACCAAACATGGAGCTACAATAGTCATGTGGTCAGAAACATGAAAAGCTTATTTGCTCCATAGCTGCTGGGTGTGCAAATTGTTTGCACAGGTCCATCCTATCAACTTAGATGATGATATGTCACATGTGCTGTGTTTTATCGATGCACATTCGACAGTTGTGCAGTGTGTATTTATTCAGAACAAACAGCCAGTGTACCGGCTCTGCAGGAATCAGCTCAGGCTGGCAACACATGCACCTACGCCCATCATGTGATTGGATCTGAGCCTGTGTTTGTGCTACAGGTCAGACTCAGACAGATCTGAAAACCTAACAGGGACAGCTTTAAAAGTTTTTTTTTCCTTTTTCCTCATGTCTCAATAATCCGAGACATGTAGTCGAGAGTGGAAACCTAGTGAACGGGCCTTTTTGGCAGCAGGAATTCAGACTTGTCATAGTAGGAAAAGCACAAGTGTTCACCAACAACAATGGCTCTGTTCTATTCAAGTGCTGCAGTGAGAAAGACAGTGAGTCATGTACAACACCAGGGCCCTGAAACTGAATCATTCATTGTATAATTTAGATCTGTGTTTTTACTACTGGGAACATGACAATATGTCGTCTGTGAAAAAAAACAAGTTGACTAATTGTGTGTCACAATGCAAACATGCTAAACCTCTCATATTTTCTTTGATCTAATCATATCTTCCAACTCTCCATATCCACCTTTACCTTCACCAGGGAGGACATGTTTCTGTTTGTCTGAAGGTTAGTAGGTTTATGCAGAAACTACTGGATGGATTAACACAGAACTTGGTGGGAGGTTGTGGTGTGGGTCAGGGAGGAAGGACCCATTAAATTGTACATGTAGATCTGGATAATTTTCCTTGATTTCCCAGAAAAATAGTATGGATCTTGAGGAAAAAAAATTATCAGACATGTGTAAGGGACGGTTATTTATGAGTAAATGACATCTGTAGCTGATCCACACAAAAATCTGGATTTAATGAATTTAAATGTGTTTTGTTTAGGGGACTGTTGGGCTTTGGAAATGTAAATATATAATTTTTCACATTTATTCATTACATTTATTAAATTCATAAATTTGAATTTGAACTATCCATTCAGGGTAAGCATTTTAGGAACCCCCTTTTAACCCATGTTGTTATCTCTTCAGATCTAGACACCGAAATCTACAAAACATCACTTTTTTCTGCTACAGGCCTTTGGAGGAAATTGCCTGTTTTTTAAAACTGCAATTTTTAACAGTCAGACTGCAGTGACGCATAAGATTGGCCAAAATGAAACTTTAACCTTAACAGCAGTTGAGCGTGCTGGAGTGTTATATCCTCTCTGTCCTGATACAGGAGGTCAAACAGGGTGAAGCAGGTCAGGCTGGGACTCAGAGATAATGACCTCGCCTCCGCGCATTTTCCCCTCCAACACTCTGCCCCTCTCAACATCACAACCACGTGTACAAATATGCACCAAGCTCAATTTCAGCCATGACGTACAGAAACGTGCACGTGAGGAGTGGTACTGATGGTCTAGGTGCAGCTTTAGCTTGTGAAAAGTAAGGACACCGCTTTGTAATAAACAGGTTTGGTAAGCTGCCAGGTTTTTCAAATGTTAAGTCAATTTAGTATCAATAGTAAAAATATTTAAATACACAATATTAATAATTAATAATATTTGTAAAACATTACTTTTGCCAATTTGCAACAAAATCATTCAAAAGAGACACAAAAGCAATAATTTAACAATGAATTTTCTTTAATTAAGTACAGGACAATAAAGTATAAGGGGAAAGTGCTCAGTGAATGATGTACTGTACAGTGTAGAGTGTGTAATATAACGTGTTGACAGACTTATAGAAATCAAGTTTAAATTCACCTTGAATCTACTGCTTACATTTAGTGATGGGCAAGAATTTGGCAAAATAATACTGTAAAGTATAATTATAAAGTATAATAATTATTTTACAATAATTGCATTTTTTTCTTAGAGAAGCTGACTGCAGACTGTATAGAAAACACGTACCTACATACTTATGTAGAATGTAGACATTCTTTTCATACATAGATATTTGTTGCTTGGATGACAAATATCAATCTATCAATTACTGTGGGTAATATTCAACATTTCTTAAAAGTCACAAACACCCACCTTCTTGAACTAGAGGAATAAAAGAAGTTGAAAACAATATCAAGTCGATTGTTAATAAAATATCTTCTATTTTAAAATAAACCCTTTATCTTAAATTTCGGTGAATAAATAAGAAGTTGATTTTGAGTTAAATTGTGACGGTACTAAATCAAAACAAATCAATGTCTTAATTAATGTTAAGCACTTTACAAACACACTCCCTTCAGTCGTTCATTCAGTTTTCAGAACTTTCTCTCCTTGTTTTGCCAGTGACTCCACGCTGTCGTTCACTTTTCTCTCCACAGATTTTACGACTTCGTTCGTCTTTTCTAACGTGGTTTTCTTGCTGAGCTTCCGTCTGCCCACTTCAGTTACCACTGATCCAGCAGCTGCACCGACAGCTCCGCCGAGGAGACCCCACAAAAACAAGCCCAGCAGGAGACCCAGCAGTGCGCCCGCAATAACAACCTTGGGCACCTGTTTAACAGTGGTCACGGCTTTCTCCCACATTGGGCTATCAGCCACCATTTTGGCCCCTGCTTTGGCCCCCGAGCCCACTTTCTTCCACGCCGGACTCTGCGCCACCTTCTTTGCACCGGCACCGATTCCAGCACCGACTCGTAAAGAACTATCAGCTATCAGTTTAGCTCCGCTCTTGGCCCCAGATCCTACTTTTCCCCACATAGGACTCTGTGCCATATTCTTGGCCCCAGTTCCGATCCCGGCCCCTACAAGCATGGATCTGTCCGCCACTAGTTTGGCCCCGGAACCAACTTTCCCCCACATGGGACTTGCTGCTGCTGCTTTTGCTCCAGATCCCACCCACGCAGAACTATCCACCACCACCTTGGGAACTCTATCTCCTACTAGTTTGGATGCATGTTTGGCGCCAGCTCCCACCTTTCCCCAAACTGAACTATCAACCATCATCTTCTGGACGTTTTGTGCTCTGCTGCCAACCGTCCCCCACACTGGGCTACTTTTCACCTTCTTAGCTCCCTCACCAGCCCACATGGAGCCGTCTGACAGCAGCTTGGGTAACATTTTTGCACTAGACTCCATTTTCTCCATAATGGAACGAAGGAGTGAAGGCGACAAGCCTGAAAGCGTAATAGGAGGAATGCTCTCGATGTCCATGGTGCTTACACTCATCTCTGCCTCATGCCGTGTTTTCTCAATCTCATCTTCTCTCACTTCCTCTTCTGCCTCGGCCACAGACTGCATGTAGGGATAGACTAACCGCCTCTCAGAGTTAAGCTGTGCAACCTCGCTTGATTTTTCCTGCTCCAGCTTTTTGCCTCTTTTCTCTCTCGCTATCTCTACCTGTCTCTGTCTCACTCGGTTCTCAGCCTCCTGAAAAGCAGGACAAGAGTAACACTGTCCTCCGGCCTCCCTCACCGTCTGCTCCACCTTCTCTAGCAGCTCCGCCACGTTCCTCTTCTCCCCCTGACCCCCTCCGCTCTCCAGAACATGAAACCTGTCACGGCATTTCTCCACAAGGTTTAACAAATCCCCCCGCTGACTGGCAATATATTCCTCTATGCTGTTGTTTCCTGCCTTCCCACTCTCCCTCAGTCGATCTGCGTAAGTGAAAAGGACCAGAGTGTGTTTCTGGATCGCATCCGGGCCGAAAACAACTTCGAGGGCTTTGAGGGCCTGGAGCTCGGTCTTTGCGGGCTGGTCCAATGGGACGCACAGGAGGAAGGCGTGGGGGCCGGGACTGGACAAAGCAACACAGGAGGAGATCTGAGCTCGCACCTCATCAGGAGTTCGCTCTGAAGTGAACCAGTCTGGGGTATCCACCACTGCCACCTGCAGGTGATAGAGAGGAGACACATACAGCAATATAAAAACACAGGCAGATCATGGGAGACCTCGACTGTTCTATGACAAAAAGATTGTGTCACATAGAAGTAATTTGGGATTTTGGCCCTTGGTGGGATAAGAGAAAGGAAATTGAAAATGAGCGTGAGCCAAACAACAATAACAATCACTAACCCTTCGTCCTTCAACCAGCGCCTTCTTTTTCTCACACTGCTGAGTGATAGACGTGAGGCTGTCCGGGTCCGACTTGAACTCTTCTCCCCTGAGGATGCTGTTGCCAGCTGCACTCTTCCCTGCTCCGGAGCGCCCGAGAAGCACCAGACGCAGCTCCGGAGAGGATGAGGAGGATGAGGGGTACGAGGTGGAAGAGGCGGAGGCAAAAGTTGATGAGGTGGTTGAATAAGATGAGGGCAATGTGGAAGACGTGGAGGATGAGGGGACTGTGGAGGATGAGGAGGATGAGGGGAATGAAGAGGATGAGGAGGATGAGGGGAATGTGGAAGATGTGGAGGATGAGGGGACTGTGGAAGATGTAGAGGATGAGGGGAATGTGGAGGATGAGGGGACTGTGGAGGATGAGGAGGATGAGGGGAATGAAGAGGATGATGTGTGAGAGGCGGAAGCAAACGTTGATGGGGAGGTTGAATAAGATGAGGGGAATGTGGAAGATGTGGAGGATGAGGGGAATGTGGAGGATGAGGAGGATGAGGGGAATGTGGAAGATGTGGAGGATGAGGGGACTGTGGAAGATGTAGAGGATGAGGGGAATGTGGAGGATGAGGAGGATGAAGGGAATGAAGAGGATGACGTGGGAGAGGCGGAGGCAAAGGTAGATGAGGAGGGGGAGGAGGATGAGGGGAATGTGGAAGAGGAGGCAGCAAAGGATGGCGAGGAAGGGGAGGAGGAGAAGACGGGTGAATAGGGAGAGGAAGTAGGAGACGCCTCGGGGAATCTCTCTTCAAAGCTGTTGATTCTGTGATGAACTGAAAGTGAATCCAGAGTTTAGTAAAGAAATAAAAAAAGTCAATTATAATTAAACGTGAATCAATATATAAGTTAACTGTTAAATGATATAATAAAAGCCAACGAAGTCCTGTGACTTACACGTTGTAATCAGTTTCGGAGATGATGCAACTTCAGACATTTGAGAGAGTACAGCTCCATCTACAAAAGCAAAACAATAAATAAAAGTCCTACAGGATTTCTGCTCATGTTTTCCTCTTTTAAAAAAAAATATAAGATATTGTGATAAAGAACAAAAGTGGGTTTACCTGGGTTCAGTCTGAAGCTGGGCGTCCTCTTCACCTGCCTGTCATCCTGCATCTGTGAATATGATGAATACGACTCTCGCTCTGGAGTTGAATGAAGCCCATTGGACGTTTGACTTCCACCTGCTCTTCTCTCCGTCTCGTCCCTCTCTTGACTCCTCCACGTCTCCAAGGTTGTACCGCCCTCCTCTCCTCTACTTTCTATTCTCTCTTCCTTTTTAGCTCTGTAACTCTCCATAAGTTCCTGTCGTCTCTCGTTCACTCGTCTCTCCAGATCTCGCTCCTGCACAGTTTTCTTGTGGTACACCCCCTTTGCCTGCACCATATTCTCCACCTGTTATATAAATAACAAACAATAACTCACATTTACACGTATATAATTATGTCACATTTTATAATAACTTGCAGTGTAGGATGAATTTCCAGGTCAGTGAAAGTTAGCGATAATGATTCATCATTAATCCCCAAACCGGTCCTGACCACAGCTGGGTGTGATTGAGTGGAAAACAGGGCGTTGCTGGGAACTACAGCGTGCTCAGACAGAGTAATTCAAAGTACAGCGTCACTCAGTTGAATTCTTTCCTCCACCAAGGCCCAACATTTCCCTTTTGAAACCACGTTTAAATTAATTACATCCAGATGTTATTTGGATCTGCACCTAATTGCACACACTCAAAAATAATACCTTATTCTTTTGTCAAGAATGTCTCTAAAGGTTCAGTGTGTAGAACTTAGTGACATCTAGTGGTGAAGTTGCATGTTGCAGCTGAATACCCCTCACCTTACCCTCCCCTTCCAAACAGGAAAGAGAACCTGTGGTAACCTTCAGTTGTCATAAAAACTCTAAAGGTGTTTAGTTTATCCAGTTTTGACTACTGTAAAAAAACATGGCGGCCTCCGTAGAGAGGACCCACTTTTGATGTAAACATAAAGTATGTAAATATAAAGGGCTCATTCTAGGGTAAAGAAAACAACAATTTGTCAAATTTAAGTGATTATTTTATATTCAATTTCTTTCAATGGATCCCTTTCACCTAAATCTAACACGCTGAACCTTTAACTTCTTGCAATGTTAGAGAAAGTGTAAGAAAACTCCTGGATCAGCACCAAAATTTAATGGGTTCTTCCCTGAACCACATCCTTCCATCAAGGTTGGTGGAAATACATCCAGTAGTTTTTGTGTAATCTTGCTTTAAGCGTCCTTGGGTCTCTTGAAAGGCGCTATATAAACGCAAGCTATTATTACAACAAACCAACAAACTCACAGGGGTGAAAACACAACCTCTTTGGCGGAGGTAACAAAGAACTCAGTTTTCAATAAAACTGAAGTGCTTCCAAGTACACACAAAATAAAAGATAAAACTGTGAAATGATTTAATTCTGAATTGCATCGACACGTCTCTGTTCATCGCTCCGTCTCACCTTCTCCAGCAGCTCGCGGATCTGCTCCCTGTCCTGTCGCTGACGATTATTGATGACATGGCACCGCCCCCCGCAGCGCTCAATTATCTGCCGCAGGCCTGGATTTTCTTTCTGCAGGTATTCCTGTGGAAAACAATTTGCTCTGTGTGAATTTAGACCTGAGGCAATGATGTCGTCTTTCTCCTGCAGCTGGTCTGTCCAAATCGAACAGAAAATAGTGCAAGGATGTCTGAAGGAGAAGGTGCACTGGTTCAAATCAGTTGAGATAACACACGGACAAGATCGGGGCTAACAGTGTATTGTTTTTATAATACACTGATCAGTAAGATTTAGCCAAACGTTAATTTCTGTACAGATTTGACACAGTGCTAAATAAAATAAACTAAAATAAAGATGAATTGAAAGGGGACAGGTGTACATGTCTATACCTCCACTGTTCTTCCCATCAAATAGTCCCCACACGTCAGCATGACCAGGGTGTGATCCAGTGACTCCTCCCCAAACACCTGCTCCAACTCTACAGGTACTCGACCCTCCATCTGGGAACACCAAAGAAAAACATATTGCTAAATCCACTGAAATAAAATGATTTACATTTCATACTGGCTTCATTTTGTTCATTGTAGTTTGACTGAATCTGACATTTGAAACGATTACTCCAAACAGTTATTTTCCAAAAAGCTCAAGCACAACTGAAGCAGTAAACCAACCTCTGTGAACTGGCCCACTGGCACCAGCAGCAAAATGGCGTGTGGACCCGGTGCTGCCAGTGTCAGCACTCGCTCCGTCTCCTTCCTGACGCTGTCCTCCATCTTGTCGCCGTTCCAGTACCATCTCGGCGCCTCCACCAGGGTCACGCTCCTGCCCTCGGTGAAGCCCTGTCGCAGCTGGCAGCTCCTGGAGGCAGAGGGAGAGACGGGCGACAGTTGGCCCAGGATGGTGTCGGCTGAAGACGTCTTTCCACATCCAAGGTTCCCCAGAAGAATGAGCCTCAGCTCTGGGGCTGAGGACCCAGAGTAGCTACTTCTGAGGTGATCACTCATGGCTGGAAAGAAGGAAAAGATGAAATGTTGATAATGATGCACTTCATACATCTCTGGTAAAACTGATGAAGCTCGTGAAACGACTTTTTCCATTGTTTCCAGACACGACCTGCCTGGGGATATAAGGCTGGCATTTTAAGTTCCTTCTTAAAAATGCCCCAAAAGTCTAAGCTGATTTCATCTGAGTTGTTTGATTATTTTATTTCAATTACTTGATCTATACTGGTAGAAGTACCTCAGAAAGTATTTATACTTCTTGATTTTATTATATTTGTGTGCTCATTTGAACTATTTTTATATATAGAGGCACTAATAGCAGTACCTCAAACACGCACAAGTCTATAGGGCCAGAGCACTGAAGGTGCAAAAGACCTATTGTTTTTTTTAATGATGATTATGATGATGGGGATTATTATTATTATGATTATTATTATTGCTGCAAGAACATATTTGTGAGGGCCTTAGGATGCTGGAAAACTCACTTAATGTGGCTTCAGGCAATGTGAAAGTCGCAAAGTTTATGTTGCTTGGGCATAGCCAATGGGCTCGATAGCGCCCCCTGTAACACGGCCACTTTGAGTTTCAGGTGCTCAGATGTTAATGATTGATGGGGACATCTTTAAGGTCACCTTAAGATTTAAAGACAAGTCCCCCATTTTGAGATTCCTGCGTCACATTTCATTTTCAATTTGTTGTCTTGCACTTGTGAAGCACTTGGTAACTATGTTTTGAAAGGTGCTATATAAATAAAGCATTTTATTATTATAATCTAATTCGGTATTTATAGACAGGATGAGTGATCTTTAAATAAACATGAACATTGTGAAGCCTGATGCCTGTTTTAACTCAGATTGTTTTTCCTTCTCTGATCTCTTTCTAAATGTCCCACAGTCAAAGATCTGTCCACTTCTTGCATTCCCTTCCTCATATTTCTACTTGTTCACTTCCTCCTCTCACCTGTTGTGCCTGAGTGAACCAGATCTAAAGGTAATTCACTAAAGGCCGTGCTCTCGCTCAGGTGAGCTTTCATTTCACTGGAACCTTTTTCTTAGGTTGCTCACTGCATCCCAGCCACACCCTGCCCGCCCTGTCCGACAACATTCTACCAGGACTTTAACAATCCCAATTACATGCAGGCATGTACAAACCACATCCACGTACAAGTGCACACAGAAATAGGATCCATGGCAAGATCCCTATGATACAAGACAGTGACTTATTTAACAAAGACTGTATTTAACACAGAGATAAAAATCTGATTTAGCATTAAACTAATAATGAAAGTAAACTGTATTGGTGTTGTAGTTTAAATGACACTGACAACTCACTCACTGGTATCTATACATTCATTATTAAAACCATAGGAAACATGTACTCACTCCGCTGTGTGATGTCCCTGCTGCTGTGTTCATGTATCGTCTTCTCTCACTGCTCCGTCTCTTCAGCTGTCACTGAATTACTCATCCACTCAACCTCAGTACATGTCGACTGCCCAAAAAGCTGTCAGTGCAGGTGAGGCTCGCGATCTCAGGAAAACTACCAGACCCACAACCACTCCCATTTCTGAACACATGCACACGTCTTTTTTTTTTGTGGTGCACAACAAGTTTCTTTTGTTTCCTGGCTGCTAAGCATTCCAGGATGGGGCGCAGGAGGTGTATCCCAAGGCGGATGTAAATCTTTCTAGGTTAGTTTGGATCTGCTACACCCGTGAAGTGTCAGAGCTCATGCAAATCTGTGAGGATGAGCCGGCCTTCCTGGTCTACAGTCGTCAAAGGGAATAACTGGTAAAATACGCCTGTAAATATTATGATGTTGCTTGAAGTTGTGATTAGAGAAGTAGTAACTCATCCTGTAAAATAAAGTTCTATAGTAAGAATAAATACTTTATTTCATAAAGTGAAAGTATTTAGTAGCATAAAGTGAAAATAATAACCCTGATTATATTTTATTATTTTAATTATTTTATATTGTTATATATTGTCTATTTAGTTTCCCTTTCTTTTATTTCACTTCTTCTTCTTCTCTGATGATGATTATTATCATTATAATGTACAAATACATATATCTCAAAATTGTTTGAGATAGGTGTATTTAACAGTCCAGTACCTGAGTAAAATGATTTATTGACTTTCCACCAGTATCTGTTGCAGTCATCACCTCAGAGCAGGTCGGAGGGCAGGTCCCAGAACGACGTGACAGGTTCACAGTGTAAATAGAACAAGTTTCTCCCTGCTTGTGCTGTGAGTCAGTGTTTGATGGAACCTATCAATACGTCTGTGTATAAAACCATCGGAGCCTCAAACTGAATCTCGGGTTGGATTGATGATTATCCAACTTTTTTTGAAGAGGTGTTGAAATTATTGATGATTCATAAGTGAGTAGAATGTCACTCTAACCTCTGCCAAGGCCCAACCATCCCCTTATGAAACCACATTTGAATTCACCAGATCAAAATGCAGAATTTCGCAATGTTAAAGGAAGCAGAAAAGAAAAATCATGGACACGCCCCCTGATCCAGATCTGCACCAACATTGAATGGGTTATTCTTTAACCCAGACTTCATCCCCAACTAAGTTTCATAGTATCTGTTCAGTTGTTTGACATTAATCAAATTAATGTTTTACAGTAAGAAGCACAGGTTATATATAGAAACTCAATGGAAATGACCTGCATCTCTCAGCATATATTACAGCTGAGGTGTTTGGTCAGTTTGAGCTTGTGTGAGCTTTGTGCTTCCATATAGAAAATGATTCACTGGTATACATGATTATTTAAATGCACAAAGGTATAAGTAAACATTTCACTGTTTTAACATTTACAATCACACATGGTTCACTACAATAACACATTTAGATGAGAACTTAATTCATTAAGTTGCTTCTGTACCTCGACTATTTCGTTAATGTGCAATAAAATGAACATTATCATCAGCCAGGACTCTGAGAAGATATAGTAGCATTCCATACCTGTGCTAATGCAAACTAATTACAGTATATTGTGGAAATTGTAACAACAATATATTCAAGTATAAACCTAAGACACCAAAAGTTTGCGATGCCAGATTTTCACACTGGAAGTCTGTGTCAATATTCAAATGAAGAACAGTAAAGAAGTGTTCAAATATGTCTTTTAATTAAACAACCAATACATAAACATAAACTAATGTGTTCAAGTGTACAATTAACACAAATATAAAGTGCAAACCAATATTATTTTATAATGAAATAGATTTGATTCTTACTTTTTCTATGTAAACTAAACTGAAGTGTCTTTCAACCTATTAGAGCACATGTGCCCTTGTGGTCTCCATCATCACTCACAGCCCAGGCATCATATAGGCAATGTTTTCCAGAGTGGAGGCCTTGAAAAGAGACATGATGAAACCTAAGTGTTTCCTCCTTGTGTCATGAAATACTGACAGAACAGTAGTGTCACGTGTGGACAGCGTGTGGTGTCCGTGTGCGTCTCTCACCAGTGTGTGTTGTGTGCAGCTCCTGAGCTCTGGTATCTGTGCGGTGAGGCAGATTATTGGGGCCAGGGCACAAAGCAGAGAGTCGAGGAGCAGAGACAAGCTGCTGGACACGTTCAACATTTTCTACAGAGACACATAAAGACGACAAAGGTTCCTTCAGTCAGTGAATGTGCTGCATGTTCTCCAGGAGCCAAATGACAAGTGCAACCGCCTGTAAAATCCTGTAAAAGTTACAATTTGGACAGAGGGAATTTAGAAAACACATATTAACACAGAATATGTGTTTCAAAGTTTAGGACTCGAATCTGTTACAAACTTAAATTGTCTTTCCACGACGATGCCAGAGACTGCTTTAATACAAGCAGATCCATATATATATATATATATATATTTAATATGCATATACATCCATATAGCTATACATAGAAATGTAAACAATATACTTGTTTCAGGCCTATCTCACTCCAACTGTATGAGCTGGGTTCCACGAACACTTTCATCATGATTTAACAGATTCAGTATGGTTATCCCATTATGAATGTACAGCCCATTAATGATGTTTATGTCACTATCAAACAAAGCACCACTGAGCTGTATTCAAAACCCGTGTTGACAGAAAATGTTTGCCTTACATCTGTTTCCTGAAGATGGTGTCCAATCAGGGACAAGGACTCCCCCAGGAGGTGAAGGTGAGCAGCAGCACTGACAGGATCTCCATCAGAGCAGCTAGGAATCCTGGATGTGGATCTGAGAGAGTCCCAGCCTGAAGCAGTGGGACTGCACATGGAGCAAATGGGACTGCAGGTGCCAGTCATGGGGCCAGGAACAGCTGGATCTTCTGCAGCGTTAACTGCAGCAGCCACGTTTGTCACTGAACTAAGAGGAGGTGTGAATGGACAAGGCCTCTGGGTTGGTGGGGTGACAGGGGGGGTGAGGGTGCGGTGCTGGTCACATAGATAGACGCTGTACTCGAGCAGGGAGCTTGGACTTGCCTGAGAGAGACAACAGAAGAAAAATGGTGAGTGGAAGTGAAAGTAGTAAGCAAATTTGGACTCCTGAACAATGCTGCCCCCTGCTGTGCAACATGAATGCAACACGTCGTCCTGGATATCCTGTGGGAGTTTATATACAGGGTTTCTGCAGGTTTATTATTAGAGTCTTTAAGAACATAATTAAAGGTATTTAAGATATTAAGTATCACAGATGAAGGAATATTAGTGTCCCAGAATTACTAATACAAGCAGAGTGTACTGCCATACATTGAGATGACTACATATTAGATTTTTTAAACTCTGTGTATTACTATTTATCAGTTACTCTCTAAAAATCTGCCAATATGAGTTTCACACACATATCAGCAGTTATATTTGCCAATATGAAAACGTTTATTTTACAGATTAATCAATGCAGAGAAGATGTGCATTTATGTTTACATTTTATTTTGTACATTATTTTCAGGGACTACATACGTTTTCTTCATATCTAGTTATTTATAATAAAGTTTATAGTTAAATGGTAAAATATCAAGACTCAATTACAGTGCTTACTCCTAAGGGGTGGATAACAACATCTTAGAAATCATTGCCAAATGTTTTTTAATATATTTATGGGTCAAAATATCTGTATCAGAATTTGTTTTACTCCCTCATATCAATATCAGCATCGGCCCTTGACATTCAGCGGTTGTTGAATTCTATAATAATCTCATGAAAGGCTGAACGATCAATGACTTTGGATAACGTTTTAACAAACATCAGTTTCAGTCCAAAGTTTGTCAGGCTTCATCTTTTACATTCTCTCACCTCTCCTCCTCTTCCTCCTCCTCCTCCTCTCTCCCTCCATCTGTCATGGGGCTCACAGACTGGAACGGCAGACAGGAAGTCCGCTCCATAATTATCAGGCTCAGTTCCACTAACACCTGCAGAGGAGATTGTGGTGAGAAAACAGAAATGTGTCCTAAACCAATATTGTAATTTTTGAAAGATATAATTCATATGTTACAGATCACTTATACAATTACATATATTGTGATAAAACGATTTCTCTGCAATGTGCCATGTATTCGTACGATTTCCCCATTATACACTCACTCTTATCTAATGAAATGTTCCCTCTCTGCAGATTGTAGTCACATGATTGCTCTGAGCTGTTTTAATAAAAGTTACTAAATAACCACACAGACCTTTACTCTTCACACGTCCTCTTACCAGACTGTTGTGTCATCTTGCTGACGGAGCCTTTTGGTTCCTGAAAGAGTTGAACAATAACCCATCATATTTAAGGTTAATGCAGGAAAGTAAATACACTAATATTTACCTATCAGCAATAGTACTATGATAAAGTTAGTCTTTATTATTTAATAAATACAGAGAGGGATTAACGTAACCCTGCACTTTCATTTGCATGTATCAGTTAACTGAAGATATTCACACCATTACATCAGCAGAGATAGCACAACATGTTCTAAACTGTATCGTAATGAACACACAGCCATATACTTACTAAGGGCTGCAATAAAGCAGCACAGTTCAGAGTTTACATGTCTGCAGTCATGCCTGCAAAGGTCTGTTGTCATAGCAGCAGAACATGAGACTACAATACAGATGACAGTGCATGAGTCAGGTTTAGAACTTGTATGTGTATCACGATTTGTCTCGTCACAGCTCAGTGTTCAGAATCCAGCTGCAGCTGAAGGAGAAATTCACCTTGATGTCATGTTCCTCAACATCTGGCTTTGGTTCCTCCATCAAAACCTATTTGTGCAGCTTTTTCTTTTCTTCTTAAGTGCTCAGGCCTGCTTCACCATCCATCTATACAGTCAGCAATGAGAGGCAGAGTGGGACAGCAGCATCACTGGGTGCAACATGGCTGGAGAGAATGAGCTCCAGTTGAGATTAAGTAGAGCTGCAATGATCCCTTGATTAGTAAACTAACAGAAAAAGACGCGTCAACTATTCTGTTGATGAATGACCCACTTCATCGCCATACACTTATTAACTTTGCCAAGGAAGTGATGCTTTCGCCTGCATTTGTTTGTCTGTTAGTCAGCAGGTTGACACAGAAACTACTGGACAGACGACCATGTAACCTGGTGGAGGGATGAGGTGCGGGTCAGGGAGGAGCTCATTCAATGTTGGTGCAGATCTGGATCAGGGGGTCCATCCAGGAATTGGCCCAGGAACCCCTACTGAGTGCCATTCTAGTTTGTGCAAGCTTTGACCTCAATATGAGGATTTAATGCCCTGTCATGCAAGAGAGTACATTTAAAAGCCTATTTTTGAGTTTTTAGACTGTTGGACCAAACAAGGTGCAGAGAAATAGACAGCTGTAGGAGCCGTGTTGCCAGAGTGGATGAACATGCAAACCAGCCAAGTTTTTTTATTTAACAATGTCTTTGGGTGGGTTGTTTTGTTGTTTTTTTAGTTGGTCTTCTTTTTGTGAACTTGAGGCGATTTCAACCAGAGAAAAGGTTATTTCAAAGGTTTTCAATCCGAGGGGAAGAGTTGCAGGGCAAGTACAAGAGAAAGAGAATGAGACATAATCTATTTACACCATTTAAAATGTAATATTGCACTTAAGACAGCAGCCGATAATCTAAAGTACAGGTTCTCCATTTTTCTCAGCACAGGACCCCTTATAAGATAAATAATATTCCTTATGCATGTATTTCCTTTGACATTGCCTGTATTTAGCCATGTGAAAGCACAACACAAGAGAAAGGTCTTGCAAAGATATTAGACATGTATTGAATATATATTATCGCCATGTCAACACAGAATATTTACATGTCATGATAGTTTTAATGGACGAATCTGGAAACTGGAAACATTGAAGAGCATCAGGGGTAAAGTGGTCAAAAATCCCACATTGTCCACAGCTTTGAACGCATCCTCAGTAGAACGGACTGGGACAGACTCGAGCACAACTTTCCATCGTGTTGCGTTTGTGTCGTGTATTTCTCCACAGAGCGTCAGTGACACGTGTTTCTGAGTGTTTGTACACACCTGAGTCAAACACTGCTTCCTGTTGGTGATCGGATCGGATACATTTAAAGTTAGATTCCGATCAAAGTTTACAGAAAACTTCTTAAAACAAATCTCTGACGGTGTGAAAGCGAACCACCGACACGCTCCTCTTCCGCCATGATGCTAGTTCACGTCAAATTGTTCGTTTACGTCCCGCGTGAAAGAGAACCCTCCACGTGGACTGACGATCCTCAAAGTTTTATTTATGCATTTATTTTATTTACTTGTATTTCTTGGCACAGGCAGGTGTTGTTTATATATACTGCTATTGTATATTCTGTAAAGTAGTCAGTAATAATAATAATAAAAACAGACAAGTGATATAATTTGGCCAATCAGCGCAGTCCTCTGATAGTTCCCAGCGTGAATTCGTCATGACGTCAGGATCGACCGAGTGTAAAAGTAAAAATAAAATCTCTAGATTCTATTCTATGATTCACTTTAAACTGACCTCATGGACATACTACTTCTACATCTACATTTGTGATGTATGCTGCCATTTCTAAATAGATTTGACATAGTAATAGTTTATAAAAGTTTATAGTTTCAAACAGCGGTGGAGAAAGTACTCAAACGTTCTACTTTAGAAGAAAGAAATAGAACAAACTTTACTCAAGTAAAACATTGTACTTGAGTAAAAGTAAGTACTTGCTTTTAAATATGCTTCAAAATTGTATTTAAAAAAAAGTACTTGCTCAGTGAAGCCTATTCCCTAATGCAGCAGTCCACTACATCATTAACCGGGCTTACTGTATATTATGTTAAATAAATAGTACAGACTGTCATATAAATAAATTAATGAATAAATGCTGCACATGATGCCACTGAAAACACTTGATTATCACAGGGTCTGACATCACCTATGCTCTAATTGGACCAGTGGATCAGTTCCTCTCTCATTATTGATTTCTTAAAATAAAAAGCCCCATGGCCTAAATATATATATATATATATATATATATATATATATATATTACTAAATATAAAAACAACAATGTGAACATGTTATGCAATGCATTGTAAAAATGTAGTGGAGTAAAAGTACAGACATTTGCTGATAGTTGTAGTGGAGTAAAAGTGAAAGCCTGAAAGTAAATTAACTTTAAGTACAGATACATGAAAATGTACTCCAGTAGTAATGAAGTAAATGTACTTTGTTACATTCAAGCACTGGTTACAAATTTGAAAACTTCTTAATATTTTTTTTCATAATTAAATCAGTAGCAGAGTTATTGAAACAAAAATGGACAAAATAACTGAAGGAACGCAGAATATTTGGTCTTTTAACGTGTATTAGTCTCCACTTGTATACGTAGCTCGACCCACACACTTCTCAGTCTCACTTCCTGGACTTTTTGTGTCTGATCAGTGATCTAGTAATGTGAATAAACATGTTCCTCATGAAGTGCAAACTGCTGTTGTGTGCTCCTGGCTCAGATCGTTTGTTTTTCTCTGAGTCACTGTTTCAGCACTCCCTCCCTCCTTTCTCAGGAACACAGTCATGTTTACAGCTGGGGCCTCCTCTCCTGTGGTTGGAATTCCAAAGCTGCTCTGTCATGTTTAGCCCTCTTCCCTCCCACACAACTCAAACTTCCTGACTCATGCTTCGAGTCCTGTGTTGCTCCTCCTCGGCCACTTCCCCCCACCAAGCTCTGCTCAGAGTTGCTGCATCATGTTAAATCTCAGTCCCTCCTACTGTTACAGCTGAACTTGCCAGATCATGTTTAGCTGTGGTTTGTGTCACTTGAGTTCCTGTTTTCATTCAGCTGCTGGAGGGAGGAGACAGAGCAGGGCTGCTATAAAACAGGGACAGGACTGTACAGCAGGCACACAGAGCAGAACATCCTGAGAGAGAACAGTGGATCACTGTGGACCCAAACTACCAAACCTACAGGACGTCAAACTTACTGGTGAGTAAAACACAACATTTACTTTGCTGCTTTTGACCTACTCGGAATCTTGCAACCTCGTGTTGATGTTTCAAACCTCTTCAATCACTGCATTGTGTTGATGATCATTGCAGGAGACGGATTTTGTTCTATAAAAACATTTTTATTTTTTTCAGGGCCACAATGGAGACAGAGAAGAAGACAGAGGCAGAAGAGTTGACGGACAGGTACAATGAACAGATGTTGTAAAAAAAAAAATTTATTATCAATCTGCGACATCCTGAGTGTTCAAACTGGATTTAGTTTTAATGATTTCATTAGAATTTGTTGATCATATTTACATTGATCAACTGTCCTGCAACATCCAAATCCAGGTCTCTAGAACAGCACGTGCAGACTCTGTACAGTTTATCAGTTGTACGAAGCGTACAGGGATGTAATTCAAACATTCAAATACTGTCGCTGCACCTCACTTAATCGTATCTATCTTTTGTCAATCGTAACCAAACCATAACAAAACAGATTGAATCATTCCTGTGGTCATAATGAACCTGTTTTTTATTTCGATTTCACATTGGAGCTCTCTGTATTGAATGTGATTCATCTCCTCTTGCAGGGATTTGTCTGAACAAATCAAAGAGGTGACCAGGGAGAGTCACATCAGGGCAGAAAGCACACAGATGATGCTGAGCTTCCAGAGAGGACAAGTCAGCCTTGCACAATATAAGGTAACACACAGCAGTGCAGCTCGAATGTTATGGTCACTTCACTTTTTCATACTGACCTGACACCAAATCTCCTCCTCCGTCTCCTCTTCAGCTCCTTCTGTGCTCGCTGTACGAAATCTACCGGGCGCTGGAGGAAGAAATGGACAGGAACTGCAACCACCCTGGTGTCGCACCAATTTACTTCCCCACAGAACTGGCCAGGCTGGAGTCCATCGAGAAAGACCTGGAATTCTTCTATGGCCAGGACTGGAGAGAAAAGATTGTTGTACCTGCAGCCACCAAAAGATACTGCCACAGACTCCGACAGGTATGTTTCACTGTGTCATGTTACACACACTTCTTTAATTCATATTTAAACTAGAATGGCACTCAGTGGAGCACATAGAACCTCCGACAAGGCCAAACAGCCCCCTTATGTTAAAACAAGCCTTACAGTTAAGGCCACGTTGTGTTTCTCAGCGACACACATTTCTGCTATTTGTTACCATAGACCTAAAAAAAAAAAAAAATGAAAAAAGTCTCCACATTTAAATTCACTAGATTCAGATATTAACTTGACTCTGCACCACATTCCCAAAACTTGTAAATATCAGTCTCCTAAATGTGCCTGCCTTTTTTCATCAAGATCCATGAATTATTTTCGGAGAAATCAATACAAACTACGAAAAAACATATTTCGCAATGTTAAAGAAAGTGGAAACAAATGCCTGGATCATCCCCCTGATCCGGATCTGCACCAAAATTCAATGGATTATTTCCTGACCTAAACCACACCCTTCCACCAAATGTCCTGATAATCCGTCCAGTATAGTCTTTGCATTATCTTAACAAAAAACAAACACGGATGAAAACAGAACCTCCTTGGGGGGTTAGATACCCCTCTTGTCTGCTGGTTGATAATATAAATAATACTTGTATTCCCTTTTTTCAGATTGGTCAAGAAAACCCTGAATTTCTACTGGCCCACGCTTACACCCGGTACCTCGGAGACCTGTCTGGCGGACAGGTCCTGGGTCGAATCGCCCAGAAGTCCATGGGGCTGAAGAGCAAGGAGGGTCTGTCGTTCTTTACCTTCCCCGGAGTCTCCAGCCCCAACCGGTTCAAGCAGCTCTACCGCAGCCGGATGAACAGCGTGGAGTTCACGGAGGAGCAGAGGAGCGGCGTGCTGGAGGAGGCCGTCAGATCCTTCGAGTTGAACATTCAGGTGAGGGCAAATGATGGTTAAAGCAGAGCGAGTAAACCGAAAGCAGAAACGTCACCTTTACAAGTGAACCTTTGTCCTGGCAGTTGAAGTAACAAGCAGCTGACCGACCCTCTTGCTCTTCTTTTCCAGGTATTTGATGATTTACAGAAGCTTCTGAGTGTCACTGGGAACCAGCAGCAGAACAGTTCCACACCCTCCAAACCAGTGACGACCATCACGAACATCTCCCCTCTGCTGAGGCTTGTGCTGGGACTCTTTGTGGCTCTGGCTACTGTCAGTATGGGAGTCTACGCTTTTTAGAGACAATACACAATCCTACCAACACTTTGCACTGGTCTGTTGCTGTTCTGATTTTTTGTCAAAATACTGTACAATATTTTTTTAATTTAAACAGAGAATTAAATTATGTACATTGTCTTTCTCTGCAACACTTACAAAGTATGTGTTAAACATGTATTACCTTAATACTGTAAATGTGATTTTTTTAATAAAATATTTTGTTGAAAGAAAATCCTGTGGGTGTCTGTGCTTCGTCAGATGGGTTTCATAGAGCTGATGTTCCTCCTCCAGCTGGTTTGACATTTCTAATATTTTTGCATCCGGTTATGTGCCGGCTGCTCATCTGGCCCTTGGTCATGTATTGGTCCCTGTTTATGAGGTCACACAATTACAGAAATACACACACACACTTACTTAAACCCTCTTTTCTTCAGGTTGGCACTTAATGAAATGAGCACTGGTGCTAATGATTCTAACCTCGGCCAAAGAAGTACTTTCACCCCTGTCTGTTGGTTGGTTTGTTAGTTAGCAAGTTTGGACAAAAACGACTGAATGGATTTCCACAAACCTTGGTGGAAGGATGTGGTACGTGTCAGAGAAGAACCCATTACATCTTGATCCAGGATTCTTTTCATTTTGTTTAACGTTACGAGATTACAGGGTTTTTCAACATTTTCCAACGGAATAATTTATGGGAAAATCAGGCACATTTAGGGAACTGACAAATGTGTGTGAAATTGTATTGAATTTAAGGGGACTGTTGGACCTTGGCAGTGGTATGGCCTCTACTGAGTGCTATTCTAGTTATTATTTATGGTTCATTTCGTAAGTACCCTTTCTTTCACTCATTTTCGTTGTGATAAATTAGACAATTGATAATAAAATCAAATGTAGATTCATGTTGTCAATCCACTCGGTGACAAATTGAAGACAGAAAAATGTTTAGTACATATGTGATAGTGGCATAGTGTAACTCCGAGAGAACATGTCAGTATTAGGATAAGCTTTATTACCCATGGAGTCAAATACAACATTATATCCAGGATTGATCTGTAAATACAGTTTTGTCCAGTTCTTACTGTACAGTAAAATGGTACAATAGGTTGGGAATGGTAAGTCACAGCCCTAATCTTGATCACCTGTGGTAGCTGGAGTCACTACACAGTGTTCCACATGTTGTGTGATTATGTTGTGTCACAATCAATGCATGCTGGCATTCGAATAAGGTAAAAAGAAAATATGATTTGGCCAAATAAAAAGAAACCATTCTCTTTCTCCTCAGTGACCTTTTCCTCTTTAATACATATTTAAGAAACAGCACGTTGTCCTTGTGTAAAAGTTTGGTTTCCACTTTGATCATGTTTTCCCTAAAACCTGTGAGCTGGTAGCACACATTATAAATTAAAACACAAAAATGATTGTTAACGGCAGCCAGACACAACTTGTGGCTTCCCCCTCGGCCTGTTTGACAGTGATGTTAATCAGTGCAGTGCTGGTATCTGTCTCCAGACTGAGGAATGAAAAACCAGTCATGTCAGAAATGATTGTACTTCACTGGAATTAGCTTAGCTCCACCTTCAAAGGCACAGCAGCCTGAGGAAATCAGACATATCCCCTTATTGTCACTTTGACTGTCTAAAACTTTAAAAATAAAGGTTCACATTCAGGATACATCCCTGTCCTTCTCTCTCACCAGCTCACTAGTTTGTGCTTTACCTTACGCAGTTAGTATCAGAGAGAGGACACACGTCTGGTACCGATAGATACGGGAGCCGGGAGCTCTGAAAATGCATCACCTGCTGTAAGAAGGCCATCGACACAAAACTAAATCCAGCAGCTTCAAACCAGAAAAAAATTGGTAACTTCAACATATATATAACTGCCATTGAAATTCATAAAGAAACCTTGACATGCCACCGATCTCTACCCACATCCCCTTAAAAAACACACACACACACACACACACACACACACACACACACACACGCACACACACACAAAATCTATGGCGGATGAGGGGTATCCCAAGATGCTTTGAGAGGGACTGCACAGCATATCGAGTCTTTGCAAATGTCACTGACAGTAAACTATGAAAACTAACGTTTTTTTTTATAACAAAACAAAAAGCACAAACCCGAGGCAAAGCACAAGGGACAGGATCCACATTGTGGAAAAAACAAACAAAACAGATTCACATCTATAAAAGCAGCATCAAAGTCAAAGCTACAGTTATACTGAGACAACAAAGTTCAAAAGCTGAAATGCTGATGCTCATGGATGATTTATCTTAACATATCTTTGTTCAGAGAAACTTTTTGTATGTTTTTTTTCTGATTACATTCCAGTAGAGAGGCCTGTGTGTTCAGTTACATTCAAGGCCATGGGTACATTTGAAAATCACATTAACTTCCATTCATGTTTTCATTTACTCCCAGTCATCTTCTCATTCGTATTCTGGTGTGAGACAAACATCCTGCATTCTCTCCTTTGATAGAACATATTGCACTTTATGTCTTGAAAGGGGGAAGTCAATGACATTGGTGATGTATATTTAATTAAAATAAGAATCCACCGATTAAAAATGCATTGACAGTCATAAAAAAGTGAAGTTACTTTGCATTAACGTTTTGCTACTGTTACAGCTTTTCATATTGTTCATCTAGCTTGATTTGGCACTTTGGCCGACTTTTAAAGGCAAAGAGTCAGACCTATGCAATGATCTGCAGGGCACAGTTTTCCCCACCTGACTGCATCCTAACACGCCCTTCACACATCTGCATAATGCCACATCGCCTTGGCAACCTGTCTGAACAGCTACAGGACAGTTTTGGCTAATAAAAGGTGCAGTTACTTTTAGGCAGGAGCAGCCACAAGGGGGCCGCTCAGTTGGTTTCATATGAGGACAGCAGGGCTGCGTCTACCGGCTCCATGCAGGAGGGGCAGGTGAAGGAGCGCATCAGCCAGGGATCAATGCAGTCCACGTGGTAGACGTGAAGGCAGGGCAAGAACCGGATGGGATCGGCATACTCAAAATCCAACATGCAGATCACGCACCTGCAGGAGAGAGAAACTTGTTCATCAATCTTTTTCATCTCAAAACATAAAGACAACATGTACGACTTTATGTACCAAAACACACAAATCAAGTTTTGGTACATATCTATGTTTTGAGGTCACTGTTTGATATGGTTTTGTTCGGAAAAAACAAGAAATACAAAACAAAACTGCTTCTTTTTTTTGTTTTACATCAAACCCCTTAATTAGGTTCGAAGAAAAAATTTGAAATAAGATTAGCCTGTAATTGAGGATAACATCGGGCTCGGATCCGGTTTTGACACAAAAAAAAGGAAGCCTGTTCGGTTTGGGCCGAGCTTGGTTATTTTTCTTTCAGGCGCGGCCGTGTTTGGACAGAACATTTCATAGAGTTTCAAATTGAATTCCACACACACCAACAGTATCGCATTATGAGCTAATAGTGTTCAAATGGCTGAGGCGACCACAACCTATTAATCTAAGCAGTTTAGGTTTCATTGAAGATGTCATTTAAAAAAGGTTCTAAAATGAGTCTGATCCTTTACATTCCATCAAAATGGCATGGAAATGACATGAAGGAAATAAAGACAAAGAGCAAAAACCAAATGTTTTTGTTTAAGACTCACTCTTTAACCTTCTTGTCAGAGGGGTCGGAGCCCAGGTGGAAGATGCCTCTGGGCAGGTGCTGGATGAGGCCGATGCGCTGGGCGATGCGGATCTGCTCCTCCTCGGTCAGCTGGCTGGCCAGACGACTCTCGCCTGGGTTGGGATGGTACACTGGCCCCGGCTGGGTGCGCTCCTGAAAAAGAAGGAACAGAGAAAACTTGCATCATATATGAAATCAGCTCTTGTTAGAGGAGGATACAAGGATTCCTGGTCTGACGATTATAAGAAAAATTGGTTAAATCTTGTCATTATGTCTGTGGTCTCCCACGTTTTTAAAATCCTCTAGTGTGCAGCAGCCTTAAATCAGACACTAGATCTCTGCTGCTAATAATTAATAATGATAATAAACTGATCGTGTGACTTTGGTCAGTTTTTAAGTGTTAATGTGAAAACACCACAATCCATCACAGGACACTGACCAGTCCACTTGTATGATGACACCATGTTGTTAGTCTGTGATTAGGGTTGTTTGACATTTTATAATGTATCTTGTGTGATGTCTGCATTATGAATACAGTCAGATGAAGGTACTGACTGTGCAGCAGTGTGACAATACCTCCAACAGCTAACATGACTAATTTACCACTTTGTCTTGACCCATCACAACGTTAAAGTCACTTCCTGTAGTTTTCTAGATCCTGAGATTCCACAGTCTAGAGTCAGTGATCACCCTCATCAGTGATGATCGCTCTGGATAAGAGCGTCAGCTGAATGAAATGTGATGTCATGTAATGATGATTACACTTTATGGAGATTGGTGTTAAGACATAATGAGGTGACGCGCTCTTGAATCCCCGGGGTGTGTTGAACCTGCGCCCCGGGCTGCTCACCTCGTAGGGCGGCGGAGGCTCCCCGGGCAGACTGCCTCCCTCCGACTCGTTCAGCAGCGACAGGTCGTCCGCTCCCTGGCTAAACAGACAGTTCCCCATTGAACTGAGAGCACCATGAAAAGCAGCCCGACGCTTTATCTCCTGTGTCAGCGGGGAGCTAAGCTAACTGGCTGTCGTCTCAGCGTTAGCGTAGCTTAGCAGTTAGCTGGGTGTTTGTTGTCATCGGGGGAAGAAGCGACTCGCCGAGGCTGAATCTGTGGGCGTTAGAACAAAGTGCATGAACCTACACAACCACGTGGCTGTCGCGTGTTGACGTTTTCTGTTTGTTGAAGAAAACCAAACAAAAACACAACAAAATACAGACCGGAACTTACGTCATCTGGGAGCTCGGACACGCGGACATTCAAAATAAAAGCAACTTGTTTTCTCTACTTGTCTTCTTCCTAGTTTGCTTATAAAACAATGTGTTATTGAAAAATAAATATTAAACTCAGACAACAAACCGATTCACATGAAAAATCATATGAATGATGAAAAATGTGTGATAATTGTTGTCTACGTACCTATCAACCCCTTTTAATAAAGTATTGTGACATCACACTGTGTGTAAATCATGAATTTACCATCTGACACATTTGGGCTACAATGTTTTTCTTTGTGATACACATTAAAGTTTATTGGATCTGAAAACATCTGTTTTATCTCTATCTGTTTTTTCTCCCTTGTTAAAGATAATACATCATCATGTCTTGCTCTTTACTTTATAACATTTCTATACAAACCACTACAGTTAAAGGTGTATATAATATACATACTCAACTTAAAATATATTTATATTCTCTTGTCTACCTTATTCTGAGCTGCCTGCTTCTGAAATAACTGAATTTCCTCAGTGTGTGGATCAATAAAGTTTTATCTTATCTTGTTTTTTCGGCCTGACTGATATAGTTGTTGATCTGGCTCCACTGTGTGAAACTATTATTGTCAAACTGTTTAAATATGGTTGTGGGATTAAACTGTGCACACATAAAAAAACATACTGACACCAGAATTTAACTTATGTGCCATTGAAATAATATTTCTGAATTGTTTTAAAATCATATTTATATAACCTGTTTTAAAGTCCATGAGTGCACAAAAACCTGAGGTATACATAGTAAGAGAAATGAGTGAAAACGTTGGCCTGGTGGTGGCGCTAGATAAAAAGTCAAAGGGTCACCACAGTCAGTAGCATTTGTCTTGTGACTGTCACACGCATAACAAGTTGGTGATGATCCACTAAGCAGTTGATAAAATATTAAAATCTGGACCAAAGAGTTTGATCGACAAACAACACTGGTTTCTATGGAACCACATTACTAGATCTTTACATATCCCAATATCTGCTAAATGATTTAATTTTTGCAGAACATGGTCCAGTTGCAGAGCTGATTCTTTATGTAGGCGTAAGTCCATAGAAAGAAAGACAAGGCACAGCAAGATGGTACAGTCAAGAACATCCTTTTTATTCAATCAGGTGCTGCTCTTCTCAAACTGTGTTTTTCTTCTTATGGAAAAGAAACTGTAATTAACACATGCATTTCACCTAGAGCTCTGGGGGTGTTCTCACAAAGAAGTGGTGCTGCGCTGAGGGTGTAGACAGAGGCATAGAAGAGCTGGGAGTCAGGGGGCCTAGGGTGCTGCCTATTACACCGATTAACCTTACACGCTTAAGAAGATAAAGAACAAAATAAACAACAGAACAAAGACACGGAGCAGTCCAGCATGAGGTGGTGAGAGGGGAAAAAATGGAGGGATTTCCCCCGAATCCTCAGAAATCTGAGGGATCAGGTTCATGCTGGCCTTTTAGCTGGTCTGGTTGGTGTGTTGTAAATGGCTAATACTGCTGCGAGGTCTTCACTGTGTGAATCCCGCCGTTAGTGATAATGATTCACTTGAAGTGACCGAAGTTTGAATGGATGTGGGATATGTCCTGGAAATGCGACACCCCCTCTTTTAGCCTCATGCAGGACAAGTCCGGTCATAAGGTGCTTGTAGCTTTCATTTACAGTCCAAGGCGTCCTCTAAGAGGGCCTCAATGACAGCATACCCTGATAGCAAATGTGAAAAGAAATCCAAATTCAAAGGAAACAAATAAGGGGGATAAAACAAAGCCAAAAATAAATATCTAAAAGCAAAAGAGCAAACTCTTATCCTAGTCCAAGCAGCCCTTTTCCAACATCCCAAAGCAGTTCATCCAGCCCTCGAGACCCCGTTAGTCTTCCCTGTAAACCTCTTCAATCCCAACCCCTGAACCCTTGTCATCCCTTCCAAACCCACCCAGGGACACCCCCAAAAGCCCGTCAGCGTAATTTGTTCACTTACATTAGCTGTTGAATGGAGAAGCTGAAGAAGATGGGTATGGTAATACAATGTGAAGCATACAGACAAGAATAACATGTGAGCTAACTGCATTCTGCTCAGACAAAAGTTTTTTTCGGCAAATATTTTTTTCGCCCTCTTCAACAGCGGAGAGGGCGGGAGGGAGGGAGGGAGGGGGGGAGAGAGAAAGAGAGAGAGAGAGACGGAGGGTGACGGACACATAGTTACAGACGACTCCAGTGTCTAAGAGAAAACAGACAGTGGAGACAGAGGGAAAGAAAAAAGCAAGAGCTGAACGAGAACAAGTTTTTTTGCCTTTTCAATTTTTTTTGTCATTATTTATCAATAAAAAGTAAAGAACTAATTCACACCAGTTTCCTTTTGTACTATATGTATATATATACATGTGTATATATATATATATATATATATATATACATAAATATATATATATACACATACATATATGTAGGCTTTTGAAAAGGAAGAAGGATATAGGGGAGGTACAATGGAGGGGATTCTTTTCGAGCTGGAGGAAAAAGTTGCCCGTGAGCGCTGAATGGATAACGACCTTCTCCCTCCTTGCAGCACTCAGGGGCATCCTGCTACCTCGAGCCATTTGGACAAAAAAAGGGGCGATCTGGATTACAAAATGGATTCTGTGAACAAAAGGCACTTTTAAGGGACAACCTTTAACTGCTGGGAAACTATACACTACAGCACAAGCACTATAAGAGTCATTTACAGAGGAGAGGGTGGAACAGGGGAGAGGCTCACCTTGCTGTCCGTTTCAGAAATGGTTCAGACCTCATATCTTTGCCCAATTTTTAAGCTACTGTTTTTTTTGTTTGCCGATTTTCTGCTGATGTGTACAGGAGACAAAAGGTCTTTGTACCGTGTGTGTCCTAACACAACCTGCGGAGCTTCTATCCAGGTCTGGATTCAGGAACATATCATGATGATCATGGGGATAAAAAGATTTGTGGGTGTGAAGCATCTCCCTCAAGCACTGGGAGGAACTTGTCATGTTTTTAATGCCAATGTGGGTGAAAAAAAATGAATTCAACTACTTTTAGTTTTTGCTGGTGAGTTTCAGGCAGTGCATGGGTACGTTTTCTGAAGAGTTTCAAGGGCTTGACAGTTTAGGTTTTTTACTTCTAAAGGTTGAACCAAAATGCCTTTTGTGTCACAACCTTAAGGAATAGGAACCTCTCCCCCCACTCGATACAAATAGAAGAATACAAATAGAGAGAGGAATAATGCTGTTTCCTAAATGGTCTGTTATTTTTGTTCATTACCATTCATTTATAATAATTCTGAATGTACTTTATAGTGTTAAAGCACCAGTTTTCATTTGATGATAGAGATTTTTTTTTATCTGAAGTTGTGTAGAATTTTTTTCCTTCAGCCCTCCCACATTTTTATAAACAAATGATTACACATAAAACATAAAAAAAAAAAAAAAAGACAAAAAGAAATAAAAACAAATACCCCCAACATACAAAGACTAGGATTTTTCATGGCCCTCTAGTTTAGAGTCCCGGAGCTTATGGACTTGAAACAAATATTTTTTTTTTTCACTTTTCTCTTAGCTTTCTTAAAAATCTCTAACAGACAAACACAATGATCTACCCAATGCATTGCACGTGGCTCAATCGACACATATTTTTCAATAATAATACTTTCCATCAAAAAACAAACACTTTTTTTTTCTTCAAACCTACTGTCGATTTTTGACATGTTCATCTAGGTATTATGATGCTGCGCTGCAGATGGCGGTGGCGTGTGTGTCGTTCGATTCGTACTGGTAACAGTAAGGTGATGTTACTGAAAACATGTTGTGTGGGGGAGGTGAAAGTTCAGAAAATAACTAGACTGCCAACAAGCTCATGTAGTAAAAGTTAAAAAGGAGCATATATCATAAATATATATGTATAAGATCTCTCTCTGTCTTTACAAAAAAAAGTTTGCAGTCCTCTATAAAGATCTGTTCTAGGCCAATGGTTTCCACATGCACCAACGCTACCATTCCCCGTAGCTTTAGCTTATATGTGGGAAGAGAACCTGAAGTCAAGTTTATTACTAATTGCATGAAGGGAATACAGAGGCACTTTCATATAATGTTATAGTCTTGATATAAGGTTTTAGTACATAGAGCTAATGTTACTAGAGAGGCTGAGAACGGGGTCTCAGCCCTGTTTACTATCCCTGCAAAACAGAACCAACAGCTGGGCAGTCCAGTTATTTTGTGAGGTCGGCTTTTGTCAGATTGTGTCATGATGAAAATAATACCGAGAGAAATTTCAATGTGAACATTTACATAGAAAAAAATATCTCAAATTAAAAAGACAAATCTTAAGTAAATGAAAAACCATTAACAAAGGCAGTTTGGAGAACCAAATATAAAGGCTTCCCTTTATTAGTTTATGTCAGGTTGTTGGTGGTGTTAGTGTGCATTTTATGTGTGTGTGTGTGTGTGTTTTCCTCTGGGTGTACCTGTGACTGGACAAGGGGGGAAACCGGGCAAAGCAATGCAAGGGATGCATGTGATGAGCTGATGCTACAGTGCTGTCCATACGTGAGAGATTTGAGAAACTGTTTAGTTGAAATCTGTGAAGCTGTAAATTCAAGCATGATACTTAATGTCTTACTGCAAACTAAAGAAAAATAAATTTTGACATGCAGAGAAGGTTAAAAACAATCCAAGTGAGACAAAACCAAACCAAATCTGTCAAAAAAAAAAAAGTTTGAAAGAAAACATCCACAACACAAAATTAAAGCTGATAATATGAAGTTAATGCTGTGCATTCCTGCAAATCCAAATCTGCTTGTATGAATAAAAACAAGATGATATTGTGAGTGGTTGTGAGACAGACTATTCTGTAGAATTTGGTCTGTATGTACTGTAAGCAAGTGT
The DNA here is from genome assembly GCF_009819705.1 of Hippoglossus hippoglossus. NCBI lineage: Eukaryota > Metazoa > Chordata > Actinopteri > Pleuronectiformes > Pleuronectidae > Hippoglossus > Hippoglossus hippoglossus. The sequence goes on along the minus strand of NC_047151.1, from coordinate 14,598,819 downwards.
ACCTGTGAGAGAGCGTCTTTGCGTGTGTGTGTGTGTGTGTGTGTGTGTGTGTGTGGTGTGTGTGTGTGTGGTGTGCTGTGTGTTTCAGGGCCGAGACTCAAGTGTCAGCAAAGCCACGTTCCTGCAGCGGCGACCAGCCTCCATTCACCTCTCTAATCGCTCATCTGACAATTGATGTGCAATACTGTTCATCCCTTATTAAAAACTAATAGTGCATAGGTGAGGGGACGAAAGAGCACATGTAGAGTTAGTGTTATGACTGTCTGTCGTGTGTTCACTCGCTCGCACTCGCCTCATGGCTATCACTTCTCCCACAGCAGGACGCCCCTGATATTTGACAGGTAAACAAAGACCAGCCACTTAGTGCATATATGTCACACCATTGGATGGTGTCACCATGATTGGCCAATCAGAAATGAAAGAGGCTCAGGGCTGAGCGAATGAAGCGGCAGAGTGGTGGCGACGCACGCAGGCACGTGGGGCTGTGGTTTAGGTCTGGACCCTGAGCAGCACTGAGCTCCAGGTGAGGTGGGAGGGGGATGTGAGTTGGGTGTTGACCGTGTGGCCCTGGAGGAGACGGGGGTGGAGAAATACGAAGAAATGGAGCCGTGCAATCTGGGTGGAAATCTTTTCAAACTTGCAGCTCTGACTTCATCATTTACCACTAATTTTTCTTGTTTGGATCTCCCAGCCAATGCATGGAGTTTCATTGTGGAGACAACAAAATAAAAAAATAAAATAAAAAAAAACGTAACAAAAATGTATAATTGGTCATATGTCAGGTTACCATATTGCGTTTCTTTCTGACATTTCGTGGTTGTGTGAGACAGTTCCTCATCTTCCTCCTCTTACTCCTCCTTGCATTCTGAGGCTGCCCACCCAATGTCATTGAAGTCTTCTGGACGTAGGGGGTACGAACATTCCTGTTCAAATCGTGTTGGATTTGGGGGACAGCGTGGGGTTTTTATTTTTCGGGGTTCTGTAGTAGTACTTTGAATCGTGTTGGCGAGAGAGAAGGACCTTTTTAGTGTCAGCAGTCTGTTCTTAAATCAGCAGTGATGTGTTTGTTTCTCAAATTTCCAATTTTCATGACACAATTTTAGTTGTTGATTCAGAGGCCTTGTCAGAGGAACCAGGACTGTGGAGGAAATAAGAAAAAAGGAAATTAGTTATTACACAACATCAGCAGATTTACAAAAAGATCCAGCCTTGAACTGCTGGAGTGGAAAATACAGGAAAGAACACAACACCTCTGGGTGCATGCTGATTAATAGGACAGGAACCAGAAGAAGAAGAAAAAACATCTTCTACACAAGTATTGTTTAACACAGTCCTCTAATTTAACTTTGTCTCAAAAAAAAATCTGAATTACTGGATAATTTCTCCTCCTTAGGCCTCCAACTAGAATACATGTGCAAGCACTAACAAAGAGTTTATGCTTCATCCACTAGGTGGCCACCTACACCTCCTTTTTTGCCCACATGTACTTGCTGAACTCGGCTGTCTCACACATTGTCGGAAGAAATAACTACCTCAACTTGACTACTTGCTGCTTTTAGGAGGGCTGACTCCGGCTTTTCGCCCAATAAAAACACTTGTGTTGTTACAGACCTACAAATAGCATGAGAGCGGCACTTTTTGTGTATCTGTGTAAACGGCTTTGCAGTGAGCAAACACAAAACTACGACTGCTCTGTCATGTGCTACCAGTTTACATGTAAAGCGATCCTCCTAATATATCTGTGCTCTGCGGGTCCTAGTGGTCTCAGGCTACACTGTGGAGCTATTGAGGGCAGCTCCTCTCGGGATCCGGTTTCTCAGTTTGATAAGAGGGCAGAGTGGAGGCTTTGGCACAGGCGGAGCTGTTCTGGCTGCGTCTGACATTCCACAGGCCTCGGCCCCGGGGAGAGCCTGCGAATCACCCCATCTTCAACAGCAAACGCTCTGTTGTCCCCCTCATTCGAGCAAACTCAGAGGAAGCTTTAACCCCCGTCAACCTCAGTTTATCCTCTACCACCTCTGCCCCCCCTGCTTTCCTACCCACGATTCTTTAGCGTTTGTAGTTAACTCCTCCTCCTGGCTCCAACTTCCCTTAACCCCCTTCTCTCTGTCTTTTCCTCTCCCTCTCCTACTCCAGCTCTCCCAATGTAATCCTTGGCAGTGGAAAGTGACCCCCCCCCTCTCGCAACCCCCCCCTCCAAGTCCAAGTTCAACTGCCTATGACATCATGTCTGGTTGCTGCGGGCACCAGACAGCCGGGACGTGACTGTGGAGTGCAGCGAGCTTCGACTAACTCCCTCTAGCTTTTTTCCATCCCTTTCTGTCAGTCCCTTGTACTTTTTTCATACACGCTCCCCTATCTCCCTTGCTCCTCCTGCAGAGCTGAGGTCTCACCACTAGAGAGCTCCTCGGTCCAGCTTTTCTCTGCACTAAGAAGACTCTCTCCCTCTGTCTTGGCTAGTTGGCTAGCAGGCGGCGAGGCGGGCTGGCAGGACCATCGTCTGCACCTCTCCATATGCCAGAGAACAGCAGGAAAGGCAGAGACCTCTGTTACTCACTCTGGCCGAGGCTGTTACTGACCTACTAGGCTCAGCTAACTGGGAGCAGTCGATACCAGTGCCCAGGTTCTTGCTGTGCGTGGCGTAAACCCGGCAGATGTGTTCAACGGTGACATTTTTCAATAATATTCAATAAGCAATCACAGGAGATAATAAGTGCCCTGAACAGATGCACACTGTCGTAAAAGCCCTGTTGTTTTTTAGGGGAGAAAATGGGGGGCAAGAGTTCTGGCACAGAGTTGAAGAGTGTGTGTGCGTGTGGGCATAGGCACTGACACACATTTGGATGGTGTGTAGATGTCCACCCAGTGCCAGGGCTACATCTGTGGGAGAGTGGTGCAGGTGGGGAGCTTGAAAATACTAGAAGGAGCAGCAGGAGGAGAGAGGGAGAAGGGGAGAGAGGGTGGGCTGCTGATGCATGGTGGTGGGGCGGTGGCAGCCGCGCAAAGCTGTGCGGAGCAGGAATGCAGATTGTTTCCATGTGTGGGGAGGACAGGAGAGCCGAGTTGGCTGCAGGCAGGTGCGGTTAGCCCCTAATGAGAAAAGTTGTGTTGGTGATGGAGGAGGCCCAAGACACTGCAGCCCAGTGGCAGAGCGCAGCCAAAGCTGAAACCACAATGTAGTGCACTACTGGCCTCACACGCTGCACGAGCACACACTGTGGGGCCGAGCGGAGATAAATCAACACTGCTGGAGCTGAAACTAACTGGCACCGCTTACTTTTCTCTGTAGGGAAACTACTGTGGTGCTGAAACTGTAAACCAATACTGAAACTAAAGGCCTTGATACATGGGCAACACTTTGTGTCAGTGTAGGTGGGAACATTTACAAATGAATGATCGACAATTGCTCTATGGTACATAATTTTTTACCCCGTCCATTATAATAAAGCTTTTATTTGATGGCAATGTGTAACATGTGGACAAGCACAATGTCAACTCCAACAAGCTCCACATTTTTTAAGTTTTAAGAGGCTCTAAAACTGGTATAAGCTCGTAAACGTCTTTGGAAATATTAGTTTGGCAACACTATCCCAACTCAAGGTCGACTTACTAGCATTTTCCAGGGGCGGGCTGACGTGTCGCAGTAAGAATTTTGTGTTTCGTGATGTTTTGCTACTCAGTTAATTTCACTCTAGTTCAACTAGTGTATCTTATTAAGACAACGTCTACGGGAGAACCACTAAATAGGACTATTACATGTGGACTGTTAAATATTTAATCAATGTTATCTTAGTTCTCATTAGTCAGGATTTGATAATGGATCATTACCTTGATTTATTCTGCATAACTGGAACCTGTTTACATGAAGATGAATGAGTCTTAATGAATCAACACCCCCCCACTCATATTAACTCTCACATTCCTTGAAGCCCAGGATGCGAGGGAGCAGCGATTGTCCACACCACCTCATGAATCAACCCTGTACCTGAAATTAATTCTATCTCATTTGAAACCTTTATTCTTAATCTCTTACATCCAAACTAAAAAAACACAAAAATAAGTTCACTGTTTTTTCAACTGTTTTAAATCTGAGTTCATACAGATTTAGTTATTATAGCCTTTATAAAACACGCAGCAAAGGGCCGAACCTGCAGCCTGAAGCCTTCAATTACGAGACTCTCCCAGACTCTAGGTCTTGAAAAATGTAACAATATTTCCGCAAAACCCTCTTCTGTCCGACCAAATCACAATAACAGACGACTCAGAATTTACAATGTCTCTTTTGGATGTCTATCTGAAAATGCTGTTTATTTAAAGAACTCATTTTTTTTACTTAGTCCACTGCCATGTGTCAATTCAATGAGGGACAACTACCTCAACTTTACACCCTCTCAAGTTCATGAAGTCATTGGTATAGTGTTGGCTTTAGAGCAGACCTCATAGAAGTCGGGAAAGAAAGGGGCGTTTCACCTATTTATCACCGAGCCTGGTAAGTTAGACTAATAAGATACAAAAAAGCAAATAACTGAGCAAATTGTATCTGCTGATGATGACTGTGTGACAATTATGGAAAAAACCCTCAGAAGTCAAACCTTAGGGACTCAAAATACTAAAGTCCTGATTTAGCTAATTGATGTTAGTAACAGTTATGGATGGCTTCCTGTGTCATCTCAACTTTTAAGAGTCAAAAAATATTTATAGAGTTGCTCACTGGTGCAGAGAGCTGAATAATTAAATGTAGAGACATTATCTGAGCATTGCCTCTCTACCACTGCCGTTGCTCTGAATGGCATGTTTGACCCCGTGAACCCAATAGTCTGGATTAACATTGTGGTGGGGAGTTGCATCTGCATACAGCACTGTGCAGTCATGCTTGCAGTCAGTAATGAGGGGAACAAAGAAGAGGAGACATTTAAACAGAGGAGGAGGAGGATGGGTGGATGTCAATTAAATGAGGGAGGTTGGTGGGGTACCTGAGTCTGCTGGGGGATATTCAGAAAGTTGTCCCGTGTTCCGATGCCGACAAACCGGTTGGGAGCTGTTGAGCCTGGCGTGGAGTATGCTATAAAGAGAGAGACAAGTGTGTACATGCTTTTATAGACACACGCATACACACTGAGCTTATAGTAGTTTTTGATGCTCTCATCTAGACTTTCTATATATTTTATTATAATATTAACTCACTGCAGGTCTGTGTATCACTGTCAATTAATTACTGGGTCAGGGGTACTGATGACCTATTAGTCACATGAGTGAATTTGTTCATGTTGCAGGCAGATTCTTTGTTACTTTCCTTCACTTGGCCATTTAATCAGTGGTAAACAAGGAGATGTACAGTGTCTAATGATTAGCTCTAACATGAAGAAGTTACTTCCCACAAACAAGTGTGCTATTGTTGACAGGTGCTCCTTGGTAAAAAGCCATCGTAATCATAGAAAACCACTGAGGACTTACAGTTATTGTGGACCAATGGAGGAACTCTAATCATGACTAGTGCTCTATTTAAATTTAACAGGCTACGAGGAGCATCTTGCCTACAAAGTGACATCACTCAGTGATGCCACAGGATCAAATTTAGGGCAGTTGTGCTCACTGGACTCCAACATGGCGGCTGTAGTCGAACTTTAGCTGTGCATGACTTGAGTGAGGTTGAGGGGATGGGGATGTGTCGGGGAGTGACAGTGAAAGGGCTGGAAACTGATGCATGAGTGAGGGTGAGCTTGTATCATATGCATGTTTGTGCGTGTGTGTGTGTTTTCCTCATGACTGTAATTACGATATCTTGAGAATCAGAGACAAAATTAGAAAGGGGGGAAAAATGCAGTGATAACAGTCACTGGAATGAGAAAAGAGACGGAAATTGCGATCTTTATTTATATAGATGTTGATATAAATAAATAAAAAAGTGACACGTTAATCTGAGAGAGTTGGAAGGGGGAGGGGAGGAAAGGTTGAGAGGACAGGAAGAGGAGAAAAAGTTAAAACAAAAGGAGGAGAAGGTGCCGAGGTTGCTCCGTCCAGTGCCCCCTTTTGGTGTGCCTCTCCCGTGGCCCGACTCTCGCACTGCACCTGTCTCAGTGGAACCAACCAAAGCCTCACCACTCCCTGATGACACTCCTCTCTCCCACTTCCCCAGTATATAGTGCTAATTAGACAGGTTTGATTATATTTTATCATTCATGTTTAGAGAGACTGGGTTGTTCTTGTTATACTGTGATTTTCATGTTTTTTGTTGTTCTCAATTTTTAATTGTTGTGAGATTTGTGTGAAAGCGGCGAGGGGATTGGGTGAGTAAAGTGGGGCATGATGTTTTTTTTGGAGTCCACGCCAACTGCCCTAATTTTGCTCCCTTTAAAAAGAAAAAAGAGAAATAAAGGAAAAGAAACAAAGAAAGGAGGATATGAGAATATATCAAATAAAGAAAAGAACAAAGCAAAAAAGAAATGAGAGAAGGGGGTAGATTGTATTGCCCGCTATCACAGACATGCAAAGTCTGCACTGATCAAAGCTTTTCGGCTACAGAGGCAACGTGCATAGGGCCCTGCACTGCTCTGCTCCCCCCCAAACTGCATAACACATCAAAAAGAAGGGAGAGAGACTATACTGCCTCTCGTGGTGCTAGCAGGAAACCCAACACCAGAGAAAGAGAGAAAAAGAGAGTCAAAAGATTTTGAGGAGGGAGGAGGAAAGAGGCTTGCAAAGATATGAAGAGAGAAAAGGAGACTGAAGTTCAGAGCAAGTGAGAGCAAGAGATAAAGAAGAGCTTGAAAGAGGTTCTCTGGTTTGGCAAAGGCGTGGCTTCTGCCTCGTCAGAATTGATCTTGCCGGTACAGTACAGTACAGTACTGTGGCGTACAGTTCATAAGGTGATGGATGAAATAGTAGTGAAGCCTCCAGGTGTTGGACTGAACTGACTGCATCCTCACTGGAAGCAGACAACCAGCTTAACTATGCAGTTGTCATTGTGTAGCTACACTGCAAATACATCCAAGGTTTCTATAATGACTATATACGTTCTAGCACAACAGACTTGATGTAGCCGCCAGCTAAGAGCTAATCAGTCTAACACTGGTTTGGACTGGCCTCTGTAAGAAGTCTGTGGGGAGACTGGGGGCAGTAATGGGGGTTTTGTGGAGGGGAGTGGGAGTGGGGGGTGACTTACACGGAGATGCGGGTGAGCTGAGTCCGCCGTCAGTGGGCGTGCTGATGGTTTTAGAGTCGGGCATGGGGAGGGGCACAGGGCGTGCCACCGGGGGTGGCGGAGGCAGCAGGAAGGAGCCCGGCATTTTGCTCTGGCCACCTCCATTAGGCTGCAGACGGACCATACAGACAGGGTGAGAGGGACAAACCCCGAGAATATACAGTGCACAGCAGGGAGTCAGACACACACACACACACCGCACATCCCCCCCCCCCCCCCCCCCCCCAGAACACACACACACACAGTCCCATGTGAGGGTAAGACACTCATATTTAGAGAAATCAACAGCATGCACAAAAGTTGTCCATCACACACGCTCTTTCATGCAGGGACAAAAGAGATCCCCAAACACACAGCTTTAAAATAAAAACACAAAAATATCAGACAGTCTGGACAAAAGTAGAGAGGTAAATAAGAAGAGGAAAAGTGAAAAACATTGTCACACATGGGGGGAAAGAAATACTGAGCTGTCATAAGGAACGTTGCTATAGTGCAATGTAAGACTTTTAAAAATCAGCAATGTAAAAAAGGGTCTCTGTGTGTGAAAGTGTGCAGTATTATATGTTAAAGATTTTACTGTGTGTTTGCTGGGTGGAGTGATGAGAACAAAGGACAATAGGGAATGAATAAGGGGTTTGATAAGTGGCTTCAAAGTTGCTCAGAAGGCCACAGTAGAGGTTTACAGTTTTACCAGCACCGAGCATCTTACTACAAGTGTCCAAAAAGTTCTGAAATATCCCAAGAAGGCCAGCTGACAGTCAGCTGTGTAATGTGCCTACGTTTCCATGTTTGGAAACTCTAGCTTTAAGGATGAGTGCAGGCTTGTTATTGGGGTTATTAGAGGGGCACCTCATTGCACTGGTGTTTCTCTGAATTAGGCCCATGACAGCTCAACAAAGTGTCCCAGGAGGTCTCCCCTCTGTGCCTCATTAGCTTGCACAGTTTCTTGCTCAGCTTCATCTGACACCTGGTGTGTTTTACTAACTTTTTTGTCATAGTATGTTAGTGTAATATAACTGTATATATCCTCCAAAATGTATTGTGCAGAGGAAATGAAAAGACTGGCTGAGATGTGCCCCAACACCACAATTGAGAGTAAAGGAACATTACTGAGAATAAAAGTGGCTTGTTAACAACAACACATCAGTCTTCAGCAGCAGGAGTCTGCTTCAGGTTCCGTCCTGAATAACCAACTCACCAAACACTGCTGATATCGGTCTGTATACAAATCCAATACAGGCCTCTCTGTTTGCAGCCTACTTCCCTCTAGGTACTCTCCCTTCCCTAAAGCCCCATCTGCCTAAAAACCTTTTCTTCTTGAACACACCTGACAGGTAAGATCGCCTCCTACCTTATATGAACATGTGACGAGTCAAAATGGTTTTGGCTCCTTTGTCCAGCTGAGTTTTGAATTGATGTTTTAAGCACTGGCATCTGGCTGCCTCCTCATGTCAATTCATTTTCCCTAAAGCTATTTTCCTCCTCCCTGGTAAAGTTGCTTCACCTCCTAAATATCTATTCTCTATTCTAGACTCACTTGACCTTGTTGCACTTGTTTATAAAAAAGATATAAAATCATGTAGAAGTAATTCTCTAATCATGATGCAGATTTGTTCTTTTCTTCAGTAAATTCCACAAAAATCCACTGAATTCTAACTTTTCTGTTATGTCAGTTTCCATCGCACACTGTCCAACTTTCAAGTCCTCTTTCTTTGAGCCCACAGATGACTTACCTGTGCGCTGGGCTGTCCTGTGCCGTCGGTGCACACAAACTGCACGAACTCCTTAAGCGGGTCCTGGTGGTGATGGTAGCGTATGGTGGGGTGGGTGAAGTATGGGCTGGACTGCTGAATGATTGAGGAGGAGGGGAAGTGCAGAGCTGAGGCTGAGGCACGGGGACTCCCTGGGGAGGAAAAAGTAAAAACCGGAAAGGGAAAAGGGAAATCAGAAGAGGAGGAGGAGAAAAGTGAGGAGAAGATGTAAGACAGACCAAGAGCGTGAATAAATTCAATGAGGCTCAGCTCATTCACATACAGCACACTTATTAGGTATATATAAGACTACACACACTGTGACATTCAGTACATTAACATGCACACCTATGACAGTATATAAGACATGCATATGTTTTAACTAAGCACCGGCACAGCTGGCATCAGGGACCACATTGCTGCTTAGGCCTGTTATTGTTATAATGCAGAAAATAGCTGTGACATTCTCGTGTGACTGACTGAAGCTGCTTCTGCTTACAAATGACTGGCATTATCCTCGGCTAGTGGGCAACATCTGGTCTCAATCATTTTATAAATCAGCCCACTAGCTTTCTCTGTACCTCTCTGGCCTGGCATCGCCACAAATGCACACACACGTTCACAGTCCCATACAAGCTAGAGTGTGTTACAGTATTTTCTGCCGAATGCTCCTTGTCCATTTCTCCCTCCAACACACAACCACACACACACAGGATTTTTCCCACTTTTGTTTTATTGCTTGTCGGTGATGTGTAATCAATCAGCAGCAAATCCTTGCTGTGTGGTTCTGCCTTGTAGTTTGAAGCTTGAGAGAGAATGTACCCTCCGCTCCCAGCCGACCACAAAACGCCTCCCAGAGACATTAATCAGCCAGCCAGCCAGCCAAACATACACACACACACATGCACACACACACACACACAGCTCCAATGTCTGTCCTGTCTGCTGAGATTCTAAGGCTTTGGCAATTTGGCTCACCAAACTAAAGAGGCAAGCTGCTAGGTGAGGGGAGCCTGGCGAACAAGCATCTGTGATTATGTCTGTCACCTACAATCTCTTGTGTATACACCATACACAAGTGTCTGTTTGTTCAAACTTTTAAGTTTTTCTTTTTTGGTGGTCTGGTGTTTTTGTGTGTGCGTGTAGTTGAGTGAATTTTCAGTGTCTAATGGTTCTGGTTATATGTTTTTGTTTTCTGTCTGTACAAAGGTGATGCTACATCTTTATTGCTTTGATGTGTCTATACAAATATTGGTGTATGTGTGTGTCTACTTGCTGCCACAATGGCGGACTCTCCGGACTAGTATTGTCAACCTGGCAGCTCTCCACATCAGCCCTGAGCCAAAAACAGGACATAAACCATCCAGTCCTCACACCAGCACTCACTAGACCTATACAACAAGAACCAACAGCTCCAGTCTATCCAAGGCAAGCCGTGATTGCTAACTGTGTCTTCCCCCTCTCTGTGTCTAGCCCCCTTTTTCTTTTCATCTCTCTCTCGCTCTCCTTCCTTCCCATCATCCTCCAGTCTCTTTATAGAACCAAGGCCTCCGAGGGACATTCCATTTGGATGGCAGCCATTTTAGAACAGAGAGTCCTCCGCAAGAGTGTAAATTTACACATGCACGCATGTGTGTGTGTGTGAGTACTTGCTGAAATGCACCCATACACAATCTCTAAACATGGTCTCATTACAGCCTCTCTATTACATGAAAACCTCTTAGCCAACTGTCCACACACTCGGTTTGAAGAGTGTGAGAAGTTAGTCGGTGAACAAAGAAACCTGAGCTGGTCCCTCACACCTCTTAAACTCGCACAACAAAACTGGTGAGCAAATTTTTTAAAATCAACTCAAAAGCAAAATTCAATCTGGTGTTTTGGGTTCTCGAGGGGGGGGTTCAGGACAGGACTGCTCTGTGCAGATAAACAACACGGCTTAATGGTGCAAGATCCGGCCTGTGCTGAATTTTCTAAATATACTGCTGGGAGCTCCGCAAGTAAAATTCAATACGTTTCAACATGGAGGGCAATGAGTCCAAATGACCTTTAGATGGTAGGACGTGTTTGGCTGTGGACCAAACCGTCCCTTTGAGAGACAAATGGAATGAGAAGGAGAGATAGAGCGAGGAGGACATATTTATTCCTCCTGAAAAGTGAGACCAGCCTACAGGGACTTGTTGGCAAACTTGAGATCCTCGAGACTTTGGGAATTCTCAGACTGGAGATGGAGGAACCATGTCGGTTATTCTATAGGACCAAAACACTCTTATGAGGACAACTTGTCCTCAGTGACTCTGGTGGAACAACAACTTGGTAACACTGGAGGTTACACAATGAATTGTATCCACAACTGCATGGGTTCGAATTCTGTATGAATCTCTGCTACTTCTTCTTTCTCCTTCTCATACCTGTATTTGCTCTATATTCAAGTATAGAGGTACACTGTGGCAAAGCAACAAACCCAATACCTTTGTTGTCTTGTTCTTGCCTTTATGATAAAGATGATTTATTTCCACTTCAGACAGTTTGTCATTGGGTATTCTTTCCTTGGTGCAGCAGATGTTTTGACCATTTAGAGATACAATTCTGCACTCATGCACGGGACATAAAGTGTTTGGTCTTCATATAACATAAATTAAACTAAGTTGATAGCTCCATCTGATAAGTTAATACAACCCGTTGACTTCATTACATCAAAATAAACAGTTTTGTCAGTTAAAATGCAAGAACTGACTTCTAAAAGAACATTCCAACAAATGCACAAAGCAGTAAAGATGTAAGACAAATCAATCACAAAAGAATGGATGCAGCAATGGTACCATGCAATGACGATATTAATACAAACACAGGCACAGAGATGGTGGTAAAAATGGTTGGATGGAGAGATGCTGAAAGAGAGAGAGAAATTTATGCCAAGCCATGATGATAGCAGTAACACTGAACAGGTGAAACTCTGCAGGCATATTGCTTCTCAGTTGCAATTGTGGCACTGGAATGTTTGGTATTGTTTTCTCAGCAAGTACGTTTAGCATTTTCATATTCGGGCACTCGACTGCCGAATTTTTTGTTTGTTTCCAGGGACGTGTTTAAGGAATAAATATATGGCAAACCTAGGACCAAGTTTGACACTCCCTTTCCTTCTCTCTCTTTTTCAGATTATAAAAGTGGGGGGGTTGGGGTTGTTGGGTTCATGGCAGGGCTCTCACCTGGTCTCACTCCTGCCAGCACGGGCAGCGGGTGGTGTGTGAACGCCATGCGGGGGGACCTCGTCTGGGAAGTCAGGGCGTTGAAATCAAACTTCCCCGGCTTCTTAAGTGAACCAGGCGAGGACAGTCCTGGCGAAAAAAAATGGGATCAACAAAAAAAAATAAAAAAAATAGGGGGGAGGGGGAGGAAAAGAGAAAGGTGGTTTTAATCAATAAAATGCTGCTTATTTAATTGGCTACACTAAAAAAAAAAGATTATTTCTTTCATTCTTATTAAAGGGGACTTGAACAATCATGAGTTTATGATTAGATTGTTTTAATTTCTTTACTGGTTGATGGCAGTGCATTGCTTCCTATCCTTGGTTGTTGGTCATTCACTCTCGACAGAATCAATGAGTCGATCAGAGAAACCTAACAAATTTTGATCGTAATCATGGGGTTTTGCTGCCCCTAATCTGTAATAACGTATTCAGAATAACACTATACGGTTCCCATGAGCAATCAATCATAGCCTGAGTCCGTGTCTTCTAAATAAAAAAGATGAAAAACAGCACAAGCCAATCTGAATCTGTTCTTTGTTTCAGAGCCAAAGCACATCTGTAGCTATTATAAACTCTAATGTGCCACTGTATGTTTTTTTCTGTCGCATCTCTGTTTCTCCATTCTCCTCTTCTCTTTAAGGTGCCAACTCCAGTCTCTGTCTCTGTCTACGAGTATGGCCACCATACAGCCACAGTCAGCTAATTGTGGTTGGGCTTCAGTGAAGCTCACGGGCTGACTGCATGAGAAGAAGGCTTCATTCAGAAATAGCACACTGTACAGTATGAACACGGCAGCTGTTGAGTGCGAAAGACAAGCAGACGGACGGAGAGAGCAGACAGAGGGAGAGAGAGAGTGAGAGAAGGAGGCGAGAAGAACGTGGGAGACATGAAAATATGCGAGGGAGCGAGGGAGCAAAGCAGAACCTGTGAAAAATGCAGTAGTGTCTTGCTTTTCAGTGCGTTGCTCTGACGACATGTATGAAATTGGAATGTCATAAGATGTTAAATATGGTTATTATCTTTCGCTCGCACACACTCACGCACACGATGTCTAAACACACTCGAAAGCAAAAGCACATGTTCCATCACAAAAAAAACTAAAGGCCCGTAGCACCACACCACCGCATTTAACTGATGAAACAACACACACGTTTTTCCTCAGCAAGTTTTCTTCTAATCTTCCTGAGTGAGTAATGTGATAATGCTTTGATTTTGTAACTTTTTTTAGACTGTTGTTTTGTAGTCTATTTCTGTGGCCCCTCCGCATCAAAAAAAGGCATTAAATACGATTCCTCCTCAGTTCTCCAGCTGGAGATGTGTGAAAGTCTATGGGAGTGTGGGGGCGTGTAAAACCATCCCTCCCTGTGTGAAAGAGTTAAGTCTCAAGCAGGTGGGAGTGAATATGTGTGAACCATTTATGTCTTTAGCAGACATATATTTCATTTTTTTTCTTCCTCCCCCCGCTTTAGCGGGAGTCTGGGGGCGTATTGTACTGTCAGACAAATTCCAAGCATGAACACAACCCCGATCCCACTTCTGACACCAATCGTTAGCAGTGATTGCTATGACACTGTCACTGGAAATAAGAGCAGTCTACAGAGACCTAAACAAGGAAAGGCACCTAGAGGGGAGAGCTGAGGAAGAATTAGATTTAGAATAAATCAGAACCATATAGATGAAGGAGTTATGGAGTCGAAGAGGTGGTTATGTGCTTTTCATCTGGAAGTTAACCTAAAAAAGGCAGGTATAAAAATCTGAGCCAGAAAACACAGAAGATCAGATGAAGACTGACAACAGAATACACTGAGGTAACATTAAGGGAAATTTTTCAGAAAGTCTGCAATGGTCTGATCTGGTTTATGTGTGAGAGTATGTGTATGTCTTTGTCTTTGTGTGTGTGTGTGTGTGTGTGTGTGTGTGCCACAACTGCACTGTTTCCTCTCCTGGCAAAGCCTTAGTATTTCACTGGCAACCAATCAAGCGCTCCCATGATGACCCTTCTGTCTCTTTGCACTAACAGGCCTGCCACCAGATGCGCCTCTGAAGCACACACAGAGGCAGAGACACACACACACACACACTTGGAAAAGACAGGAGATAGTGGCTTAAACAAGTGAAGCAAAGTCAGGGAATTCTCTCCTCTCCAGTGATTTAAAGCACATATGTACATCCAGCCGTGTTCCTCCAGGGGCCTGTAACATTTAACTCAAAGCACCAAACAAGGCCCCCACCACCACCATAAGTCTCTGGTGTCTCAGAAAAAATTTCACAATCATCGGAACTAATATGAAATCATGGTTGTTTTGTTTGCCTCCACTAACCTCCCCCCACCCCTCTTCTAGGCCCTGTGGAGCAGATGTCTCCAGCATCCTCACGGATCCCAAGGCTACACACACACGGAAACACCATCTGGGACCATGCTTCAGCTGTGCCTGTGTGTGTGTGTGTGTGTGTGTGTTTGTGTGTGTGTGTGATATGTGTATAGAAATCTATTATGAGTGTATCTGAATGTAACCGTGTTTGTGTGATGTATATGTATGAATGCATCTTCATACGTGTGTGTGTGTGTGTGTCTGTGTGTGTGTGTGTGTGTGTGTGTGTGTGTGTGTGTGTGTGTGTGTGTGTGTGTGTGTGTGTGTGTGTGTGTGTGTGTACTATTGGTTATGGAGGGAGCAAGTGGGAGTAGATTGTGCAGTGGACAGACGGTGAGGCACACCTGTGTGTTTTTCTGTTTTCTTGGACACCCCTTAGTTTGTTCATAAGTGTCTGTTTGTGTGTGTGTGTGTGTGTGTGTGTGTGTGTGTGTGTGTGTGTGTGTGTGTGTGTGTGTGTGTTTGTGTGTGTGCGCGCGCTCTCTCTTGTTTGCGTACCCCCAACCTGGACAGGAATTCCCAGGTGAGCTTTGCCTGTGGCAGGTGGGATCTTTTGGAAATTGGATACACACCGTACCAAAAATCACACATTCTCTACTCGCTTCATCTTTGCTCTCCCGTTCCCATCAGTGTCTCCTTTATGCCTTGGTTTCTCAAGTGTGAAATACGTTTTGTTCTAGCTACTGTTTAAAATTATTTCTAAACCCACATGAAATTAAAAAAAAAAACAGGCTGATAATTGCAGAACGTTTTGGCTTCCTAATTTTTCACTTGGATTCTGTAAATTAATTGGTAGAGGGTCCAGATTTGCATGCTATTCTACACCTCTATTTGCCAAACTCATTAGGAGGTGTACAAGGCTATGTGCTGCACTTTGGAGAGTAAGAGGGTGGTACACATACACAGAGAGGGAGAGCGAGAGACAGAAACAAGATGGGAGGCGAGGCTCTCTGGTGCGCTAAGGCGTGTAGCATCCTCTGTTGAGGCTCTGATGAGCAGCCTCTTAATTACATTTACAGCTAAGTGGAGCAGGAGCAGGAGAGCAGCCGCTGAGTTTCCAGTGAGAGTAGACTGGGGCAAGACCTAACCAGGGCTCTTGGCTCCCTCAGTTCACATCCTGACAAACCTTCTCTCTCATTAGCTATCACCATGTAAGTCCTCTCCTCTCTCACCTCCCATCCACTTCCCAGCATTCTGCTTCTCTCTCCTCCCTCTATCCTTTGACATGTTTTCTTCCTCCCCAGGGTCCTTCCTGCTGTACATATTTTCAATTAGACAGAAGGGAGACAGGGATGGAGGGTTGAAGCTGGAGCTAGGGAGCAGGAGGAAGGGTTTTACACCTCTGATCCAGACGGTAAGCGTCTTAATGGGGATTTGAAGCGAGGGAGGGATGGAGCGAAAGAGGGATGGCGGCAAGGCAGGCACCTGAACACCTGCAGGGGTGGGGAGCATGATAAGCATGTGTGTTTCAATGTGTGAACGTCTGCATATGAGGTGGGGGAGTTGGAGGTGTGCGAGTCGCTGTGTGTGTGGCGGGGTGTCTGTGTAAGTACTGTATATTTGCATGTGTGTCATCTGCTGGGAGGACTGACTTCATCTTGTTAGCAACTTGTAGCCTTATGTTTCAAACAGAAAGTAGTAAAGCCTGAAATGAATAATCATTGACAACCCTGCTGCTGTATTTCACAAGAAATGTAATTACTGTTAACGAAACTTTAATCAGCAGCAATGACACAAGTGTAGTCCCATTTCTGTGTACGGTATCTTTGTCTTTACCACAGACATTCATACAACTCCCTTTCAAACAAAAGCACCTACAGTATGTATAATGTATACGTATAAGTATTATATATACATAAATCAGTATATATACACACATACACAGAGGAATGATTGAGCTACATAAAGGCTGGTAAAGTGAAAATATATATGGGTGTAATCAATGTTGTTCTAACCATGGTAAGGAAACTGCACGCCATCGTTTTCATGTTTTATCTTCCTCTCCTGCACACTCGCCAAATGGTGCTGCACTGAAAGTGGAGAAGGGTATTGTTAACAATGAGAGAGAGAGAGAGAGAGAGAGAGAAATAGAGGGATTGGGAGAGAAGGGGAAAAGGAGAAAGTAAGAGTGAACATTTCTGTATGATGGGGGGTATAAATGGCAGATGACTGACACAAAATCAGGTAACTTCTAAGGGTGACTATGGCTTTAAAAGTGAGGGTAAGGAAACATTAAGCCTTGAGATTTGGGAAGTGAAGTGAACAAGAGAGACTTTTTTGGGGGAATAAATAAAATAGAAAGAAGAGGGTAATGTCTAAAGTGGAATCACAGAGGTAGAGGTTACTGCCAAAACAAGGGAAATACCAACACTAAAGATGCCAATTCACTCTTGATTCATCATGACATTCATAATCCAACTGTCTACAGCTATTTGGTGGATGGAATTTAGCACAATTTATCAGTGATTTATTCAACTTTGTGGGGTAATAGGGTTGAAAACATTCTCAGTTTAATTTAAAACATGTTGATTCCTTTAAACTTTGAATTTTCCAAATAGTGTCAAATAACCTGAATGTAAGAGTTATGTGTAATGTATAATGTGTATCCAAGTCTCCTTTGTTTTGGCAGGTATCCTCATGTCTTTGTCAGAATGAGACAAATCTGATCAGGTAGAGTGTGGAGAAGAGACAAGTCAGATGGAGGCATCATTGTTGACTTTGTGAAAAAGCTTCATGATGCTTTCTTAGTGAGTGACAGGTGTGGGGTGGGATATTGGGGGGTTGGGGTGTTACCTGCATCCATGTCATTTGGCCACGCGCTGGACTGGGATGAGCTGGCGGCAGGTGAGCGTCCAGGGTAGAAAACATCATCTGTGGGGCTCTCCAGCTCACTGTCATCTAATGACTTCCTCTTGGAGCTGAGGGCATGGGGAGGGAAGAGAGGGGCGGCAGAGACAAGATTAAAAAAAATACATAACGGCAGAGAATGCATGGATCAAGGACACAATACTCTGCAAACATGATAACTAAAGGGTAATCACAGTAACATGCGTTTGAAATTTTTAAGCGGCTTCAACTTTTGCATCTTAGTGAAAACAATAATTCAATTACAAGGCCTTGGAGCAGAATTGACATAAAGGACAAGAAATTTGATAAGGAGGAATGAAAAAGGAGGAAACAGAAAGAAAAGTTAGAAGGTACAGCGAAACAGTAAGACTCTGTGTGTGTGAGTGTGTGAGTGTGTGTGTGTGTGTCAGGGTGTTTTTCTGTGCACGTGTCTCATTTGTTTGTGTCTTTGTAGGTGTTGATAACTACCTCCGTGGAAGGTTTGCGTACAACTCCACATCAGACCTATAGTGACCACAGCATTTGATCGAGGTAAGAGGAAAGAAAGAGACAAGTTAAGAAAGACACAAAAGAGGAAAAAGGCAGAAATTGCTATCACACATCACATGAAAAGGAGAACAGCTAACACAGAGAGAGACGCACACATCTATACAGTAAAGAGATTCAGGAGAGATTCCAAGAGTGGAAATAGGCTACAGTACTAAACATCTTTCACAGCAAGAAACCTCAATGAAATGGCGTACTACTTGCCAGTAAAGTCATTCCTGCAAGAAGAAGCGATATACCGTTGGCAGACATTAATGTGACATCACACTTCCCTCTAGTCTGCCTTTGGCATCGTAGCAAACCATGTGCCAGAGTAGCAATGCTAAAGCCACATGGTGGCTTCGCCCACCGGGGACTCTTCTAATGGCAAACAGCTGGACTTGTATAACGGTCACTGGTGTTTCCTGAGCATTATACACCTGTAAACTACTGTTTATATGTATGGAATTAGAGCTCACAGTGTGTACCTGGTGGAGGGAGGGGAGGTGAGGGAACGGCGCCCCAGTGCCAGAGCTGCCCCAGAGTTGATGTTGTAGTAGCTGGGGCTGCTGTCCAGGTCAGCCAGTGAGAAGTTAGGACCCGACGCTGTGGCTACAGGAGCTAACAGGGAGAACAATAAAAGAAAGTGGATGAGTTGATATAATTACAGCAGATATATTCCAGGCACTTATATTGGATACACTGGATACCACTGCGTGCCGTCGGTAAACATCAAATCAAAATAGAGCCGTTTAGTTGTTGTTTTGTTCAAATCAGGAAACTTCCTCCACCTCTGTGTGCTGTGTTTTAACTACTTACTCTGTGACACTCTGACCAGCTCAGCCACATTCCACACCCCTGAGGTGACGAAGCAGTCCTGGAAACTCAGGTGCCCTGTACAGACAAGGATGTGATCAGGACACACAGAAGCTTCAGAGGGAGAACAAAGACCACAACATAACAAATTCATGGAATTGTTTGGAAAAAAAATTGGAAGAAATCCTAAAGGCTGACCATCTGCAACTATATTTGTGGATCAACATCTGTGTGAGTGTGTTTGCTAATTGGAGCCATAATTGGAATATGTTAAGACTGATAAGCATGATGAAATCAATTCTAGTGTGCTGATCGACAGTGTGTGTGTGTGTGTGTGTGTGTGTGTGTGTGTGTGTGTGTGTGTGTGTGTGTGTGTGTGTGTGTGTGTGTGTGTGTGTACCTACCATTGGGCGGTGGTTTAATGTCTGTGTCCCCCTGTTGGCTAGAGCTGTCTGATTGTCCGGAGTCTGCACAGAAACAGGGAGGAGGGAGTGGAGAAAGACAAATGGTTAGGATCTGCTTCGAATGCTAAAAAAAGTAATGAAAAACATACTGGTAAGTGTAAGTCTTGATGAATCACAGCTATGTATCCATGCTGCCAGGACTGTGATATTTGAGGTGTGAAAAGGAATAAGAGGAACTTGCAGCATGTGCTGGGTTATGGTATACATCTTGTATGCGTGTGTGTGTGAATTCCAATATTATTGCGTGGCAGTCTTGTATGTTTTTTTCCTATCTCCCTCTGTCCCTCCTGACTTAAGGTGCAATGATTTACAGTGAGCTGCTATGCTATTTAGTATCTAACCACGCAATCATATCCTTCAACCTAATCCCATTTAATACCTTCTTGCTGGTAGGGATTTAGTCTGCGTAAACAGAACACCTTACACACACAAACACACACATGCACACATACACACACTTTCACTCAATCTGTTTTTCTCTCTCTAATTGTCATTTCATACTTTAACACATGTTATAATCCTTTGTTGGACACACCCACATGAATGCATACACACGCACGCACACGCACACGCACACGCACACACACACACACACACACACAAACCCTATGAAAAAGCATGCCCATGCCCAAGGGATTTCATGCAGTGTATCTAAAAGTTGAGGCAAAACTCTTCCTATTTGGATCAAGTGCAATCACATTCACACACAAACACTTGTGCACAAACACACACACACCTATTATGACTGGTGTACGGAAGCACTGGGGCTTCACTCACAAGAGCAGACACAAACATGCCAAGTCTTGGCAGCAAAGGGCCACAATTAGACCTGGAGGAGCTACAGGCAGAAAGAGGAGGCTGCAGGAAGAGGTTTTGTAACATGAGTCCTGAGAAGAGTCGGGGTGCATTCTTGTCCAGGTCGTGAAGAAAATGTGTCAGATGAGTCCATGCATATATGTTTATGAATTCGTAACACATGCTTGTCAGCTGTCCGCATTTCCTCAACCTGTACGACCACATGTATGAGTTGGCGAATGAACCTGTGCTCCATTTCCAGTGCTGGTTTGTGGTGTGGGGGCTAATGCTATTGGCCAACCATTCAGGCCTTGCTAGGCTGCAGCTAGCTAGCTATCTAGCTAAAGGAGGTGTTTATCTGCAGGCTGTAGGTGATAACAGAGCACACAGACTCCTGCCAGCAGCACTTGCCTTGCAGCCACACTAAGCCACAGATTACTGAGCAGAAACAATAACAGACCTGTCTCTCTGCCTACGAAGCACTGCTTATCCACAGAGAGAAGAGCGAGACAGACCAGAGTGAGAATCAGAGAAAGAAAGAGAACAGAAATGAAAGAGAGTTTCTTTTCCCCTTCTCTTCGCATGCAGAATCTCTCACACTTCTCTGTCTCTCACTGGCTGGGTGTAATCCTGGCAGCCATCTTAGAGCTTGGCAGCCATCTTAGCATTGGCGGTAGCGCCACATTCCAGCTAACTGACGGCACTCACTCCAAACATACGAGGCTGTGCCCCTGCCGTGCACGCACCCAGACACATTCAAACACACACACACACATGTGTGTACAAACACTAAGGTACACACACTCAGAGTAAACATATATGATGGCCAAGGAAAGCTGTTGAGAAAACAACCTGACTTCAATGAACTTTTTACTGGCGTGTAGTATTTCACCACAGGGCTCTACTATATTGTAAACACTCTATTTCCCACACCATACTATGCACTGGTTGGATACACAGCCACCTTACTGTATGTGCAGTATGCTTGAGAGATATGTATCTCATAGTGTTAGAGTCTGAGATGCCGAGTGATGATTTGGTGCCACAAAGCTTCGCAAAACTTCAAGAGAGTGTAAGTTGACAGATGGAGGTTCAAGATACAAGATTCTACAGTGCTTTAGCAAAGCCTGCTTCCTACTTTGATAAAATGTGCATGCACACACACATCCACAATAAGGTGGAAGAACTTGCAGCACTTGATGTTCAGTTATTAGTCCTGAATGTTAAAAAAAAAATCAGCAATATAGAAGGGACAGAGGTGTACCCAGAAATTGTGTTCACTTGAATAATACAGTCTCTCTTTATGCTCAACCTTAGATACATATACAGAAACGAATAGAGCTTTCATTCTGTACTTAATTCCATCAGTATTTTTGCACGTCTTTTGAAAACTAATTCATATAGATGAAACTGACTAAATGTAGCAGTTTCAAAGAAAATCGTGGGGGCAGTGTAACCAATAGGGTGAAGATCATACGGCAAGACACAATATAGGTTTTTTCCTGGATAGACAATTGCTTATAGTGATCACGTTTGTCCAGGGCCAAATTCATCACTGTAAGCAGTCGATTACTATCAAAAAAATTGTATAGCTTCTGTATGGTAGTCCCAGATCTTGAGGGAAAGTTAACAGCACACATGCACACAAACACACTGACTCCGCTGCTCACTTCTCCTTCTCTTTCTCTCTCCCCTGCTGACACAGACAACCAGACACACATACAAACAATGTGATCAGACACATGTGTAAACTCAGAATGGGTAATAAAAACATAATTTGCAAACATAGACAATGTATGGAGAGCTCGAGGAGATGGGGGCGCTCAGTTTGGCACGATGCACTCTACCTCAGGCGGTGGAGCTCCCTGGGTGTCTGCACTGGGGCTGGTACTACACCCCTCCTAATTTCTACTTTCAATTTTAAGAGAAGAAATTGGGATCATATGTTCTCGTATGCTGTCTCCAAAGAATGAGTTTATTTAGCTCTTGAAGTAATGGAAACCTTACAGTGAGATGACCTGGCTAGATACTGAAGCTCTCAATGGCTCTGGCTCTACTTTTATGAGCTCAGGCTCCTTAGCCAACCAACACTTACAACACAACACTACATCACTCATTGGAAATCAGTGCCACTGTTGAGTTCAACAGTGCATCATATAGTTCGGTAGAGACTGGAATACAGTGGGAGGGGAGGTAAGACAGCAGGTCTGGTTGCTGATTATCGCCGCTTTGCCAGCTGCAGCCTACAACAGCAAAAGCCCCCCTCCAGCCTCCTAACACCACATCCAGCGCCTTATCTTCCCACCGCAGCCCCCCAAAGCCCTCCCTTCAGCAACCCCAATCATGTCCTGCAGCCCCCCCCTCCAGATGCCCCTCCACCTCCACCGCCAGCAACCTCATCTCTAACCTCAAACATATAGCCACCCTCCAGCCAGTGAATTAAAAGCAACTACACACATAAGAAAACGAGTGTGGCATGATGATATATCAAGAAGCACATGTACAACTGTTGGAGGTATGATCATTTGTTTGATATCCAACTATGTTTGACAATCGTTGCAAATAAAACTGAATAATCATTGTAACCAGCACATATAAGACCCTGGATTGACAAAATGTACTATAAATGGTTCTGTGCACGAGTCACTCTTGATGTACAATGTGTACAAGGGACTCTCAAGTAAAACAATAACAAAAGACCTAGTTTGATGACGTCGTGAATCAGCATGGGGCTATGGGAGTTGTTGTCTTCACCACAACAGGATATGGAAATATACCTGAAGCGACTCGGATGCAGACTCAAGGATGAGGTAATGTATGTAATAGTGGAAGGAAAAAATAGTAGACTGGCAAGCCGTGTTTTTCCTTTTTTCCTAGTTTGCCCTGAAAATTTGAGCAGAGACGGGCTAAGCGGATAGGCTGCAATTAAAAGGCACTCAAAATTAAATGTCTCGTTACCTTGAACAAAATTGGAAAATTGGGATTGTCTGAAAAGACTCTGGATAATGTAAGTGCAAGTCAACAAAATATAAAACAGAGGTCTAGTCGCTTTTAGACATTTTAATGAATAATTGCTACATGTTATTTCTTTAATACACTAACAACAAAGACAGCTCAATGTTTGCCAATACATAGTGCTTTAGTACTCTGTAAATTGAAACTTCAAGGATTTTGTGGTAAGTTTGTGCTGAGAGACTGCTTTCAAACTTCCATGGCTCTTTGTGGCTGCAGATTAACGATGGTGGCCATCGCTGGTTGCTGATTGCAGAAGTTCCCTACAGGCTCCATGGCAAATCTCACGACCCCA
Organism: Hippoglossus hippoglossus; assembly: GCF_009819705.1. Taxonomy (NCBI): domain Eukaryota; kingdom Metazoa; phylum Chordata; class Actinopteri; order Pleuronectiformes; family Pleuronectidae; genus Hippoglossus; species Hippoglossus hippoglossus. The sequence continues at coordinate 14,575,494 of NC_047151.1, read as the reverse complement.
CCACAATCAACATAACCCCAGTCATCATGGCCTTGACATACAGCACTGTAGCCCCCCCCCCCCCACCCCACACTGTGGTTTCTCTCTTCCTTTCACAATCATTTATACATACAGCACATATTTCTGTGGCTTTTCTCTGCATCAATTCCATCTGTGCTTCTCCTTATCATTTTTTTGTTTCATGTGACTATTTAATCTGGTCTTTTAGAAATGACTGCACACCCGTTCTAAACCTGCACAACCTATCATTGTCAAGCTCCACCTCATCTTCTTCCATTTATTCCTCGCATGACTCTCCTCTTTTCTCTGCAATCACCTTTAGCACTGTCGGTCTCTACAGTCAGATAAGACAAACTGATCTGTTACACAGTCTTTCAAAGCAACCCACCCTCCATCAGTCATTTACAATTACAAACATGGGATAAAACCAAAGTCAAGGTCAACACAAAAAGAAGTGAACTCTGCAGTGCATCAAAAGTGCTGGTCATCTGTGAGTCTGTACAGTACGGCCATGCACACCCCTAACATCATCAACATAAAAACCAAGAAGTCAGCTAATGTACTCTGTAGCCACATCAAACCAGTATGTGTCCATATGTGCATGCATGCACGTGTTTAACTACATGTATGCGCACAGACTGTTGGTTCACATATTCCCCTCCTTGTTGGAACAAATGTCAACTCCACTCTCCCCCTCCTTCTCCTCGATCCCCTCTCCTCTCTTCTCCTCCCCAAAACACAGGATAACGTGGTACAGCCTCCCAATTGGGTTTCGCTTAAGAGGTTTATCGGTATGTTGCTAAACATTCTGACCTTTTTTTAATCCTTAATGCGCTTAAAATGTTCCAAACCCTCCTAATCCCCCCGGCTATCCCACACAGATGTTCACTCAGTTCTTTTATTGGACGTTATTTTATTATTTTTTTCCCTTTTTATTTATGTATATTTTTTCTGTTTCATTTATTAATTATTTAATTCTGTGTCATACAAGGGTATATTTCTGTTTCAGTGTTAAGAAGTCTTTATCCTTGCGACTGTTTGGTGTATGTGTGTGTGCAGTAATGCTTTTATGTTAACCAGATCCCCATTAGTGTGAATGTGACCTTTTCAAATGCTTATTCCGTTCAAAGTAAAAACTTATGAGTTTTTTGTTATCTTAAAGAGTAATTAAAAAAAGAAAACAATACATCAGATAAAATTTAAAAAAATGTATATGATGAAATTATGCCTTATGTGTGTTACATGTGCACTGCTTGCATGTAAAAATCTGTGTGCACAAACATTTGTATGTACGTATGGATGTACAAATGAATGTATGATGCATGTACAGTATGTATGAATGTGTGTCAGTGTGTATTTGTGCTTGTATCCCTGTATCACTGTGCCAGGCAGGCAGGCTGTGTGGCGAGGTGGCAGAGATGGGCTCTGTATGTGTGTGTGTGTGTGTGTGTGTGTGTGTGTGTGTGTGTGTGTGTGTGTGTTTGTGTGAGAGAGAGAGTGTGTGTGGAGCAGGTGTGCCTGGCCGCCCTGCGCAGCTTGCTGCCCATCTGTGCTCCCGTCTGTGTGCCGCCTGCGCCTACGCTCTGCCAACAGCTCCGCACCACAGCAAGAAGACCCAGGAGAGAGGGAGGCTGAGAGACGAGGGGAGGATGGAAAGAAAGGGAGAGATGGAGAGGAGGAGGAGAAGAGAGGAGGGAGGTGGAAGGAAGGAGGGAGGAGCACAGAGTGAAGGAGGAGGGGGATTACAAGGCTGGGAGCATGGAGGATAGAAAAGGAAGCAAAGTAAAGTGGGAGAGGGAAAGGGAGGAGGTTATGGGTCCAGAGGGTATGCATGAACTTGCAGGGAATGAGTGTAGTGGGCGATAGTAGGGGGAGTGGGGGGGTTGACTGGCTGGATGCCCATACATACCTCCCCTCCTTCTTTATCCCCCTCACTCCTTCCCGTTGTCCCTCCCTGTCTCCATTCATGCTCTTACCCCCCCACCATCACCTCTTGGGTCCATCACTGCAGATTACTGTGGACCTGTGTGACACAGCTACACAGTATTTTGGAATTTTCTCCATCTCTAGGTTGGGACCTAACAGTGGGTTCTACGAGCCTCCTAAAAATGAGTCCCTGAGTCTTTCTTGAGACATGTTTTATCCAAAGTTGTTGGCTTTGTAAAGTCACTGGGGTATTTCCAAGCTGTTACAATAAAAGCTGGCTAAATAGGCTGTAGGCTCAGAGGTAGTATCCCCAAACGGGGTAGATTATATCAAATTAGTCAACCCAAAGGTGTATAAAAATCAATTTTGGGAAATTCCAAGTATGAGAGCATGAAAACCCAAGGGCTGAATGTCCACCATACTTGCAGACTCCTTGGCTTAGTTGGTGTGTTCCTGGGAAGTGCTGAAGTCTGTCCAAACCCACAATTCATCCAGTCCACAAGGGGCCTCAGGAAGACTTCCAAAGAGTCATCTTGGGGTGCAGTCTTCACCAGACTTCACTGATTTAATTACTGTTACTTGAATTGTGTAGGAAAGAAATAACATCCTGATATAGAAATCTATAGAACTGCAGGAAATAAAGGTAATCAAATGCTTTTTCTTCTTGTAGTCCTTAATGGAAGTGCCAAGCAGAATTGCGGAAAAACGGGCGCTGATATATGATGATCAGAAGAATGTGTGGCAGTGATCACTACAACATTGTAGTTGCTTCAAACGTTTTCACAAAAACAAGTGAAACCAACTTGAGGCTTATGGAATCCTGCCTTTTTAGACTTGAGGTGATGATGGTAAACAAATCACAGTGTTTGTAAATTAAGTGAGGACTAAATCTGGAAGGTGCAAGAGTCTTATCTTCATCTTCTTAGTTTCAAACTGACGCAGTTGTGATTTTCCCATCCAATGCCCACCTTGTTTATATTGGAAAAAAACTTGTGCCCACCTGAGCACTCATATACGCATATTGGTCTTAAAATGAGGTGTGGTCAGGTGCATTGATGGCACATTGCTATCTTGATGTATTGGAAAGCAATTGCACTTTTGTCCAACTGGTAAGACGTCAGTGTGCAGTATCTTATTGTAATTATTGTTATATATTATTATATTAACGATGCTTGTTACACACACAGATGGTATGCTCCAAACTTTCCTCTGCAGAGAAGCCTTCTTTTTTACTACCTGGAAAATCTGCCCTTATAATAGCAACCCACCAAAGTGCAAGCACACCTGGCTTGTAAAGGAAATGGGAGATGGAACTCTGATTGGTTTATTGCATGTTACACCCAAAACACACCCATGATTAATTAAAAGACTAAGTGTAACCCTTTTGAACCAGCCTGGCAAGGTGCCCTTTTTTCCACTGTTAAACTAACAAAAGTGGATTTAGACTCCCGAAATGTACTTGTGCTAGACCATGCGTTTAGATCGTTAAAATAGAGCCCTTGGATTCAGCCAAGTTATACCAATTACCCCAATTTTAAGTCATTCATTACTGTGTGCAGTAAAAATGGCAAATAAAAAGAAATTCAGATTTTCGTGTTGAAAGAGTTCAAAGTGAAAGGATATATTCTGTACATCAAGGCGGAACTCGTTCACTCGTGGCATTTAAAATGAGCCAAATGCCAAAAGCTCAGGGGTGTAAAATAGCTTCCCATGAGATTGTGACCTGAAGTACAGGATGTGTAAACTTACCGTTATATGTATGAATGAAAATATAAAACTCTCTGCTGTTGCTACACTGATATAATCCAATCCATAGTTCTTATCATAGAGTTTTAATTTTGATTTACAAATGTGATAATGAGTCTGAAAATGAGTCTGGAAACCATCTATTTGCTACTTTAAAAACATTACCAATCCAAGCTTTGGGTTTTCTCTGTTTGGTGGTAATATATGTTAAAAACTTGAGTGTATCCGGGACAAAAAACAAACCTAGAATTAATTCAGGACCCCCAAGCAAAACATAAACAAGATCCTACGGTGTTATACATGTTCTAATTTCCTTTAAAGCATATGGAGCTTTTCCAACAATAAACCCTGACAACACGAGTGTTCCATTTGGTAACTGTGATCATTGTTATGCAGTGCGGTCACAGAGGCTTCCAACACAACTCGGTTCCATAATTAATATGGATAGTCAAGTGTAAATGGGATTCTGTGCTTTGGAGTCATGCTTACAAGATTTGCTTTTGGACAGACGCTCAAAAAGTCCAGAAGGACGGCAAGGGCTCAAGGAGCGAGAATCCTACTTAATCAGACAAGACGTACATAGTCTCGAACCAAACACACACAAACATACGTCTACAATTGTATTCTTTGCGCTAACACGTGGCAGCGAGAGAAGGACAAATAGTTTTGATAAAGCGTCACTGAATTAGTTGATTAAATTTAAATGTACATACTTAAATATGAGCAGAAGAATTGGCTTAAATTGTGCACTTACACATAATGAGAAAAAAAGTTTCCCTTTTGTACATGTTGATAAATCTGTTTTAACTGCATGAGTTTGAGTATAATGCATGCATGCACATTTGAGCTGCTATATTAGCAGAGGCTCTAACTTGATTTGTGTGTGCGTGTGTGTGTGTGTGTGTGTGTGTGTGTGTGTGTGTGTGTGTGTGTGTGTGTGTGTGTGTGTGTGTGTGTGTGTTTGTGTGTGTGTGTGTGGCTGAGGGGGCCCCCAGCACGGTTCACGACCCAGCCTAACAGAGTGTGAACGTCCCCCCGCCGAGCTGATACTGATATAACTGTCCTGTAAGTGGTGTTGACACCAGCATTATTACCCTGTCAACCTCCATCTCTAGTCAGCTTAAAGGAGTCAACCGGGGCGGGGGCCCCAGCGTGTTAAGGACCAGTGTCTCTGCATAGCCCTGCTCCAGCCCAAATAAATACAGCTGCACAAAGGCCGGAAGGGGAAAGAGATGGGGAACACAGGGGAGTGAGGAGGAAGGAGGAAGAAGGGGGGAGCAATGAGGGGGGCTACTCTTACTCTATCCGCTACCAATGCCGCTTTCACAAGACACAAACAGAGACACACTTGCTTAAGGGGTTGCTGCAGTAGAGGGTTATCACCACAAGGTGGCATTTTCCTGGCACACAGAGAGCATGGTGAAATGCAAATAAAGCAACAAGGCCTTGGGCCAAGCGTCTCAGCTAGCTCAGACTTCACTCTCTAGACTGTAGAGAGAAGCAGGCCAGGAGCGCAGAGAAAGGCAGACAAAGAGATGAAAAGGGAGAGAGATGTGATGTGAATAAAATCAAAGTGAAATATGGAGCTGTGAATATTATTGAGATGTGAGTAGGAGCTTATCCCTTCTGCAAGTCTGCCCTCAGATATCAGGATCCAACACATAGTGTACACACCATTATGCTCAAAAGAAAGTGTTGCAAATCAAAATGCCTTCGCAACATCGGGAGCAGAGCGCTATTAAGACAAAGAGGCAGTTAGAGAGGCGCGAACCAGAGAGTGCAAAGATATGAAAACTGAGGGAATGTGCATTTGCAAAAGAGAACAGTACAGTCGGAAAAATTTACATAAAGCATGGAGTGAAAACAGCAGTAAAATGAAAAGAATGAGAAAAAGTTGTAAAAACAAAGCAAAAAGAAAGGAATCACATGGAATTTGGGGAAAAGTATGAGGGACAGCAGATAAAACAGTACATTAGTGGGCCTTGTCCCGAGTTAAGATTTGCAGTATCTATAACAGATACACTTTTGAGCTTTACAAGACAGGTCAAGGGTATACCAAGAACATTTTTAAGACAGAAAAAAGCTTGAGAGACTTGGAGTAAAGTCGTCCAGTTGCAGTTGGGGCGCAGCTTTGCAAATGTTGCAAAGAAAGTATAATACAGAACTGTGAAAGTGCGAAGCGAGGGAAGGCCTGTGTTAAGACTTGGATTTCTACTCCCTCGGTCCCTCTTCCTGCTGGCCCAGATACACACTGTGGGTCTTTGTGCTGAGGCTGTTACATACACTTCCTGTCTGGCCAGCAGTGGGGTTTTTTAAGGTAAGCCTCTTCCATGTTGTAGCGCTACAACTGTCATTCTCTCCATTCTCTTTTTCTACCTTTAATTTTCTCTTTACTTGTATTTATCTATCTGGTTCCAATGTATCATTACTTTTGCTTTCTGGCCACATATGTCCTGTCCTATTCCACATTATATTTTTCTGAGAGTTATTTTTTACCGGACTCTTACTCTGGTGCTTACTTTTGCTCACTTATCTCCCCAGCTCTCTGCATTTCTCTACAAGATACATAAAAGAAAGTAAATTACACTAATAGAAAGCTAGTGCACTTGCACAGCCAAGGACACATTGATAAGAGCGAGAAAACATCCTCAACACAGACACATCCACACGCAAACACACCCACAAAGTGATACTGAGCAAGGTTGCCAACTCCTCCAAAAGCACCACTGAGATAACAGTGATAACAAACATTCTTCCTACAGCCAAGTCTTTTTCTCCCGAGGAACACTTCAATGAAAATTCTGTACAAATGTGCCACTTTATGAACATAACAATACCTCAATAAGTCAGTTGGGTGAATGTGCTGAACTGGAAAGCAAGAGACCCAATTACAGAGGAACTCGTAAGTTCTTTGCCCCTGAGAGCCGAGATGATTAAAGTACAGAGAGAATCCATCCATTTGAATGAATTTGAAAATAATGATTGTTCTGCTGGGAATGTAGAAAAGTCATAATCAAAATGTTTTAAGTTGGGAAAAAAACTTTTCGGTATAATATGATAAAGTAATTTATCAAAAGTAATTTATCTTGGATCTGTGTCATTTTAGTTAAGTGTAAACATATAAAGACTGTGTTTAAGTCTGTGGTTCTTGTGTTCATCGGGTTCCACAGTGACACAGGCAGGTATTTGCAGAGGGTATTGGACAGTGTGGCTCCCTGCTGGGTTGTACACATACAGTGCAGCACTCATTGGGCTGGACACTGACACAATGTGTGTCTCACTGTGAAGTGCGGACAATCCAAGTGACTCAATCCTGTCAATCCGTGCCAAGAGGACAGAGGGAGGGTGGGAGGCAGAAAGTAAGAGGGCTGTGGGAGATGGGAGGGAGGGAATCAAAAGAAAAGGAGGAGCAGGGATGCTAGCAGGAGAAGAGGAAAGAAGCTGCTGGCAAGAAGAGGGGGAGAGTAAAAACAAATAAAGGCTGTGTATATTATATTGTATATATACATGGAAGAAAACTCCAGGAGAGCAAGCTTGATCAAAGAGGCCATGCTGTCACATTGACAACACACACACACACACACAGAAAGGCACATGCCCACAGAGGAGCGGAAGGACATGGAGCTTGCGCTGCCAAGTGGTGGTCACCTTTGACCCTTTGGCACTGTAGCTGGAGATGATGCCAGCCAGACGGCTCAACGCAGGAAATAGAGCAAACAGTGTGTTTGAACGTCCTTATGCCTGTGTGTACGTGAGTGTGTTTGAGTGTACACAGGGGTGTGGGTGCGCATTGGCCAATCATAGCCATGAAGTCAGATCGCATGAGCAAATGAAAGCAAAGTTTGTCGAGGTTGAGAAAGGGCTGATGCTCACTCATTTTGTGCCCCGTCAATATGCGTTTGTGTTGGATGCTGTGCGCAACAGAGAGGAGAGGAAGATATCTGGCTCAACCAAACAATATACTGTAAGAGATGAATGACTGTCATGTTGCTTGGTCATATTCATAGGCTTTCACATAAGCACATACACTCTCGAGGCCCTCTTTGTCCATTGTGTGGCCTCCTAAGGGCAGATGGAGAGAGTGCCACGAGGCGAAGGGTGAGGTCATGTGAGGGAGCTGGAGCCAGGCGCGATGGTCAGCCGCAAGTAAACCCAGTAGTCAGTATCACAAATGGGGGTGGCCCTGCAAGGATGTGTCTGAGTGTCTTTGGAGTTGATTTTTGATGCAGCTGATGGCCACCAGCACAGATAACAGGGGTTCATTTCCAAACCTTGGATGGGTGTAGAAAAAAAAGGAAAGAAACAGGTCTGTGTATGAACAGCTGGCAGAACCATTCACAGCAAAACATTCAACCAGGAAATGCCTCATTACTACATCACCCAAACACAGGTGTTGATGAAAACGCCATTAAAAGCAGGGTAAAAAAAAACAAATAGCCAATAACAAAATCATTCAGAGAGATGGGTGATGGGAGGGTACTCATTCAGCATATGCTCATGTGGAGTGGCGTCACACATGGCATGTATTGTTAAGGGCCGTAAGGAAGTCCAGCGTCAAATTTGGTGTGATTTGGACACGTGTAGCATCAGCAGCTGGGACACATCAATGTATGCGACATGTATGAGTCTTCATTTGCAGCGGCTCAATTACTGCAAGTCACTTTTACAGTTTCAAAAAGAAAAGCCGCAACCTGCACTATCACCGGCCAAGCAAACAACCCATTCCAAACAGGAATGTTTAGAACGGGAACTGCACTTGCCAGTAGAAATTAGATGAAAGAGAGGATTGCTAATTGAGGAGGGAATTAAAAGGGAACATACATAAAAAATACTTAAAAACTCTGCGGGAAAGACAATTAAAAAAACAATGCAAAAACAATGTCAATAAGCTAATTCAACAAACGGCCATGGTGGTAACCCTCATTGCTAGAATAGATCAGAACAGCTTGGACTCCGAACAAACAAGTGATGGCACCAACACAGACAGGCAGATAAATCAATCAGGACGTAGATGTGCGGTAAAGCGGACCACCATCTGTCTGGCGGTATAGGAACTCACTGGGGAGCCACATCGCTGCCACATATGGTCAATGTGTGTCTGAGAGAGACAGCGAAAAGAGGGATGAAGATGAAACACACCTGAGATTTGTGTCCATGACTAGTATGACCAGATCTGTTTTCTTCTTATGACCTTTTGTCACCCTCTGTCTAGCATTCAGTCTGGGCAGAAGACAGCAGGCAACTCCAAGGCTTCTGCCAGACAACAGAGGCCTACAGTGTTTTAAGAGTTTGGATCTTAGACAAAGCACGTGTGTACCTACAGAACACAAGACTTCAAAACAACACACACTAAACTGTTTGCATGTGTGTGTGGGTCTCTCTCTCTACGTCTGTCTGTTCTCCTCAGTCACCCCCTCTTTCCTTTTCACTAGTCGTCTAGCTACACCTCCATCCAATCAGATCAGATAGGCACACATCTATCGATTGATCTTGCTCTGTGTATGTGTGTTCGTGTATGTGCCCGTGCGTTTATGTAAGGATCACGTCCGCCCACCACCTCGTAACGCTTAGCCTGTAAGCCCATCCCGCTTAACGTCTCTGCTCTAATTCTAATTCTAAATCTAATTCACCTCCTTATCGCAATCACTCCACACATCATCCCTGTACTCGGCCCCAGCTAAGCTACAGACACACACAAAATATCTGACTGACCACATGGCAAGTGGACCGCGGTACTTCACTGTGCTGTATAGTTAATCCATATAAATAGTGCTTTGCTTTGCTTCAGACTAGGACCCTGACCAATTGAACTTCGTGTAACGTCACATCCAAGCCCTGCCAAAATATACAGGTGAGGCCTCCCCGAAGACAAACCTGATCCTCTGAAACCTGATATTTTGACACAAGAACGTAAACCCAAACACAAATTTAATTCCACTGTTTATCATTGTCATCCCAAAATTAGTTGAATTCATTTAACAGACATATGAGCTATTATCAACACTAGGCCTATATAGAGATATAAAAAGGGAAGTGATGTGTGTGTGTATACCGGGGCAGAGGTTGTGTGGGAGCAGACCTGATCCCCAGTAATCTCACCAGTGATGTAATGCCTGGTGCAGCCACTATAATATGTTATATAACCTTGTAACAGGCTTACGTACCCTAGGGTTCACAGGGTTTATTCTGAGCATGAATGAATGTGTTGTCATGACCAGATGTACAATAACCAAGATGAAAAAAAACAACTCATTAATCACTAATGAGCTACTCAAACAAACTTTTTCAAGTTGTTGAAGCCACTGAAGATTTCACACTCTGCACTGCTATTTTGATTATGAGAAAGAAAAATCAAGTACCTCCAGTCAGCGTGGAGTATTTTCAAAACGTGTCAAGAGTCATTATGCACCTCCACTTTGAAGAGGACCTGACTTAACTAAGGTTGAGTAGATGCAGAGCAGCAGCATTGAAACAAACAGCTACATTCAGCCGCCAAAATGGCTATAGTCAAATCAGTATTAACATACCCACTCACAACAGCATACCTCCTCGGCCCCCAACTGTTCTTAGCTCAGAGGGAAAAGCTTTTGATTTGGTTGTGACTGGCAGCTCATGTAAACACTGCATCAGCTAGCGAGCGATAGTGGAGACCGAGAGAGAGTTGAGCGGCTGCCAAAAGCTGCAAAGCCAAGTTTGGCCCTATAGCACTTGTGTGTGTGTGTGTGTGTGTGTGTGTGTGTGTGTGTGTGTGTGTGTGTGTGTGTGTGTGTGTGTGTGTGTGTGTGTGTGTGTGTGTGTGTGTGTGTGTGTGTGTGTGTGTGTGTGTGTGTGTGTGTGTGTGTGTGTGTGTGTGTGTGTGTGTGTGTGTGTGTGCGTGCGGACGTGTGCATGTGCGGTGAAAAGAGGGTTTGTATGTGCAGGCATGAGTGTGTACATACAGTATGTGAGCACATGTGTGTCTGTGTTTAACCCATTTACGTAACAGACGGGGTCCCTGGGTTCAGGGAAATTTAAAGACTGAGCAAGCAAGGAAGAAAAGAGTGGAGGAAGGACCTATATGGGGAGGGTGAAAGAGGGGGGCAGGCTAGCAAGTTCTGCCAGAATGAAAAAAAAACATGGTAGGGATGAGGTGGGTTGAGATTTGTAAGGAAAGACAGCAAAGAGCCAGGAAGGAAAATATAGACTTCAGGCGGGATAAAAGACCATTTTTCCACTATAGTTCACTTGGTTCCAAGTACAGGGCTTGTCTTCAAAAAAGGAGGCACAAAGCAACAGGCACCTGACAAAGGGATGTTGATTGAGGAAGTTTGACCAAGCAGAGGTTGAACAGACTTTCTAGGGCCAGACACCGGGCCGTTTGGATGACATTCCCATGAAGAGATTAGGACACTAAGATGTTGCCCTTGACAGAGAGGAGGGGAGAGGGAGTGAGAGTGTCAGGAGAACGATAGACCAGGAAGAAAGACTGGGAAGACGAAATGAAAGAGACAAAAAGCATGAAAGTGAGAGAAGAGAGAGAGCGAAAGAGAGTGAGAGAGAAGCATGATGGCTTGTTTCTGGTGGGACTCCAAGAGCCAGCATCTGTTTGGCTGGGGCTCAGAAAAGTCTAGTGTTTCACCCTGCAGTGCCCGGGGGAATGCTATTCCAGGCTGCATGGGCTTCTATGAAAAACAGCTTTATGTGGAAAAGGGGAGATGGAGGGAACTGGAGAAAGAGAGGCAACAAGGGAAGGAAGGAGAGCAGGAGTCAGAGGAAGGAGGGGAGGAAGAGAGACAGAGAGGAAGAAGAGAGAAAGTGGGAAGAAGAAAGGAGTGACATGTGGGGTAGAGTTGAAATTATGAAGAGTGTAGTCTGAGTAAGAGGAAGACGATGAATGACAAAGTGTGGTGGCTTAGGAGATATTAAAAAGTGAAAAAGCGAAAAAAAGACATAAACCAAATGGAGGAAATGAAGGGCCGCGCTTTCATCTGTCAATTTCACCTGTTCACAATCCTTAGTCAACCACACTCCAACAACCCCTACTTATTCAAAACTCAAAAAAGAGGGGATGAAGGAATAATGAGGCTCTACAAAAAAAAGGAAAACATGCACGCACACACACACACGAACGCACGCACACAGGATTTTTGTCCCTCCTCAGCATCTGGGCCAGGCCAGCTGTGTTGTAGCTCTCAGCCCGGGGCCTCCTCACCTGTCAGTCAGACGGTTGACACCCCCAAGGGATAACAAACAGCTGCCAGACAGGTGCTACAGTCCAACTCCCAAACCAGCGCCGGTGTGTGCCTCTGTGTGTGTTTGTGTGTAGGTGCACACTGGTACATGGTAACTGTGTATTCCTTTATCTCTCAGTGTCTATATGGACAAACAAAAGTCAACGATATGAGTGAGCTTCTTCTTCTGCAGAGACAGAGACATACACGGAGTCAATCATTATCTGACTAGAAAAGCCCGAATCTTATGCTGCTCAACAGCAAAGCAAGATATGATGTATGATGTTGGTACTGTGTGTGTGTGTGTGTGTGTGTGTGTGTGTGTGTGCGTGTGTGTGTGTGTGTGTGTGTGTGTGTGTGTGTGTGTGTGTGTTTGGCAGGGGTGAGGAGAGGGGGGCATGGTATTAAAGTAGGGCCCTGAGCTTAATCAAAAGCAGAGGCACTTTCCCCTGGAAAAACAATGAGGGAAAGCAAAGTTTACATGAGCTAATTGACAGAGCGAGGGAGGGAGGGAGGGAGAAGAGGAAGGAGAGATGGATGGACGAGTGAGGGAAGTTGGAAGGGAAGAAAATAAACATACAGGGGAGTTAGAGCATGGAGACAGATGGAGGGAACGGGGGAGAAAGAGAGAATGGTGCGTCAGTGTGACGGAATTAAATAATGAAAATGTGCTTTTCATTTCTTGATACCTCACCACCACCCTCTCTCTTTCTCTAAGTCCATATTACTCTTTCCTGTCCTTTGTCCTTCCTTCTGTCTCTCCTGCTTTAATCCACAACAGTATGGCTATACTCTCATTTATCATATGCTTCAAGCCATGTAGTGCACATGTACTAAAACACATTGATTTTTTCTGCATTCATTTCAATTGAGCCCTCCAGTGGAACAACTCCCCTCTCGTCTCACACTCCATGTAACTCCCTCTAGATCCCACTGGAACACATAAGCCTGTACTATCCATGTACTATCAGCTTTGAGGGGGATTTCAGTCATTTTAAGGCATTTCACTTGTCCAGCCTGGATTGATGTTGTGCAAAGCGGCTCCCAAAACCACCAAACCCTCACATAAAGCTGTTTGGGGTTGGCTGAGGACATGGAGAGAGAGACAGCCAGACAGACAGACATGGAGGAAGACAGAGTGACGGTTGTGGGGAGGTGTGAGATGACCAGAGGCCTTGAAAGTCTTGTGACTGAAATTAATGTGGAAAAGTTTTCAGATTGATGCGAGGTCCAGCTGTTTTTTTCCTTTTGTGTGTATGGCGTAAGTGTTGAGGTTTTACTGTGGTTTTGCACAGGGTGAGCCAATATAAAACTTTTACCAGCAGTTAATTTGGGAAATAATGCATAATCACATTCAACCAAGTCAGACGAGGATTATGGTAAATTTAGAGAAAAGACTTTGTACTAAATGATGCCTTGATGTGCATTTCTCTATTGTAAAATACTAATCTAAGAATACTAATTTTTTTTAACTTTTCCAATCATCAACACATCCAATGAACGAAAATCTTCTTATTTTTTAACTTTGCTGCTCTTTCTGTGACAAGTCCATTGGTCCTTACTGAGGATGTAAATCTTTAAAAAGTAATCAAAAGTTTGCAGTTATTATTCTATTTAATTACAGAAATCTCTCGTTCTGTCTACATGATAACAACAAGTTCACGTTAGAGTTCTGCAGGATCAAAATGTAACTATTCATCCTGGAGTTTGTATTTACAATAGCAGAATGGTTTGTGTGAGAATGAGTCATAATGAAGGGACATAGTTTCCCAGTGTGGTCTATTCATGTTTTCAATAACTTTTATTAAATAATGAAAGAGTACAGTATGATACCGTTACTGTACATCATGCTTTGGCTACACAGACAATACTTTTCCATAGAATTAACTAATCGTTGGCTGTGCTGACAGTAAGAAAAGTACAGACTGTCACCAGCTTTGTCCTCTTAGCATGGCACTCATTCACCACAACGCCCCACACATCAATCAACAAGTACAAGGCTGTGGTTGTGCTGGACAGCTCTCAGGTGTGTTAAACACTCCCTCCACTTGTACATACTCCTCCGGGCCAGTGCCTCGAAAGAAAAACACATCATCAGTCAACCTGCCCACTTAAATAAGCGCTGAAGAAAACCACTGCAGATGCAACATTCTGCATCGCCTCAAACGCTGGGGCGGCTCAAGCTATCTCTATCAAACACATCATTACTCTCCTCCATTCAGCTAGCTCTGTTTTTGAAGTGTCTCCCTCAGGCGAAGCTTTCTTTAGAAAGCTGTAAATATTCCAGCTAAGTGACTGGTTCGAGCTTACAAGTGCATTAGTGTTATCTTCGGCTGTGCTGCTCTCCTGGCGATTTATAGATGAGGACCTTCACATTGAGTAAAGAGGAGATGATCACAGACGGCGATAAAGAAGAGACTTCACAAGAGCACAGCTGGAGGTTGAGACTGAACAAACAGTATCCAACATTTTCTGTATTTTTCATTAATTTGTCAAGGCCAATAAATCAGGGTTCGCCAGCAGAAATTTGTCAAGACCAAGATGAAACCTTTGTAGTCAGATTTATTATTGTTTTTGCTGTTTTGCTTCATCATTTAATTTAATCTTGACTGCATGTTCTTCCTGTACCAGACAAAGGTGAATGTTTGCACCAAGTTAAAATAGAGCACCTCCTGTATCATGCTCATCACATTTACTACACACGCAAAGTCAGATATATCTGCAGTAGTTTTTAGGTAAAAGCAACAGCTACTCTCATATTTCATATTGTGTTTAAGGTTAAAATGTTCTTTTACTCACAAATTATACAGTGTATATAATTTAAAACAGTTCTATAATACATTTGGAATGGTTATGATATAACCTATATTACCTAAAAAAATCATCTTAATGTAATTTACATTGATGTCAGGACCCAATATAAACTGGAATGTTTTTTTAAAACCTCCGCCAAAGCAGAATAATCCTACACTGAATTATCTAGTTATTCTATTTGAAATATAAAAGAATAAGGAAAGTGGTCTGAGAGCCTAAATTATGTATTTGTCATAAAACATAGTAAAAGAAATTGAAAAACATCTGCATCCACACCTAGATATAATTGGTTCAGTGGATATGGATTCAGCCTTTTTTAAATGTAATCCTGCCAACAAATAAACAAACATAGGTGAAAACATGACCTCCTTGGCACTTGACATATTTGTGGGGGATTCATTGTTTAATGAAGGATTGATTGTCATTTTAATCTCACATTTTCCTTTTTCCAAACCCAAATCTTAACCTGAAACTGTACTACATGATTGGTTCTTAACTCTGCACATTGAAGTTCACCACAGCAGGAGGTGTTTTCTTCTGGCAACATGCAACAGAGCAACTGCCATTACCGAACACTGATACCAGTTATTTCACGAAGACATTACTGAATGGTGCGACTTCTTTCCACACCACAACATTTCCACTTGATTTCAATAAAAGAAAACTATGCAAGAAAAGATCATGCATCAGAGAGAAGACACACATACACTCTTCCACACATTTCTTCACAGAGCCATATGGGCCATAGCATAAATGGGTTGGCTGTTTTAATGAGTGCTGTTGAATGAATGTTTACCACCACAATGTAACCGTGTGCACTTATCAACACTCTCTGCCTGTGTTCTGTGATGAGACAGCCATATGATTTCACTTATCCACGGCCTTGGTCGGAGAGTCTCTAGGCTGGGGATAGTGACGAACTAATATCCCCCCTTTCCTGCAATTATCCTCCCCCTTCCTCTCCATCATTCTCTCGCTCTCTCTTAAGTCTTCTCTTTCCCCTTCAATCACCGCTCAGCTTTGTCTACTCCTCTTTTCCTCTCACTAAATTCCTCCATTTATTTCCTTTGACGAAGAAAAAAAATATTGCAGTTGCACGTTGTTCCCAAGATGTAAACAACTATAAATACACAACCGTTCATGGCCGAACCGTCAAAAAACTGTGTCTATATACAGAGTAATTTGACCTTAGAGCGAATGCCATGTACTGTATCCTTTCCCAATACCATGTCCAGAAAAGGGACGTTCCACTCCTTCTTTCAGCTACATGCAAACATTAACAGAAACTCCTTATACGCGATATGAATACTCACTATTTCTTCTTTATAAATATCAAGCCTGATCACCCTTTCTCTTCAAGCCTAAAGTCTGGCTGACTCAAGCAATGAAAATACAAGTGTCCCATGGTTTCCATAGATAGGTTATGAAATTCCACATCCTGTTTCACAATCCTGCAGATGTGTGCTGTGTTTACTTCCAGAATAAAAAAGACAGAAAGAAAGAAAGAAAAAGAGCAAACGAAAAAAAGACAGAGAGAGAAAGAGAGCATTAGAAAGAAAGAAAGAAACTTGAAAACTTCAGTGACTTTCCAAAAACCACTGCAAATGATCACAATCCAATGTACCAAAGTATCTCAGTGAGGAGGGGGTCTTGACATAACAGGTCATGCCTGTGTTTTTCGATGACTGGTTACAACTGGTTCCAATATTACAATAAAGTTAAGTGGAGAACTGCATGAAGTCAACAGCGTGCTGATGGCCTGTGACAGACAGCACCGTTAACAGAGGTGGTGATGTAATCCACTCGGGGGCTTTCTAGCGAAACTACTGACGCCCTCACTGATTGGCTCTCTCATGGGAGACAGCAGGCAGAGAAGGAGACAAGAGGAGGAGGAGGAGGAAGGAGGCATGGTTAATGTAAAAGAAGGAAAGAAGTTTATGACATACAGTGTTTGTCAGAGAAGGGTTCATTCTCACAGTGTTAGTACATCAGTAGTCATAGTTGCTCTAATCAATGTGCGTGATCAATAAGCCTGTGTCAGACTGTTTTAGCTCAGGCTGGCTGGTGGTCAGTGCTCAGCCGGGGAATCACACAGCTCAACTTGGAGCATGAGGCCCATCACGACCTTATTATCTTTATCATTATTATTATTATCATTAGCTCAGGAGTTGGTTTAACAGCAGCAGATCCTGCTTTGGCTCCTCAATAGTTGATGGTGATTATTTGAGCTTATTGACAAGCTAATGGTGATTCAGGGTTATGAGGGATTGTTCAGAGAGGATTACTGACTGAACTCGTGGGGATGTGGGGACCATGATGATGATGGGAGTGATACTGATGATGGAGCCAAGCTGATCATCGCTGGGATAGAAAACAGGAGAGAGGATAGAGATTTACACTCTGGAGAGAGAATGATGCAGAGGGAAAGAAATACAGTATGGGGTTTAAAGCATTTAGTTCAAGTATCTTTCTGTTAGGGCTGGGCATCATGCTAAACCATAACACAATACTGTAACCGTGACCTGCAGTAATAAAGCCACAGCCAGTAAAGAATGGCTACTGGACTTAGCCCACAAAACTCTGAAAGTGCGCCACTGCTTCTGCTGCACAAAGAGCTGTTCACCCGTTTATTAAAACTAGATGATCAATTGCTGTTGCTGTTGTCGTGAACACGCTGTTGTCAAGTTTTTTTGTCTTGTTAATTTATTCTTTGATTGGATATTTATTGATTTAAATACATTTTTAATTAGACCATATTTTATGTAGAAGTTTTAATGCAGCTGGTGTAAAATTATATTTAACACTGATTAATTTGAATGGGGCTCATTTTGATAGATATATATATAAATCTTTCTTAATCCTCATTGTGAAGTATTCATCATATTATCAAGGGATAATATCAATGGTGGAATTAAAATTTTCAAACAATAATTAAAACATCCTGATAAAAAGGTCAAAGAAAGCAGAAATCAATCACACAGTTAAGAGTGATGAATATATGTCACAGGAAGAATGTGGGAGGCTGTATTACCATTAATTTCAATGTGGATCTGCTACATTCTACTGTATGTAACTTCAATTAAGTTTTGCTTACAGACATTGTTAAGTCTGCACAAGCCAAAGATATTATTGTGCTCAGTGAAGGAGAGGACCGACTGACGACTCGAGTCAGAACACAGCAGCGATACGCAGGCCGAGCTGAGACGGCGAGCTGATCAAACACAAGGTGGAGTGACTCGCTCAGATTAACTCTCCTCTGGCTTTTCAAACAACGCTGACAGATGCATACCCCTCCGCACTCCCGTTTGTCAGAGATCTATTCCTGCACTTAAAGCAGACTCTCTCTCTCTCTAACACACACACACATACATGAAGGCACATACTTGCACACACTCTAACGGCTTACGCTACCTTTGTCACCTCCCACACACTGGTTATCTCCAAGGACACAAAACCCATAAGATCCCCTACCCAATTTCCACGCATGCAGCCTAAATGGAGCTGTAAGCAGGCATTAAGCCTGACGGGGAGAAAGGGAGCAGAAAAAAAATAATACCAATGCTGGAGAAAAAGAGGAGATGGATGGAGAAAAGTAGGGAGAGAGGGAGGGGAAGAAGGGAAGAAACAGGAGGTGGATTTTATTTAACACTCTGACTTTCATCTCCGCTTTACAACATACTTAGGCAGGGTTTTTTTGGGGAAGGTACACGCTGTCTGGTTTGCGCACACACAAATGCTCCCCCTCCTCACCCAGACAGAAAAAGACACAATGAATCCTCTGTACTTTCTACACTAGGGACACGCAAAGAAAAAAAGAATTCCACCGCAATCCTTGCCAGATTTAAGAACCTATTGGTCGCTAGCCAAGGTAGCTGATACTCCAGAGCTCACAATACTTTATGTAACTTTTTTGAAAATCAGAGATTAGAGGTGATCTCCTTTCACTGTTAATGCTCCGACCAGTCTTATTGGTGCATCTGTAGTTTACACTGGATACAGGCCAGGAAAGGAACCATGGGCAGCACTGGGCAGCAGTCCAGCTTGAAAATATATGGCTGCATACTTCAGACATAGATACGCATCTGACCTAAGCCTCCACTTGACCAATGTTTTAAACTTCCATTATCTGAGTATATACATTATAAGTCACACAAGACATTATTTTTGTTTTAAATGGCTCTGCAGTAAAAAAAAAAAGCATTTTATCAGATATTTCAATTTCTGCACATGTAGACTTTTACTCTTCAAGTCTTAAAGGTCCAGCGTGTAAGATTTAGGTGAAAGCGATCTAGTGAAATAATCCTAGTGATGTTTTCACGAGTATGTTTCATCTTAATTATACATATTGTTGTTTTATTTACCCTAGAATGGGCCCTTTATATTGAAATACTATATATTGAAAAATATCAGGGGGGGGGGGGGTCCTCTCTATGGAGGCCGCCATGTTTCTTGTAGTAGCCCAGACTGGACAAACTAAACACCCTTTGAGTTTTTATGAAAATTGAAGGATTTAAGCAGATACCATGACACAAATTAAGCTATTTCTTTTTAATATTTCTCTAAATGTAAAATTTGCTTTCCATGAGGCTTGTCTAAATTAATTAATTTAGACACTTGTCTAATTTACTTGCCACTTGTTAGGAAATAAAAACTTTAGGGGGCAGAAGAGCATAGGCATAGATGACAGAAAGAAAGACATGCCCACAAAAACCACATAAGGGGTCCCCATCTTTGAAACAACCACACACTTTATTCAGCAGCCTCGGTTCGCAGCTCCCACGCACTTGTTCAGACCTTTGACTGATCAAGGACAAAAGTAAATGCAGCTTCTTTCTCTTTCTTACTCGCTCTCTCTTCTATCAAGAGGCTCTGGGCCATCAGTGTGTCTCAGTGTGTCTTTCTGCAGCTGTGTTGGACGGCCCTCGATGTGATGCCTGCTAAACTCATCTCTCCATGCACTCTCATTCACTGCATTTACACACACGCAAGGTTAACCAAGAAAAGTCGATGGCATGAAAGAAGTTTTCATTCATAGCATTAAATTGGTTGCTCCATTTTTTCTCCAGAGTGAAATCACATTTTACAGCCTATTTTTTTTCCAAACAAGACAAACAGTGCAAGCATACAACAGGTTTCATTTGCTTATTGAGCAAATCAATTATATTATATTCAATTCACTTTATACATTAATTCAAAGCATTTTGCACAGTAAGGTTGAGACCATAAAGAAAAACTCCTGGTCACTCCTATAACTCCTTCTTAAAAATCTATCATCACGTCTGACAATTCCACAGATTCCAATAAACCACCTGACCAAGTGACCAGCTATCTGATGTCTTCCCACAGGGATAATAAGCTGACTGCCTGACTGTCTGGCTATCACTACACGACAGAAGCTTATCTGACCTTTGGCCAAAAGGAGGAGGGTGAGTTCTGAATGCGTGTCCGGTGAACACATGGACAACACAAGCTAACAAGGGGACCAATCACTGATGTTGCAGTCTGCATATCTGCAACATGCATTTACATTTATAGAGAGGTGCATTTCAGGCAATGGAGTAGGGTACGGGGCAACATCATATCTGTGGTGTCAATGCAACACAGATGTATTAAAATCCTCAATTTAAGAGATTAAGTCTGACAAGTTGTCCACACTATCTTTTACATTCTGTGCATTTTTGATGCTGCTTTGGGTACTAAAGTTTGAACTTCATTTTAGCAGCAACACCCCATACTTCGGTATCCAGTGCTGGAATAAGACTCTTGCCGTCTCTTGGTTGTGGTGAATAATACATCCTACTGCTTTAATATTGCACTAATTGTATGTGTATTGCATACACAATATTGTAAAGCCATTTGCTTTGCTTTTAAAATCAAGAATGTTATCTTCTGTCAACAGAAGACTATAAGGCAACAGCAGCACCACAAAACAAATTCACTGACTGCAGCCTTTCAATCTAATCAAACAATTATACAAGGTGTCTCATCATGAGCAATTGACATCTCCTCACTTAATCTGGCATCAACAGTGGGTTGTCTGTATGTCCTCTGCCCTTTGCCTGACCCAGTCCTCACCAAGAGGAAGGAGTGATTAGCAGGACTGTAGTGGCAGGAGCCCACCTGCTCTGACTCAATGGAAGCCCTCACACAGCTAGCTTGCTAGAGTCAACAGAATTTTAATCACATATACAAAGACACACTTGCATAGACAAAGACACATGTACACACAAAGCCAGATAGGTGCACACACATACAAACACAGAAAATTATACACATAAGGAACGTTCTTTCACAAGTGCTCCCTCACTGACTCTTTCATCCTAGCAGATAGATAGAAAGAGGAAGGAGGCAGAGGAGTGATAAAGGCCCAGACAGCACTGAAGGGGGGTTAGGAGGGAGAGAGGGAGGAAGGAAGGGAGGAGGAGGAGCATTTCCTGGAGAGACGGGGCCAGCAGGATATGCAGAAGGAGAAGGAGGAGGAGAAGGAGGAGGGGAAACACAGGGGTGGCTTGTTCCAAGCAGAGGTTGTGTCCTTACAGGGGCTCTGTACATGCTAGTGTCAAACAGAGGGGGACAAAACACTAGCTGGACACTTCCTGATGTACAACACCCTGGAGAGAAGCACACACACACACAAACTATGAAGCACCAAACACACATACACTGGAGAGAAGCACATATGGAGCAACACAGACACACACACACACACACACACACACACACACACACACAGACTTATGCACAGACAAGCACAAACCAAATTGTTCTCATATTCAAGCGAATGCAAACGCAGACATGCAATTACACGCACATCTTGGGTTTTCCTTGCAAGTGGCAGTTTGGATTCAGGTAATAAAATACAGTTTCTGTGTTGCAACTTCAATGAAGGCAAAACCCTGGAGGATTGTATGTAAGAGGATCACCCTCTTTCTCCTTCTCAGCCTAGTTTTTTTTCAGCCAAGCCTGTTTTGTTGACTACTTTTCTTCAGTCTGCTGCCCCTTCTATCTCTCTGTCTGCTCCCTGTCCTAGTCCCTCTCTTTTTTTCGTCCGCCTCTCTCTCTCCCTTGGCACAATGTAGCTTGTTAGGCCTGTAATAGAGCTGCCATTGTTTGATCAGGGGAAGCAACAGGAACAGCACCCTGCTAGCCAGACTCTGCTGTATGTGTGTGAAACTATATATTTCAGGAAGTTGCACATCATTGTGTGTGACAATGTATATAATGTATGGCTGCCTGCAGCGTGTGCGTGTCTGATAACGGTATTCATTTCTCTCCAGCGAGCGTGCAAGCTCTCTCTTTGAAGTTTAAGCAAGCATGACATTCAGCTTTATGTTGAACAAGTGCCTCTCTTCACTGCTCCTTATGACTACAAACTTCAACCGTGGTCTCTTAAAGGATTTAACCTCTAAACACGACCTCTGTTTGCTCCAGGTTTTTCACTCGCACACACACTGACTTATTCAAAACCACAACATTTCATTTTCACACGTGCTTTTTTTTATCCCTGCCCTATAAACCTTACTGTAACATTTGCTCTTGCCTTTCTTTGCTGTTAATACCCACATTCTAAATCTCCAAATACCCCCATCTCCAGTTGCAGGACCTGTCTGTCTGTGTGTGTTAGTGAACACGTGTGATGCTCCATTAACTTTAGTGGTGACAGGCCTTTGATGCCGCCACCGCACCTTAATCCCAACACAGAGGGAAGGGGGCGGGGAAGAGGGGGCAGAGAGAGAAAGAGAGGAAGGGAGAGTTAGAGCAACAAATCAAGGGAGAGGGCCTTTCCAGGCTCATGTTCAAGCTCAGGATCAAGTTCAAGTTCATGTTCAAGTTCAATGTGAGAACTTGAACTTTTAGTTGAAATGATTCTCTTGGGGAATGTAAGATTTTCCATCGTGCGACCGTTAAAAACTATATAAATGTGAGGGCTGCTTAAAAATGTTTAGAAATGTGTATTTAATAGTATTTTTAGGGAAGTACTAAATACTAAAATACTAATCCAATTTTGAAACAGAATGGGTCTCAGTAGAGTAGATAGCATACCACCGCCAAGGCCCAACAATCCCCTTAAATTCAATCAAGCTGCACAAAATTACACACACTCGTACATAATGGTTCGCTAAATCTGTCTGATTTGTTTTGTCAAGATCCATGAATTATTATCTGGGAAAACTGTGAAAATGTCGCAATCTCGCAAGGTTGAAGAAGGGAAATACCCATTCTGACCCATTCTTCCAACAATGTTTGGGGAAATCAAACTTGTTGTGTTTGTGTGATCGAGATTAAACTCCTTGGCAGAGGTAGTGATGTTTTTCAAATTCAAAGTTTGCAGTATGTGTGAC
Organism: Hippoglossus hippoglossus; assembly: GCF_009819705.1. NCBI lineage: Eukaryota > Metazoa > Chordata > Actinopteri > Pleuronectiformes > Pleuronectidae > Hippoglossus > Hippoglossus hippoglossus. The sequence goes on along the minus strand of NC_047151.1, from coordinate 14,552,456 downwards.
AAATATGAACTTAAGGGTCTAGTTACTAGCTTTTTCATTCTTTACCACATTTCATGGTAAAGAATGAACTTCTATGTAAAGATCACAGTCTAAAGGTGCAGGTTGATATGAGGCTGACATTGGTATTGGTGTTAGTGTTTGCCAAAATGAAAACTTTTAATTTACAGAATAAACTATGCAGAAGAAATGAGCATTTATGTTTCCATTTTATGTAAACACAAGTATATTTTCCTTAATCAAGTTCTATATATCTGGGTTATTTCTTTGTCACAGGGGTTCAATATCAACATCTTAAGAATCAAGACCCAATAAAAAGGGAGATGCGCCACAACGTAATGGTGCACTGATAATGTCTGAGAAAATATAACAGACAGCTTGGCTTCATGTCCGCCATTACAGATGTATTACTATCTTGTTCTGTGAAAGTTGTTTTTCATCCTGCTCAAGATAAGATGGCAGCAAAATATCTTCTTGTGAAGAGAAGAAAAACAACAACGACTTAACAGAGTGTGTGCAGACATGATTACGAATGGTGGAGGGATGAGGTGGAAGCAGTGCAAGTCTATAACCAAAAAAGGGTTATGACAGACAGATCTGGACCGAATTAAAATATTTCTGAACAGCGTATTTGAGTTATTGTTTCATATATGAACATCTGCGGTGTTTTATTAATCTTGACAGTTACCTCAACAGTCTAAAAACAGAATGAAAAAATAGATGGTGGATTATTGTAATCAAGAGCTCATTATGCACTTCCATGATGCTATTTTTGACTCAACTAGTCTAAAAAAGTTCATGTAACACTCAATTTTGTAATTTCTTAATCAAAAAAGTCAGTATTGGCATTTAATCAATTTGTGATTGATTGTAAATGTCTAGTTTGGATAAGGATCGCGGGCCCTTGGGTGTGGTGGACTCATTATTGTAGGACTTCCAAAAAGACACTGCAAGCTTTGCACTCTGGGAAGACAGCTCTGACATGTGTTTACCATTTTGCCATCACACAGAAGAAGATTTACGACAATCTCCTCAACTTCTAATCAGAAGGGTATTTTTTGTTCTTCGTTTTTAATGTCTATCTTCTGTGAGAAGAGCGGTTGCTTCACTCTGCCAGGTGGCGTGTGTGCATACGTTTTGTGTGTACACATGAGTGATGAGGTATTTGGCAATCGGAGAGCAGGTTTAATAATAACTGATATATCCCTGGATGCTTTCAGACCCCGTTCCAGCTGGGAGCAGTCTGTGATGCTTCCAGACCCCAGAGTAAAAGAGAAAAGATGAGAGAGAGAGAGAGAGAGAGAGAGAGAGAGAGAGAGAGAGAGAGAGAGAGAGAGAGAGAGAGAGAGGTTAGGAGAACTGATGACGAGGGACAGAGACAGAGGCTGAAGACAGCACCTAAGATGAAGAAAAGGGGAGGGAAGGTGTGAGCTGACATCTGCCTGGCATCCTTTTCACCTCGCATGCTCTTTGACCATCCCCCCCGTATTTCATAAAGTAGGAGGAAAAATGACATCGCTCATCTGACAAAGGCAAACATCCAAACCACACAAACCCCCCCAACACCCCTGTCTGACACTTCTTCACTTCTCAGTGGTGCTGTGTTTATGCATATGTGTGTGTGTGTGTGTGTGTGTGTGTGTGTGTGTGTGTGTGTGTGTGTGTGTGTGTGTGTGTCTGTGTGTGTGTGTGTGTGTGTGTGTGTGTGTGTGTGTGTGTGTGTGTGTGTGTGTGTGTGTGTGTGTTATATTCTGAGGGTGTATTTTTTTCACAGGCCTCTGGTCTCACACAGAGAGACGTTGAGATGAACCCAGTGCCTCTGCCAGGTTTCTACACACTGAGAGATATTGAGGCGTCTCGTACTCTCTCGCTGGCTGGCTTTGGTGCGAGTGTATGTGTGTGTGTTTATGTGAGAGAGAGAGAAAAAGCGAGGGAAAAGAAGGAGAGTGCATCCACTGGCCATGGATGCTTGGGTACATCAGACTCTCACACACAACAATGAGAACAGTATAGAACATTACCCACATTGGTACATCCTTGTGTATTCTGCAGACACACACACTCACGGAGCACAAGAGGGAACCATAACAGCACGGGCTCCAACAGGGCCTCTTTGACAGATTTAAGTAAATAGCAGCAAACAAGCTATTATTTTTGGCAGACCAGTCCAGGGCTCATTCCAAGAACCTGGGGAGGTCCAATGGGAATGGAGGGAGATGAAATCATATTAACAGATGTGATTAAAGTGAATATCAAAAGTGTCATTACTCATTCAGATGTTGTACTCCTTCCCGTCTTCCTCACTTATACAAAAGCCGACACACACAAAAGCTCTGCTCCTTGCTGCTACTCTTTCATTTGGTCTTCCTTTACGGCCATGTAGGTAAAGTTTTAAAGTTAAAAATGTCATGTCCGATGAAAGTTTTGGAGTCAGTGTGTAAATAGGATTGACACAACCTGAGGTTGTTTGTATTTTTGAACGTGCACAACTTCAGATGAATAATGTAGACTTGGTGTGCAAAGACCTTAACCCAGGATTCAAACAGTTCTGGGACTTAACGAACTGTGAGGTCTGAACACTGTGACACCGACAAAGAGTACGATGCCATCACGCACTACAGTCAGTGCTGTGTTTATTTGTGTTACTCTTACATACCTCATGTGCTGCAGCTAACTTTTGTCATATTCATATTTGTTCTTTCAAATGCAGTATATGAAATGCAGTGGTGTGGAAGGGCAGCAGGATCACTGTGGAATCTGCAGCTGACAAGCTCAAGTTGACCCACTATAAGTGGATTTGTAATCCCTGAGTGGATTTAAACTGTGTTAACTGTCACTGTGCCATTGTGTGTGTGTGCATGCATGCTGATTCGAGTGTCTCTGCACAGCTGCATCTGTTTCCCTCAGCCACAAACTCTTGTCCGTACTCTTTTTCGATTTCATACCACTAATCATATTGCAGACTGAAGCACACTTCTTTATAAATGTAATGAGGTAGGTAAAATATTTCCCTTGTGTACTTTGTGATGGGAAAAATCGACACAAACACATCCACACATGTGCAAGACAGGGTGTTCTGGCTCTGCGCAAAGAGGCTAAGCTGCTTTGGAACTGAGGGGAGCTCTGATACTGTCACCAGTCGATTAATCGGCCATTACCGCGCCAGGCCTGAGAGACTAATGCTAATATGGCTCTGACACACACACACACTGGTAAGTCAGGCAGCATGCAGGGTCAAAGGAGATCAGACCACTGTTGGAACTGAATGTGCTGTGAACCTAAATGTTTGGTTGGGGCAAAAGTCAACTTAGGTCAATCAAATCAAATTCGACTTAGGTACAAAGGAACTAAACAAGTTAAATGATGTGCACAGAGGGAGCAGCAGGTGACCGTCAAAGCACTTAAGGCTAATGGGGTCATGAAGGGGTGAGGAAGTCATAAAATTACATCTTGAAGAGCTTATGTTTGTACTTCATATGTGGATGTTACCTTATGTTATTAGTGAAGTTAATTGTTCTAAAAGAAACAGTTCAGAGAGCTTTTAATGTTCTTTTTTTTTTGGGGGGGGGGGGGGGGTCTTTATTATTTCTGTTTATTTAACTGCAGCTTAAATTGATAAAGACTGAGGCTGATTCTCACAGCCGAAAACTGTGGTCTGATGAATAAATGTCAAACAATATCCCTCAGATTTAGAAAAAAACATATTCTGTGGGTAACAGGGAGAAAACAACTTGGTGATGATTTCACACTTCACTCAATAAAGGTACAGCTACTATATTTCCCATAAGCACTCAGCTCCCACTAAAGCCAGGATTTATAGTTCCAGGTCATGTGAGAGTGAAATATATAGATTTGCAACCACGCGTCACCACCTTCTAGATTTGTGTGTGTTTAATCTGGGAGAAAAAAACTTGTCATGTCTGTTTACTGGAAGGCTCATGAATCATTAACTTAAGTCAAGACTACAGAGAAAAAAAACAGGTAGAAAAGTCAAAAATAGGTTAAAATAAAGTCTAATTCTGTACAGGGAGCTTCTGGGCTTGTTGAGGCGGACATAATCTAATTAGTTCTATTAAAACCATTTATGAGCCCAAATGTGTTAATTTTCTAAATCTGTGTTGAGTTGAGATGAATTTAGCAAAGGGTACTTCTGGGTCTGCAGTGATAACATAAACAGATTAGTTAAGGGCTTGATTCGGGTCAAAGGGTCCAAATAGCAGTTTCCTGCATTTGGTGCTGTTCATTAGCAAAGCTTGTTGTCTTCATACTTTTCAGGAATTTGTTTCAAGTTTTGTGCAAAGTAAAATGTGAAAGAATTACATAATTTATATTTTTGTTAAGGAAACAGAATAAGGCCGACATGGAATCCATATCTTTGGGCAGATTAAGTTTAACTGAGGTTACTTTGGTTAGATCGAAATTACATTAATTTAATGAAGTTGGCGCTTTCTGAATTGAAGTGAAGTTTACATATTTAAATAAAATGCATCAAAGCTCAGATTAAATGGACATAGATGAGTTGTGGTTGTTGGCAGTAGCGATGCCAGTACCACCCAGCCAGGGCCCTCAGGGAAAACATTTACTGGCCCCTTACTAACACCTCTGCGTGGGTGAGTGTGTGTGTGTGAGAAAGAGGGAAGGAAAGTGTGTGTATTTGTGTGTGTGAGAGTGAGAGTGTACATTTATTGGCCCCCTGCTGCCACCTCTGGGGAGGAGCCGTCCAAGTGCTGAGTGACACATGCTGCTTAGTGTCTTAATGGAGGGAGAGGAGGGCCAGCCAAACCACAGCCTCTAGACTGGGATCTCAAAGCCTGTAATTATGGAGAGGAGTTAAAGTCGCTCAGTGTGTGTGTGTGTGTGTGTGTGTGTGTGTGTGTGTGTGTGTGTGTGCGTGTGTGTGTGTGTGTGTGTGTGTGTGTGTGTGTGTGTGTGTGTGTGTGTGTGTGTGTGTGTGTGTGTGTGTGTGTGTGTGTGTGTGTGTGCATGTTGACAAAGACGGAGGAACAGAGAGGGCGGAAGATACAGATTACATCCTTCTCCTCACAATCAATTGAATCCTAGGTGTGTGTATATTTGTATGTGTGCCTTTGTAATGTGTGATTTTGTGTGTGTGATTTTTTGGTGTGTAACAGTGCCATGTGTCTCCTGCTGCTCCAGCTGTGGCCATGCTCTCACACACATATACATACACAGATACACACACACGCACCAAAGAAAAAGGACAAATGAAAGTTGTTGGGAACTGGAGCTGCGTTCAATTAGGGTAACCACATATTTACAAACAGTGGGGGGAAAGCTGCCTCTCTGTGATTCATCAGCCAAGCGGCACACTTGCACTTTTGACTCCAGGCCTGCCTCTCCCAACTGCACAGCTACGAACGAAGGAGGGGAAGAACAGAGGGACAGAGGGAGAGAAGGAGGGAGATGACAGGGTGTGGACAGAATGAAAAACACACACATGCCCGCTGGCTGTACATGTGTGAGCAACCACATAAACAAATACATATGTGTGCATACAAACACTTGTGCAAATTAAATGAGCTCATTTTAACTCCTGTGGTGTAAACAAAAGCACACAAACCCACATAGAATCTCCTTCTTTTAGAAAATGACTGATCACCACAAACGTGGAACATAAATTCTATGTCCCTGAAGGAATTTTTTTGCTAATTTAAAAATTACATCTCCACTCTACCTTTTTAATCCTAGACGTGTGATCCGTACTGTAGTCTGTTTGCAGACCTCAAGTGGGATGTCCCATTTTTCCTGCACTACAGTTTTATACAAAAATACACCTGCGCTACTGGTAAAAAGGAAGTAGAGCCAACCAATATAACTGTTGGGCTTTAATATCAGCCGATATGAGCCTTTCACAGACATATTGGTACTGCCGTTTATGTTTGCCGATATGCGCCAATATAAGAAACTTATTTTACAGAATGAATTATGCCTCAAGATGTTCATTTATGTTTCCATTTTATGTTAAAAAAATTCCACTGATCAGACTGTTTATTGATGTACTCATTCCTATTGTTTTTACTTTAAGTAAAAAGTTAGATATTTTATGTTTATCTATTGACGCTTGGTACCTCCAACCTATGGTGAAGTATCATGGCCTGATCTCACAGACAGAAAATCAGGGAAGGGGGTTTTCCATAAATCTAAGATCTGTGTAATTATTTCCTATCTGAATATGTCACATTCTCTCTCTTTACATGCAAAATACCCCAGTTCTTCATGCAGACACTGTGCATCAGCTTAGTAAGCAAGTACCTCTTCCTGTGCTTAAGGGGCCATTGTCAAAGCTGCTCATGTGCATGTGGCAAACATGAGAGCACATCAAAGTACAGACACAAGCACTGTAGAACCACAGCCTTGTTTTTACTCCTGGGCTGTCAGCGCCTTGAGAGAGAGCAAACGGAGGCACAAGGCCCAAAGTGTGAGTGCTGTTTGTCTTGACTTGACCTCGTGCGCACGTGTGTCTCTGTCTCTGTGTGTGTGTGTGTGCATGTGTATGTGCGCATACGCATCTGTGTGGTGAACCACATCAAAGCACGACAGAGTGACTCAGTTGTTATGACCTCTGACCCTGGCATGCTCCGAGACAGAGGGAGGGTGGCGGAGGAGGAGGAAAAGACATACGCACACACACAAGCACATACAAGGAAAAGGGTAGGATACACACCACAGCCTCTAAATTTACAACAGCTAGAAAAACAACCTTGAATGTGAGATGCAGCAATTTATCTTGTTAACTTTTATAGGGACGTGTGAGCAGGAACACACAAGTAAATCATGAGGACTCATATATGAACACTAAAAACAGCCACACAGATAATCCTGTCTTCTCCCTTAGCTCGTCTTCTCCTGCGGCGCAGCCCATCCTCCATCCTGTTGAACCTGTCTGAGTCTGAACGTCTGTATCGCAGCGTCTCAGCTCGACTTTATCAATTGAAAATGTTCGGAATGATTCTCATTCGACTTTGGCACAAAAACTGAGGACAAACGGACGAGTTTCTTGGCCCTCGGATGAGCACGTTATCTGTCTCTCTCTTTTCATCATTTGTACGAAATAAATTCTTCAAAGGTGATCTCCCCTCTAAATCTTTGCTGCATTTATTTTTAGCCGACGGCGGATATAACCTAAGTCCTTGACAAAATATCAAATGCTGGTTGAGCATGTGTGTGCACGACGTATGAGTCACAGGATCAGTTTATGTGTGAGTGTGTTTTAACATGTTTGTCCAACCTGCGGTGAATGAGTCATTCACTCTGTGTGCAAATGCACATGCACGTGTCTATACGTGTGTGTGTGTTTTTTTTTTTTGTGTGAGTGTGTCACAGCTGTAATAACTTACAGCTCCCTGCATTTCAGCTATGCTGTCATGGTCGATTATGATATTCCCTCCACACACACAGACTAATGAAAATATTTCTGAACAACACTCATTTGAGAACAAGAATATCCCAGTCGAGTAATCAGTGAAATGTACCCACACTTGGTCTCTGATCACTAAAGGTCTGTGCCGTCAACTACACTTACAAAAAATAACATCTTCTGCAGGTGCTGACAGCGTTGATGTTTCTACAAGTGTCTGTATCAGTGGGCTGTGCAGGAATATGCCATCTCAGTGTGTACTGGGCAGTCTGTGTGACTCCACTGTATACTGTATATGCTCATGTACATATATGACTGCATGCTTGTGTGTCTTTGTGTGTACATAAAGCAGCCCTTGACAGCCATTGGGGGCGGTGGTGGTGGGGCCGGTGTGTTTGGCTTGGCAGCGATTCAGCATTCCACATTCCTCTGTGATATTCAGTACTGTGACCTCAGGAAACCCGCCCTGCAGAGAAGCTCTCTCTCTCCCTCTCTCTCTCTCTCTCTCTCTCTCTCTCTCATGTTCCTCTTCTCCTCTCGCTCTCTCTTTCTCTCTCTCTGCCGACTCTGTTTCCTTCTCTCTTGCCACCTCCCCACTTCTCTCCCCGTCTCTTTCTTTCACTCCCTCCCTTCCTCTCTATTTTTCTCTCCGCCCTCTTTTCATATCTGAACTTTGGGAAGTCATCTGTCACCCCCTCCCCAAGTATATTTTCTCTCCTTCCTTCTCTCTGAAAGTTTCTTCTCAACGCTCCCCTCTTTTTTCCCTGACAGAGGTCCCCTAATGAGGCACCTTTTTTCGAACACACATCTCGCTGCTGTAACTGAGAATTCACAACATTTCATGCTGTCTGTGTCGCTGAGTGTATAACTCAGATGCATATTTTTCCTTTATTAGGAGCTGCTCCTGCATACACAGTACAGGAAGTGTGTACTGAGATAATTGGTTATTGTACTGATCTCTGCCCCTGCAACAAACTTTCTATATCTTGTTATTAGTCATATGACTCCTCCTATGACTCCTCCCTTTTCTCTGAGGCCATGCCCACATACCCAGAGAGACATTTCACCTGAGATGACCCTACGCCCAGGGCAAGGCGGTTCCTCCTCCCTCCCTCTTTCCTACCCTTCTCAACTTAGGCTGTAAACTACAACACATACTTAAAGCACATGGCCGCCACACCTGTCACTAAGAGGCAGAAGGCTACAAGTAAGACAAAGACATAGAAAGTAGGAGACTAGTGGAGAAGAGCTGGTGGTTGTCAAATCATATAATGCCGATTAAGTACGAAAAGGAAAGCTATCGATGGGTATTGGGGCCACAGAAACCTGTCACTGCATGGTGAAAAGAATCATGATCAAATTCTTTTTAAAGCTGTAAGTTTACATAACCTCAGCCCTTAAAGGACAAAAAGACAGCCTAACAAAAGCCTGAGTAAAACAGAAGCCATTACGAAGTAAACTAAAATAAATGTCAGTCATAAAACCTCTAACGCCGCCCCCCCCTCCTAAATGAGGCCTCCCCATGTTATACTGTAGCTATCTACTGTGTGCAGTTCTGTGTGCTTGACCCACATTCAGTAGAGCGCAGCAGAGCAGGGGTGAACTGAGGTAAAGGGTGGAGCAGCCAGTCAGACCTCTTATCTCCCAGTCACTGTGACACTTTCGTTTATCTTAAGTGTACCTGTACATGGCCTGAGTGAGAGGCAGCAACCACAGTAAACTGCTGAAGTCATACAAATAAACGAAGGACAGAGAAAAACAGAGAAAGAGAGAGAAATAATCACATGGACTTAAATAAAATGATATAGGACATTTGTCTGTCTGTCTGTCTGTCTGTCTGTGTGTGTGTGTGTGTGTGTGTGTGTGTGTGTGTGTGTAGTTATCAGACATGAGGACAGCATGCTTCAGAAATTAAAGCTATCTTATATGAAAACAGCCATACGGTGTATGCTTAGTCCATCAAGACAAACAAACAGTTCAAAATGCATCCGTGGGGTGAGGTCAAACTTGTGAAGCTACATATGTTCATGTGTGTAATGCATTTGTGTTGCTATACTTTTATACACTGTATTATGTGCAATAATATCTTTGAAGCACTTCAGAAAAAGTGAGTTGAACAGAGAAGACTGAGAACATGTGTACAGGCATATGTGTGTTAGTGGGAGGATCTGTGAAAGTGCATATGTGTGTTTATGTGTGTGCAAGACTAAGAGCGAGCACATTTGTGCGTGTGTTTCGGATTAAGAGCTTCACCCCTGGACCTCGAAATTAGATAGGGGATTAACAGGACACATCCGCCACCTGGCATTTTAAGCCCCGCAATTACAACAACAACTTTTAATCAACAACAGCCACACATGCTTCACATACAGTCAGAACTCATCCATCTTCTTCCTCATCTTCCTCTCTCCCAGGCGGGCACGGGGCTGACCTTACAGTAACACCGGGCCACATGGAGGGCAGCTGTATGCTAGTTAGCCTAGATTGGGACTTTTTAGCACTGTGCACTATAGGCGGGGATTTAGCATCCAGACTGACTTTTACTTGGCACAAGGCAGGCAGATAGGATGTGAAGCAGTTGGTGCTAGAAAAGGAGGTAGCATCTCATTAGCACCTGTGCAAGGCATTTACCATACGAGTTACTCATAATGTGATACCTCATTGATGCCCTGTAAAAATTCTTTACCGTAGTTAACATGCTCAGGGGGGTCAAAGGTTAGGGCTGGTTACAGAGTCGCACCTCTGGTGCTGGTGGGGATTCTATGTCTTGTTCAAGGCTAGTTAATCAGATCAGGAACATGCCAACCACCAGAGCTTCAGCCTGACTCACTAAGTCACCCTGTTGGTATTTAAACCCCAAGAGCCAATGTAAGTGAAAGGTGGGAGTGAAAATCATTAACGTTAGGGTTGGTACGTTATTTCTGTGACACATTTAAACTTGTTTCTTGAAATATGTCCCGATAGCCATCAATAAATAAAGTTGTCGGAAAGTTACAAGACAATTACAACGTAGTGCACGTTCATGTGTTTTGCGGGCGTAGCTTGATATATCGATTGCATTTTTTCAAAGTGCAGCCTGCTCTTGCAAGATTTTCAAGGCTTAACAACCCTAGCTTTAAGTTTTGAAAGGGACAAAAATATATTTTTAAACCGACAAAAAGAAAATAAAGCTGAAATAATCATTTTAATGTAATAATCTCACTTTGCTAAAAGAGTGTGTAGGAAACTTTACACCCATTGCACCTATCTACTGTATATCCTCATTGAGGGCTGGGGGGTATTCAGTCCATACGAATACATCAAGCCAAAAGAAATAAAAAGCATCAAGGGCAACCAAACCCTTGACGATTCTGCTCCATTTCATGTCCAGCACACAGTGGGGAGGAAGACACTGCAGGCTAGCAACCAAACTAAACACAAACAGCAGCCAGACACCATGAAAGGAAAAGAAATCATGTTCTTTTTCATACACACCTCTAGTTAAACACACTGGTACGCATACACAAAAGTCCTGTGTTCAAGAAGCAGTTTAGACCACAAAATGAGTGAATGGAAAGAAATAATTAGCCTGTATACCAGGAGCCACTGCCAACGAGCCAATAACCAAGACTCAAGCATGTACAGTATAAAGCAAAATACACTTTCCAAACCTCATTACACATAATGAAAACTGTACGCTTGATTCTGAGAAAACTGTGATTAAACTATTTTAAACTCACGTATAGAGAAAGCCAAAAATAAAAACCCTGATCAAATGAAAACAAAGGAGGGAACAGAGAGAAAGGGAGCACAGCTCTGCATGTTTTCTTTAATAAAAAAAGCTGCATTCCCATCCAACATCTCAGATAGCAATCTTCCACAAATTAGGACCAGATTTTTTTAATTGACCATCACTTTGTTTTTAAAGAAAAAGTGCCACCTTGCTTTACCACTACTCTCTTAGAGGGCGACAGCAAAAAAAGGAGAAACAGAAGACAGAAGGAGAGAGGGGCTGAAAGAAACAGAATATGAGAGAGAGATGGAAACAGAGACAGAGAGAATAGGAGAGAGGAGGGTAATTGCAGGAAAGGGGGCTCATTAGTCCGTCACTATCCTCAATCTAACCCCCAATTTCAGGTCAGGAGGAACAGAGAGAGGGACTGGAGCAAAAAAAAAAAAAAAGAAGAGACAAACAACATGGAGCTGCTTAATAATCCTCCATCTCTTGTTCACACAGTAGTTTCAAACTTTTCTCCCTGTGTTCAACTTTCTACCTCTGGCCTCTTTACACTGGCTGGTAGCGCTCAGCATGCCCACTGCCGCCAGCACCGTCATGGATCACACACCATATCTCCTTACACACCTCGCATGACGAATCCACGGTTTACCTGCCACTGGCTGAACTCGCTTACAGGAGAGAGGAAGAAACACAGACTTTGTCCTCACAAAGAGGGAGAGAAAAAAAACACAGAGGCAAATGAGTGGTTTAAAAAATGGCAGAGATTGAACTACAAGGACACTCACAACACTAAATTCTGATTAAACTGTCCATAAATCCCTTTACAAACTACCTCGTCTATCTGAACCCAGGCTCAGGCGTATTGCATACTGCTACTTTAATCAAGTGGAAACCTACTGTAGCAGTGATTGGCCCGTGACCAATTACGGATACTGACTCATAGCTTAAGAAAGCAGGGTGATGAGATATCCATTCCTTCCCTGCAGAGTGAATGTGTTGCCCAACCCACCCTCTGTGCAGTTACAATCTGGAATGCACTGAACGGGGAGCAGCAGACTTTTAGTCAGGCTACGCTACAGCGTCAAGTCTCTGTCGGAGGGAGGAAGAGGGCTGCCTAAACTGCACTTCTGTACTGATAATAAGAACAACTGAATCACGGGCCTTTTAAGAATTTCACTCACAATGTCAATCACCATTTGATAACTTGCTGTATTTACTTTTCATAGCAATATAACACTTAATAACAATGGCAGTCTGCTACAGTATCTATCTATGACCATAAAGACAACTCTATTGATGTTCAACCCCAAATTATGTGCCAAAGAGTATCAAAACCACTCCGATTTGGCCAAGTATGGTCAGTTAAATCGTCAAATATCAGGGCAGGGGAAAATTGAAACAACAGAGAATAAAGATGCTCCAAGTCAGCAGAACCCTGCAAGCTCCACTCTCCTGAGCTCTCTGTGCCACAGCAAGGAAAGCCCAATGAGTGCCACATGGTTACCACTACCAGCCGAACCAGGGGCTACCCATGTTTCTGTTTTATGTGTGTGGGTGGAGAAAGGTGGATGGATGAACCACATGTTAACGTGTTGCAGAATTTCTACAGTATCCAGAAGAGGTGAAAATAGTGTATTTTCTATTTAGGATACAATCAGTATCACACAAACATAATCATCACAGTATGTATGAGGAGTCTGTGTCACCTGCTTGTTTCATTTCCAAATGAACAGGGTGAAGCAGTTGACCATACATTCACTTTCACACAGGAAACCATACACTCTCACACTCACTATGCAGAGAAAAAAAAGGAATCTGTAGAAAAATACAGTTAAACAATAAAAATCTTGTGAATGAATTTCATCTCGCGTTCACAGCCTCGGCTCACTGATGGTTTCCACTTTCAGTCACAAAACCATATTGCCTCAACAGATGCACAGTGCTGTACACATCATAATCATGCATTTAAATATCTTACACGTTACAGCAAGAAACATTGAGTCAAATATGTGCAGCTGAATATTTACACAGGAGAAAGGCATTGTTAAAAAAAAAAAACGTATATGCTCATACATTATACATCGAAAATGCATCTCTATGCTGTCTTTCTCCCTCTCATTCTCCTGTCTCTCTCTCTCTCTCTCATGTGGGAGGCAGCACTGGGCACCCAGCCATGCCACATCAATATGCGTACTGGTGAAACGCTTCCCCTGCTTCTCCCCCGTGCTGCAGTTGCCGAGGCCTGCAGCAGTGGAAGTGGTGGCTAATGTCACCAGATACGGCGGGTCATGTTAGCTGGTAGTTAGTTAACGGAGGTTAGCGGGCTACCACTCCCGTTGCTGCTGTGGCACGCCAGAGCGAGGCCGGCCTCGTCGTGGCAACCTGCAGCGGCAACAGCCCGCCGACGTCGCCAGTCAGTGCCACCCTGGAGCCACCTTGGATTCTACCCAGGCAAGGTTCCCTGGGAGCCTCGGTTGCCATGGTTCCAGCCGAATTTGGGTCCAATAAACGTGAGGCGAACAGGCGGCGGGTAGAGGAGGGGGACTTTGGGGTGGCAAGACAGAGGCTTGAGAGAAGAAAAGGGGGGTTTCTCAGCTCTATTGTAATCTATTAAAATCAATCCTGTTGTTTTAGAGGAGTCAAATAAAAAATGTATGCTTAGATAAAGATATTACAATAGAAGGAAATTAAAACAGAAAAATTAGAGTGTATTTGCTGAATGCAGCTGACAATCTGCACAAAGGGCTTTTTAAAAGAGGCTCATGAGAAAATGTATAAAAAGGTCAATGAAACTCTGAGATTGTAACTGAAAAGTGTTGCGTTTGTCTGACAAATGAGTGGAGTTAAAGCGACAGACTGATGCACAGCTTACAGTGCAAGGCCACGTCGACAAACAAGATGTGCTTTCAAACAATTAGTAGCCAGTTAAAATGGACTAAGAATTATTAACGTTCACAATCGAGTGTGGCACAGTCACATTATATAAGCTAATTTAAAGCATTTGAAAGGTGGCATTTGGCTTCTCTGTCAGTCATAATCCACTAAGTGGTTGGAGGTGACTTCATCCTGATCTCTATATTCATAAAATCATCTCCTCTTAATTAAAAAGTTTGCATGATGGAAATGCACAAAATAACTTTTTAGCACTTAGTCCACACTTGGCTCCCTCGGTGGACGGGCTGACAGGCTGAATTATGAAGCAGCTGATAGAGTAAGCAGTGCACACTACCTTGCTGTGGCCAGTTCACCACAGTGTCCCTGAGACCCCAAGTTTCTGCTCCTTCCAAACTAAAAGTCGTATTAAATAAAAGACCCACTGCTTTGCTCTTAAGACTGTAAATAATGCAAAATACAGCACAACATGGTCTGCAAACTGAAACATATGCACATATTCATTCTAATATACACATGCACAACTGCTCATACAGGCACATAAGCCTTGCCAAAAAGCGCACTACCCCCTACGCCGCTTTGTACTACAAACACAAAAACACATACCGTCATCGGCCTATCTCGCAATTCTAACCCCAGAAAAGGCAATCCTTCCCTGAATCCGCGCTGGTGATAAAGAACAAACAAAAACACACTATCTCTACCCCCACCTTACCCCACTCGTTAAGACTGTGTCCACCTCCCACCTGCTTAGCACCCCCTCCAAACCATTCCACTCCAAACTCATCCTGTTATCTAAACAAGCGCCGTCCTCTCGTCAGCGTCAGTGGGTTCCTTTCTCTGTCTCCTCAGAGAAAAGAGAGACTCTCCTGTTCACAGATGAATGGAGTCTTTTGATGAAGCGCCGAGCCTTGTTTACTGCCACTCCATTTATTTACCGGCCTGTTTTTCAAGTCGTCATTGAGGGACACTCACAAACACCCCCCCCCACCCCCCAAACTCACCCACCTACCCCCATCTCATCCTCTACTTAACTACACCCCCCCGTCTGCTAAAGACACATACACATATACACACTATCCCCCTCTCAATCCCATGTCGTTCCCTATCCCGTTTCATCCTGCTTTCTTCTCTCCGTCTAGTGTCCTAGATCTGTGTCCAAACTGATTTGAAGCTTACTCGCTTACACAGACGCATGCCAAATTTGATTCTCTGCATTCTGTTGTGCTTCTCAGCGAGCTCCCTCATTCACCCCCCCACCACCAGCCCCCCATCCCGCTTTCTGAATTCTCTGAACTGCTCTTCTTCTCATGGTGTAACAAACCCCAAACAATGCCCTCGTGAAGGTTGTCTCTCAAGGAGGACGACTGGCCGGCTGCGACACTGGGAAGACATTTTAACTGAAGCATGGACATTCATGACCTGGTCAAGTCCACCGTGTTCCCATGTATGCTACTAAAATGAATCTAAATTTATCAACTTATCGCAAAAACTGAAATGCAAAGATACCGTTAAAAAGACCGAATGTCAGTCTTTGTAAAGATTTATCAACCGAACGGTTAGTGGCAAAGCGTCTTTGCATACTTAATGAAAAAAAGGAAAAAAACTCACAGTCAAGGCTCACAGCCCATGATGGCCTGCTTTCATGAAAACCAAGGATAATGGTCCTATTGAGCGCTAAAATGTTTGTGCTTACAAGTTATTATACATTTTTCTGTAGCTGCAAACAGGAGTCCGGGGTGCTAATGAGGCTAGGGGAGGGTATTCATTTGAACCCTAAAGAGGAATAAAAGAAAAGGGGAACAAGTGAAAGGAAGAAAAGAAAAGAGAAGAAAGCGAGGATCAGAGGGAGGAGGTTGGCAGGAGCTGTGTATGAAAATTTGGCGTCTTCCATACAGAGAGATAGCATCGTGCCAAAATCAGCCACCGACACAACTCCTCTCACACCTCCCCTCACTTTCTGAACATCAGACCCCTTCACTCAGTAAATTTCACCCACATAAATGTCTTCTTGCACCAGCATGTGAAAAATAAAATGAAACAGGTTTTTTGTACCTGTTTATTCCAAATCGGACTTTACATCACTTTTTTGGCAGCTACAAAAAAGAAACAAAGCCACGTCTCAAAGGAAAACTAACGGAAAAACAGAATTAAAATAAAGAAAAAGAGAAGCAATGATGCTTTGGATTTAAGATGTTGTGACTCTCATTCTTGCATGACTATGGCTGCATGGTGCTGAATAGCACTGTTAGCCAGACTAAGCAGCTGATGCCAGAGCCTCGCTGTGAGTGCAGCCCGGTGAATAAGCCATGCTCCTTGGCTCGCCCTCATTTCTGGCTGGCGTGCCTGATAGTGAGCATTGGCCACTGCACTCTTTTTCTTGCTCCTTCTTCTCCTCCTCCTCCTCTCTGTCTCTCTGAGGTCGGGAAACCCTCCTGAGTGGGTATATGGTTTTTGGGGACAGACACATTTCATGGTTGGCGCCGCTACAAAAGCCTGAAAAGAGACCCGGCACTGGGAAGACACAGTATTAATACAGACAATACCACCCCCTCGCTGCTTCTGACTCTCTCCTTTCTCAATAAACTCTTTCTTTTATTTTCTTCTTCTTCTTCTTTCTCTCCCCTCATCTTGTTCTCTCGAGGTTTTCTTTCAGAATAAAAAAATGTTAAAAAAGCTAACTCAGCTCAAGTAAAGAATAAAGTTTTTATCACTGCGTGCTTAGCTTAGCCCACACCCATTTTTATACGACAATCGTTAGTGTGTTTTAATGTGTAATTAAATCTCAACAGTAGGCATTATACTGAGTTCAGCGGTGTGTGAAAACGCCCTTTTTTCCTTCAAACAAAATGGAAAAAACACTAAGCAAATCTGTAAATACCTTCCTGTAAAGCTCAATAATTAGACAGAATAGTCACATACAAATATATATATGTATGTATATATGTATAAAATATTATATAAATTATAAAATTATTTTATTAATATATTAATTTGCTATAATTTTAAGTGTATACTTTTTTATATAATAATACATATTATGATTTCTTTAATACAATTCTAATTCATTTTGGAAAATTTTAATCTTACAGTGATTGATAAAACCATAATTTTTATGGAAATTTAAATTACTACACAAAGGAAGTTGTCATTCAAAATAATACATTCTGTATCAAAGTGGAATACCAAAAGAAACAAATAACATGCAATCGCTAATTTAACAATGAGATTTCTGTGTTCCATAAAAAAAGAAAATACAAAGCTGCTTTTCTATCAGCTGTGTCTTTACAATTGAGAGCTTCACCTGAGGGGAAACAGAACAAATCTGATGGCTGAGTTCATTCAAAAAAAAAAAAAAGAAAGAAAGAAAAGACAAAGAGTCTGAGAGAAAAACTGATAAGAGAGCCAAATAACACAAACTGCCTCATTTTGTCTGTTCCACGACAATGAGGGTCTCTCGATTTCACTGGAATAATTTATTTACCACACTGAAACTCTCCACACAAAAGGGAACAGATGCGGGACGACCAGAAATGTTCAGGGGGTTTTTACTTTCTCCCCAGTCAGTCGCAGCCAAAAAGACTGAGGCTTATGATCGCTGTGTGAAAACCAGAAAAGCAGGGAGGTGTTTCTAGGACAAAGACATCGCATCATGAATAAGGCCAGATTTCACTGGTCATTTTAATGGAAGACCAAACAACAACATTGTCTTTGACTTGCCTTGCTCTTTTTTTTTTCTATTTTCCCTCAAGTCTGCTTGTGTCATCATGGTCTCATGAGATAAATGCAGACCCTGCGGTTTTGGATCAATCCACGTAAGTCTGTGACATCCCAATGTTTGCCTCATGTTTTTGTTTGTGTTTGTGTTTGTGTTTGTGCGTGCGTGTGTGTGTGTGTGTGTGTGTGCGTGCGTGCGTGCGTGTGTTTTGGAGCAAATGAGCACACAACAGGGCTTTGGCTAGCCCGATACCATTAGCAATCCAAATACACAGACTTTTTTCCGAAGCCAAGAATAGTGTGAGAAGACACCCGCTCGCTCTGCCTCTCTAATGTGATGGGGCTCTCCCTCTATCTTAACCCTTCAGATTTGATACGTAGCCACCTCAGTGTGCCCCTGACACCAGACAGACAGACAGAGGAAGATGCGGACACGGCTAAACGAGAGCCTTCAGCGAACATGTACTGATGCCAAAACCGCTCTGCATGTCGAGAGCTTTTCTTAGCCATTGTGGGCCCCGTTCCCACCGCACACAATAAAAAAAAACACAGACCTGACTGACCCCCTCCTCAGAGTCGAGATTTAATTTAATCAAAACTCAATGCTCACTTCACCGCTGAGGGTCATCCTATAAGCTGTGCGCGCACACAGACACAAACAAAAACACTTACGAGGACAGTCCACCCGGCCCTTGTGATGTCATGGGAGCCGGAGAAGAGATCCAGGAAGTAATTAACAACAGATTATTTTCGCAGGAAAACAAAAAAAGTACTGAGCCGCAGAGCAGTGGGAACCTGTGGAATCCATCAGTACCCTGTCAACTTTTAATACGTTGCAAGCCATTCATCATGTCAGCCATGGCTGTCGGGATGCTTCTCTTTTTCTCTGTTGCACTATTTCTATTCTCTTTCTCCCACATTTCAGCTCTTTTTTCCCTCATAAATCCAGGATACTCAGGGAATTTTCCATAGTGATGAACACAAGTGGGATTTTTATTTGTGAATCCTTCCCGTGGTCAGTGACTTAGCTGGTGGGGGGGGGGGGGGGGCTGGCCGCAGCACACTAGGGTTTCTCTGGGCTTTCTCACAGCGTCTTCCAAGACATGACTACTGCTACAGCGAGAGGGAGGCGGGATCTGGCAGAGCAGAGCGTGGTGTGTGGAGCGGTCATGGCAGAAATGGCACGGCGAGCACATTTCACACCTCCCTCGGAGTGACTGCAAATTTCCTGTACTGCACTTTTGATTGGAAACACATTTAAAAGATCTTTTCATGATCGCACTTACAGCTTACAAAAGAGAGAAGAGAGAGAGAGAGAAAAGAAAAGCAGTAAGAATGAGGTCCAAAGTCTGACTAAGTGCACTGAGCTAACTTTGGACCTGACAAATGTGGGTTTTTTATTTTTTTTTAAACCTTCTATTTTTTCCAACCTTGAATAAATCAGAAATGTGATGAGTTTAAGCTCAAACAGCACAAAGATTATAAATCAAATAGTCCACTGAACACTATGAGAAGCAGCTAAATGATTTCTCCTCAGATGGTGTATATGTGGACCCACCAAAATGGTAGTCAGACTAACAGAAGTGACAACTATATCTAAACTTGAGCTGTGGAATAAGTCTATTAAAACAAACTCCATTCGTTGGTTATTAAAGGCGCTTTGCCAGCTGTGGTACTCTGGCAGACCTTTGGCACTTCAGGGCCAAAAGATCACTATCTCCAATATAATACCAGCCATTCACTCTTAATAAAACACTAAATATAATGCTCTAGCCAGTGTTCAACCACTCGTCTCCTCTCCTTTATTCTTTGCCAGTATTTCAGTGACAAGAGTCAAAGATACGTTTGCCCTGTCTGTTTTGTCGCTATTTATCTAAGGTGCCTGAGAAACAGGGAGGTTGTGTGTAGTAGCAGCATGGTTTGCTCTGCTTCAGCTACGGTGTGCGTTATGCCCCGTAACAGAGATGATCTCAAAGGCTGGCTGGCTGCAGAACAGCCTGAGAAAGCCTGACGGCAAGCCCAGAGATTCCCCATGGCAGCTTTTGCCACTCTGTCATAAACAAAACACAAGACGTCTTTCTCTTCTTCCCACACCAACGGGGCCCGGGCGCTGCCAAACAGAACAATCACTATCGCAGCCTCTCCTCCGTTCCAACACACTCTCCCTCTCTCTCTCCCTCTCTCTGTGTCTCCTACAATATAAACAAAAGAGATCAGCGGAGGCTTTACCTCTGTGAGAGCAACAATGAGGGCGATGTTTAAGGAGACAAAACAAAAGTGTGCACGGGATCAAAGAGGAGCGAGGAAGACAGAGATGCTAAAGACTGACAAAATGCAAACCAAACAAAAACAAACAATGAGCGCATCTTGTCATTCATTACGTGACTGAAAAAATACACAACCACACAATCATTGTAACAGCATCTGTTTGCTCACATATATCCATTTGTAAATTAAAAGTAAATGAGAGCCAAGAGAGGTCACAGAGGTGACCCTCAGAGGTTTGCAGACAGTGGTTTGCCCTCTGTTATTCTCTCTAGGCCCCAAACCAGGGCTTAAACTGAGCGTTGGCTCTTTGGAGGCAGATAGAAGTACAGAGGCGCTCTGTATTAGCCAGTTAAGATAAGAGAGTGAGTCCACATTATGAATGGCGGCACTGGGAAGCCCCTCCAAACAGCTGTGTGTTTTACTAAAGTGCTGTGAAGTAAATAACTGAGCATAACAACAATCCAACAACAACTGGACCGCTAACGACATCAGAGTGAGGAAGAACAAAATTGTCATGACACATCTTATGCGTTCAGTTTGAGACTAAATGTTAAAAACAAATTTTTTCCCCATTTCAACATCCTCCCTCAATCGCATAAATGAAATTGTCAAACATAATAATCTATTTCAATCACCACCAGCTATTTTTTGAAAACCTTTAAATTACTTATATAATATCACAAATAAATATTTAATGCTGCTTTTGTTCATGGACCATTGTGCCTTCATATTGTGAAAATATGGAAATTAGGTAATTGTTTTAATTACATCAATTAAAACTACTAATTACTATCATTATAATTTATTATAAAATAAAAGTGAAAAGGTAAGGTAATATCTTACTAGGATTATTCGTTCATTCACATATAAATTGTTCACATCTCCTGAGGTAAGAAAACTAAAAAACAATAATTTTGTAGAGTATCATGTAAAAATATTATTATGTGCTAAATGTTAAAAGTGATTAAATCGCTGAACACAACTCACTGACCCAGATTCTTCTTTTTTTGCAGCCGAGTCTCAGTTTTAATCAATTCCAAGTCATTGAACTGATAAAATCGATTATATTTGAGAAACAAATTTACAGAAAAAAAATCACAACTCAAACAGTCAAACAGATTATCTCAGTCGACGTCAGGAGAGCCTGCTACCTCCGCTTTGTCACTGCCACAGACACAGACAGACCAAGCCACTGCCAGGGTTTGGCTCAGGCCGTGTGAGGTGTTTGGCCTGGACCGAGACTTTGAGAGCGTGTGTGTGTGTTTGTGTGTGTGTCAGCAAGAGAGAGAGAGGGAGAGAGAGAGAGGTTGAGGCGGTTGTGATAGCATTTGGCTATACTCATGTTAGCGTCTACCATAAGAGTTGTGCCTGAGCAGAGAGTGTGTATGTATTTGGGCAGAGGCTGAGGTTTGCTGTATATACATATATGTGTGTGTGTGTGTGAAGCTGGTTGAGTCACTGTTTGAAATTTCCAGAAAATTCCAGCTGAGATAATATTAGGTCATGAGCATGTGTTTGTATACGTAGCCAGCGAATGGTGAGGTAGTGTGTATTTGCAGGATTTGGCTGTGAAATGTCTTTCATGTGTGTGTTTGTGTGCGTGTGTTTGCTGTAACAGTTTTTTTTTGCAATGCGGGGGGAAAAACTACTACACAGCCAGTGTTTTGGCGATGTGTGTAGAGTATGCGCACTGGAGGCTACAGCAATGTTTGGCCGGGTGTGAGTGTGTGTATCCATGATGGTGGCTGAGATACAACAATGTTTGGCTGTATCAAACTGTATCTATGATACTGCTTGGCCGAGTGTGTGTGTTGTGTGGGTGTGTGTACGCAATCGTGACTAAAACCATGTTTGGCTCTACGTGTGAAAGTGTGCTACAAAGATGACAGAGTTGTTATTCTTTTTTTTTTGTTTTTCTTACCGGATGTGTGCATCTTTATTTAGCTGTGTTTGTATATGTGTGTATGGGTGTGAAGGTGGCTGCAATAGTACTGGCTGTCTGTAAGCCCTGGCATTTTGTGTGCAAGTGTGTGTTTGGCAGCCAGGTCCAACGGGGTGCTAGCGTTCAGGCAGACGGTGAAGGCGACAGCAGCCTGCGGCCTGAGAGCAGGAGACTCGCGACTCCGCTGCTTCTCTCTTCAAAACACACTCACACTCACTCACATACGCACGCAGACACACACTCAGACAACCTGGGCTTTGGCCAAATGGCGTTCTTTGGCTACAATGGCACACACACTTCAACCGACTGAGTACAATCTTATAAATAGTGACTCTCACTCGTTGCACAAAAAATACACAATTTGACAGTGGTGATCATCTCATAAAAACACACACACACATACAAACACAGGCATGCAAATTCCTTCCTATAAAAAAACACAAACTATATGTCCATATGAAGCCGCAAATTCTTCGCTCAGAAAAATGAATATGTACTTGCCAGAGCACGCTGGATGAATGTCGTTGACAGACACTCACATATTCTTTTTTGTAAAAAATGTAAAAACAGGCATAAAGCAAAAATATTTGCTGCTTGTTAGGAAATAAAGAGCAAGAGGGGATTTATATTTTGGTTCTCCCAAAAAAATGCACATTATTAAATTAACACTTTTCTGAATTTATAATTTGCATTTATCCTTATCAGGTATCTTTGTTATTATTTCTAATATTTACTTAACATACCTTTTTAGAATATTTCTGAAACTTTAACGTTAAAAAAACAAGTCAGTTTTTATTTATTTTGTTTCTGCTATTCCCTCTATTTAATTATGTACCACACACGCGAGTGTGTAATTGTGTTTCTGTGTGTACATGCATATGACTATGTAAATGTGTGTGTACAACTAGGTGCACGACTATATGTGTCGGCATCCCTCTCTATTAGTGTAAGTTTGGCCACATACCTGGCGTGTGGACGAAGTAGGCCAGGTAGAGGTCGAGCTCCTTGACGGACACTCCGATGTGGTGCGGCTGGACGCACAAGCCAGGGTTGGTGCACTGTGGTGACTTCACCAGCCGTTCCCCGTCCGTGCTCTCCAGGGGGCTGCCCTTGAACAGGATGACCATCACCAGGTCCAGTCGCCACACCTTGTCGGCTTGGCGGAGGCAATCGATGCGACGGATCTTGCCCTTCTGGTCGGGGTTGGACAGCACGCAGCAGGGGGGCTTTTTCCCCGTGATGGTGAGCACAAAGTCCTCACGGAACTCAGGCCGGATGTCCTTACGGAGCTTGGCCAGCAGGCGCGAGGCCCACTTCTGTTTGATCTCTGGCTTCTCCCCCAGCAGCTCATCCTTCACTGCGCGTTCTTCCTCCTTGGACATGCGCTTCTCATGCTTCTTGAAGTACTTGCGCTTACGGGCCTGCAGGTTGAACCAGGTGTAGGCGAAGGCGCGGACGTGGGGCAGCAGGGCCTCGATGAAGGGGTGGAATTCATCCTGGATGAGGGAGGAAGACGGTGGGAGGGTGGAGGAGAGAGAGGGTGGGGGGAAGCAGGAGGAGGCAGTAGAGAGAGAGGGGGAGAATGGGGGAGAGAAGGATGGGGAGAGAGGGAGTGGGGGTGAGGAAGGGAAGAGAGAAGAGAGGCAGTTAGCACCGGCGCGCAGCATGGAGGAGCAGCGCCTGCTCTGTGTGAGCGGAGGGAGAGAATGAGCGAGGGGTTCAGAGAGAGAGAGAGAGAGAGAGAGAGAGAGAGAGAGAGAGAGAGAGAGGCAAAGAAAGAAGAGAGAGAGGGAGAGAGAGAGACAGACAGAGAAAGAGAGACTCTACACCTGACACGCATCACATTGAACACATTTTACAAAACACATAACACAATGAAAGACTGAGTTAACAGATCAGGAAAAAATATCTCAAGTATTTACTGTGAGGGTTTTCTTTAAATTATTGTACTGTAAAAAATCATGAGCCTGCTAATAAATAAATATCAAAATTTTAAATGTGTAAGCCAAGAATGAAAAAAATATCCTTGCCTCTACCAATTACAAAACTACAACAAAAACATTATTATTTCTGGAAAAACTATTAACTATTAAAATTTTATATCTACATTTTGTAAAAAGCTAAACACAGATACTATACTAACTATAATTTG
This sequence comes from Hippoglossus hippoglossus, assembly GCF_009819705.1. Lineage (NCBI taxonomy): Eukaryota > Metazoa > Chordata > Actinopteri > Pleuronectiformes > Pleuronectidae > Hippoglossus > Hippoglossus hippoglossus. Next base: position 14,528,392 of record NC_047151.1, on the reverse strand, counting down.
AAATACATTTAATACAATGCTGAAATAATCTTAAAACTCAAACTAAAATATCTGAATATTGAAAAAACAAAGCGTTACATTGAAAGGCCACAACATTAAATATTTGTGCACGTATAACATAACTGCATTTCCATTGAAAATTCCTTATAGCAAAACACATGTAATTAAAACAAGAATAACATGGTAGTTACCATTTTGCACTCTCATCATAAATTCACCCGCCGATTGCAAAGAAACTTAAAATGCACCACCAGTTTAGAAAACTGGAGTGTAGAGTCAAAAGGTGCTGGGGTAATGCAGCGTATTTTAGAAAACAAAAGGCTGAGGAGGGGAAAAAAATGAAGCAAAAAGAGAAGCTGAGAAACTGTCCAACAAAAGCAGCAGGGGGGAAAAAGCTGAGAAAGAGGAGGCAGGCCAAGGGGGCGCAGTGTAATACCAGCACAGGAACACAGGAGGTACTGTAGCAGGAGCTGCAGGAGAGGTGCTGTTCAAGAGCACAACAGAAGGAGAGTGTAGAAGTTCAGCAATCTCTCTTTCTAAAATGATTTTTTTTAAAGCGCTGACCGTGCAAAACCAAAATAAAACAGATATTGCCGTAACAAAAGGATAAAACTGTCAAAAACTTGAACAAGCGTCTTTGTTTGTTTGCAAAAATATGTAGAAAAAAAAAAAGATCTTGATGAAAAACAAAATTTAAAAAAAAAGCTTGGCAAAGCAGCGTGTGCTATTGGTTCAGTTCTGTAGGATCTGCATAAGACTCACGGAGAGGGATAGAGAGAGCTGGAGAAGGGGGGTGCAGACAGAGGAGAAGAAGAAGAAAAAAAACAAAAAAACAAGAGGACCGAATCAATGTTGGAAGAGTGTGCACGACCGCTGGCAAACCCGAGTGCAGCTTCTTTTTTCCCCCTCTTTCTCTCCAACTCTGTCCCTCTCTTTCTCTCTTCCTCTCCACTTTCCTTCTCTAACCATTGACTGAGTCTGTGCCAACACGCAGAGGGCCCACCTATTTGGCACAGAGTCTCAAACAGCCCAGCCAATACGCACGCTCCCAACACTGAAAGGGAGGGAAGAGAGAGAGCGATGGCAGAGGGAGAAGCAAAGAGGTGGGGGGGGGGGGGGGTTTGTTGGTTGGTTGGTGGCTGGTAGTGGAGGGGGAGAGAGAGCGAGAGAGATAGTGAGAGAGAGAGCGGGAGAGAGGAAGAGGCGGGAGGGGGAGAACGGGGTGGGATTGTGTGTGGTGCAGGCAGAAGGCACGTCATTAGCCAAATAGACAAGTTCCAATCTAGTGCAAAGGCAAAGTCCAGAGGATATTAATTTTACATGCATCCAATCCAGACAGTGCCCGCCTCCTAAACCCCCCCCCACCCACCCACCTCCACATCGCCTTCGTCACCAGTGTGGTCACAGCGCTACCAACAAACCAGCTCTCCAACTGCAACCCCCCCCCCCCCCCCACAGACACACACACACACACACACACCCTCCCCTACAGAAACACCCCTCTCTCTCTCTTTCTCCCTCTCTCGCTACTCGCGTTACACCACCTTGGCATGGGATGGCATGAGAAAACACAGGCCCAAAATCCCACTAGACCCTGGGACCAGCAGCTGCTCCTGGATTTACCACACAAACAAAGAGAGGAGGGGGGAGAAAATGCCCATTAGCCCCCCTAACAAAAAAAATACCATCCAAAAAAATGCTCTCCTGTTTCAAAATGTACTCTCAAATCCAAACTGGCCCCTTCATTCCCTCTCTATTTTTTGTTTTGTTTTTTTTACCTCGCTTTAATGGCACCAGCAGCACAGACACAGAAACACATTAAAAGTTTCTGTTACCAAATTAGAGAGCAATCCCGTTTGTGTGTGATTCAGCGGACAATGAAGGCTGCAAAATGCTGCGGTGGACGGCTTCGTGTAAGACGCCTGTACACGTAAAGCTGTTTACCGAGGCAAGCGGATATCAAATCTGTCTAAAACAGACTATTCCGCTTCTCTGTAATTCAAAAAGCTTAGTCTAATGCTCTCAGATTCAGATATGGTAATCTTTGTACTAGTGAAAAGAATTATCGTCTCCTCCTGCAGTCACTAAATTGCCCATATATTCCTCTTGTTACATTATGGAAAAGGACACAATGACACGTGATTGGGATTGAACTGCAACAGAACGTGAGCGAGCACCAGGCAGTATAGCTGCCCTGGCAAGCACATTGTCTCGTCCTCATTGGCTGACCCGCATGACCTCGGAGGGACAGGCTGTGCCCAGTGCACCATGGGAGAAATATGTGAGAGACAAAGGCTCCCACTGAGGATCAATTCAATATAATCTGATGTATTTGTTAGTAAAATAATGGCCTTAATGGCCTGATATGACATACGTATAGATACCCATTAGAAGGGTATTTAAATGCCATGCTTCCAGATTACATAAAAAAGACGACATTTGCTCATTTATGCCGTCCAAGTTAAATAGAAATAAACGACGAGGCTCACAGGAATCACGAAGACATTGTCAAATCTGGAATCTCAGCAATGGGAAGCCACAAAAAGCTAACTTGTCATGTGGCAAAGTTGAGGGCCCGGCCATTTGATTGTGGGATGAAGCCCCCTGCTGTGCAACGGGACAGGCTGTCTGTGAACGCCCTACAAAGGCCAGAGTCCTCTGGTTGGCTTTCAGGACCATCAGATTTAGCCTGGCCTCTTCCCCCTGTCAGCGTCTGACAGTGAGTCCGCAGCCTGGATGACTGGCTGGTCCACTGACTGGCTGGCAACCTGGCTGTTAGGTTGGCTGAAAGTGCTGCATGACTGGCAGGGTGAATAACTGGTTGGCTACCTGGGTGGGTAGCTTGCTGGCTAGATGGCTGCCTGGCTGGCCGACTGGCTCATCACTGCTAGTGCTGGGGGGGTTGCAGACCCCATCTGGACCAGGCCGGGCCGGGCCGGGCCTGGTGCCGATTGTTCATGCTAACATACGCAGCACTGAAAATGTAGGAATGGGTGGAGATGAAGAATGAGGAAATGGAATTAAGAGATGTGTGTGTTTATGAAGAATAATAACAGAGGTGTGTTTATCACTGGACTTTTTGATTAATGGGCCACTGACAAAGAGAAGGAGTCATGTATGACAGGTATTACTGTCACTTCCTGTAACACTATCATATCATTACTGACTAAATGATAATAATCAGGAGAGCACTATCAGGGAAATCAAAACCCCTTCTTTGTCTATTTGAACCAGGAACACATTTGCTTTTGTCGTTCTTGTCTAGCAACATTTTCTCAGTAACATAATTCTTATCATCTCTTTTGCACAACAAAATGAAACTTGAAAGAAACCTATCACGAGACTACAAATTAATCTGTGTTACTAAACAATATAATATTTATATGAAACATGAACTCTGTCAAAATAACCTCAATTAAATCCACTGCCAGGCCTAATATGATCATAAACCGGACCAAATACCAAATTATACACAAGAGCATAACACGGGCATGACGTTGGTGTATAATAGGTAAGGCCAGATCTTTTATGATTTTGGAAAAAAAATGTCTGTCTGGCATCCTAATATTTAATGTCCTTTTCTTATTCACATTCTCAAACCCACATTTCAGTCAGCTCATTGGAGAGGGGGGGTTTCTCCTCTCCAATGAGCGAAGGTTATTAGGTCAGTTTCTAAGGCCTGCTCTGATCTCAGCTTATAATATTATATGAAACATTCAAATCCATAAGAAAAATCTAAATCAAAAATAACTTAAATCACACTTAGTTAAATTCATTGTCCGGCCTAATATGATCATAAACTGGACAAAATACCAAATTACGCATAACACTTTGACTTCAGTGTACAATATCCATTAAAGGAAAGACCTTTTATCATTTTGGAAAAGAGATAAGTCTGTGTCTTATATTTATTATATATAATATGTATTATATATGTTTATTATATCATAATAATATTTAATGTCCCTATTTTTACATTTTCAAACCTGCACTTCCTTCAGCTCATTGTAAATGGAGGGGGGGTTCTCCTCAGGGCAAAACGTAGGTAGGTATCTGATCTTTAATAATTTCAGCAAGACCTAATCTTATAATATCCTTTAAAACATGAAAATAAAAATAATTTTAAACTCACTGTGTCCTTATATTTAATATCCATTTTTTGGACATTTTTCAAATCCACACTTCCTTTAGCTCATTGCAGACAGAACAAAGTGTACTGGGCTCAGGCCTCTGCCACTGTGTGGGAATCCGCTCTGCAATAATTTGAGCAAGACCTCATTTTATAATATTGTACGAAACATGAATCATGAACTCCATAAATAAAAATAACTTCAAACTCACTGCCAGGCCTATGATGATCATATACTGCACCAAACACTAACCAGAGCACTGACGTCGGGGCACAGCATCCAGTTAAGGCAAGTTCTTTTATGACTTTGGAAAACAAACGAGTCTTTGTGCCAAACTAATATTTAATATATTTTGTTTGACCTTTTCAAACCCACATTTGCCCAGAGCTCCTCGGGGGCAAGGCCAGGGGTGTGGGGCAGTTCCCCCCCTCAGGCCTCAGCCTCTGGACTCTGCAGGTAGAATCATTTGAGCAACACCTCAGCTTATCTCCCTGTGCCACGCTCCTTCTTCCAGGGGGAAAAAAAAATACGAACTACAACCTTTGTTCACCAGACTGGGCAGGACAAGTGTGCCCCCCCCCCCCCCCCCCCCCCCCCTTCCCCTGACAGGCCACAACTCAGAGAGCAGGACAGACATTACAGACACCACCTCAGGTTTTTATTAACAGGGCCAAAAGCTGGGAGCAGCGGCCACTGCCAAAAACACAAAGACAAAGGGGAAACACTTTAAAAATACTGAGAGTGCTGTTTGTAAAGAGCCTGGTGGTGTTAAACCAGTGTAAATCCACCTTGTGAGTGAATAACCCGAACGTGCAGCGGTTGAGAACATGAGATGGCTGTAAGATGGAGGCCTAGAATTTATGCTTCAAGCCCGGGGCAGGTGATGCCAGCTATCCAGATAGTTTAACGACTAATCAAACAACTATAAACCTGAATTATATTATATAATATCTTTTCCTCAGCGTGGCCTAGCCCTTCGGCTCACAGCGGCCTTCAAACTGTGTGTCTACGCTTTTTAAAATACGGAAATAAACCAGGAAATGAAAACTAAGTTATAAACCCACCTCTGTCATCACGTTCACCGGGGATATCATCATTCGCCATTATGTCCGTTCACCTTTACGTACAGTGAGCTCACGCGTCACTCGTCCAGCTCCCAGTAACTCTTCTATTTATTAATTTAAAAATGAAAGCTTAAAACCCGCTGTGAATATGAGATAAGTTCTAATCTAACGTGGTTTCCTCTCCTCCTCCTCCTCCAGCTCGCGCTCCGCTGGCGGCGCTCGAGCCCCGCCAGTCCCTCACGCGCGGCCTACGTCAAACAAGAAGGGTCAAAATTGATCCCTAAAAAAAGTCAAAGTGAAAAAGAAAAAGCAGGTGGATGTGGAGAACAGGTGGAGCTGACACACACAAGGGGCAGCGTTAAAAAGCGACCTCTGTTCATATCTGTTCAAAAGCAAACATCCACCAGAGTAAACACAATCCACCGCACAAAAGCAGCTTTTCCTCCTGAAGTGAAAGCATATTTATTCACGTCGCCTACTTAACATGTGGACGTTACAAATTGACTATTAACAACACCTTCATGTGTGTTTAAAGAAGTAGATCTAGTTGTTCCTGTTGGTTGATTATATTATCATACTGTTAATTTTGCCTGTGACCTATTGGGCCTGTTTCCCCCACAAGATAGAATAAGCAATTACCTGAGATGAATTTGTGGCTAATAATGTTCTGTGTTCAAATAAATGTCAGTGTTCACGTATACCTGGGGCAGAAAATGATCAGGTCGTGCATTTGTTTGATGCCACATCCTGCATTGTGAGGATGTGTGAGTCATCTGCCATTACATGTGGGACTGCTGCAGGCAACCAGAGTTCTGACATTATATTATTTACACACATGAAGGTTCATTATTTGGTTTCTTCTTTTATTTTTTACATTTTCATTTTAATAAAACACAAAATTATATTTTTTAAAAAAGCAATAGAACAAAAAAAAACACCACACACACATTTAAAAAAAAAGAAATATCCATCCTCTTCAAAATTTCCAGTCTTAAAATCTCGTTTAAATTATATAAAAAATGCACCTTGTTTTTATTTACTGTTAATATCACAGTATATTATGTTATGTATATTTACCGCCAACATGACCTAAATAACAAAAGATTCAAAAAATGTGACTTGGTGGTTTAAAAATGGTTATTTTTTACAAACATAAATTCATTACATAAAATCCAATACATTTTTAAGCCTATAAAGAATTTCAAGAGTGAATTCATTAAAACTATAAATGCCATTCTTTAATTAAATAATTAGCAACATTTCATTTTGCTGTTTAATCTGAAAATTCAACATTTTTGAAATAATAATTTCATATTGCTTTAAAATATATGTTTAGGAATTATACCTAATGTTATACATATTTCAAAAGTTTTGTAATAATAATAATAATTGTTATTAATCTTAATGCTTTATAATTATCATCATTATTATGATTGTTTCATTTCCAATATATTTGCTGGAATAACAGGAAAACCATCGACATGAGTCTTTTGTCCTTTGAATATTTTTATTTTACCGAAATAAGAGTCTTAATTTGAAACACTGCTATAAGTGTGATATTGAAGGCCAGATACGTTGAAGTAATTTTTTCTGACTCTCAAGTTTTTCGTCAGGTTGGATCAAGATGTTCCTTAAGGGTGGGACACAGACACACACACACACAAAGCTGATGAATGACACCGTTTGTAAGGTTGTGTCATTCATCAGCTTGGTGTGTGTGTCATGCAACATTGACATCTGCTGTGTAAAAATCACTTATTGACATGATGATGTAAGGGAAAGACTGTGAAGGATCTAAACAAATTTTTCCTCTGACTGTGTGTGTGTGTGTGTGTGTGTGTGTGTGTGTGTGTGTGTGTGTGTGTACTCTGATCTCTTGAGTTGGACAGAAATATTGTGCGATATAGTTTACTTTGTACCTAAAAAGATCTAAAAAATATATATATGTATTTATGTATTAAATATTTTTTTACTTTATATTAAACAGGGAGCTTGGATTTTTTTACGCCGCATGGACATGATGTTATTTATGTCCACATTACAAAAGAAAAGGGAAGTGGAAGAGAAATAATTTTCTATGGGCTGCACAGCGAAGTTTCCATGTTTTCTTTCCATTCGAAGCACAGGAAAAATAGAGAGGTAAGGTGAGGACTGAGCAGGCCTGAGTAGTGGTGAGTAACACCCTGCCATTAAGAGGTGATGGGTTGTAACCTCACGAGCCTCATGGATATAAAATAATCACGGTTAAGTTGATATAAACTACTATTTCCCTGGAAACTCTCAGGAAATAGGGGGGAAAAAGTGTCCTCTTTCTCCTTCTTTCATTCACTTATTCTCTTATTTCAGCCCACACACATGCATTCACAAACAGACCCACATTATTCCTCTTTAAAATTTCCTCCTTAAATCCTCATCACCGCCAGTCTCTCCGTTTCCATCCAGCTCAAAAACCTTTTCATCCATTCTCCTCCATGGAAGAGGAAGAGGAAAAACTCCTTTCCCTCTTTCTGCCCTCTTTCTCCCATCAGCACAGATTGATGTTAAAAGTGTGTCTGTGCATCGTTTGTAATTACGCCTGTTTACACACTGAAGCATTACTATGTGTGAAAGTCTGGAAGCCATTTGTGGCATGAGGCTGGGAGGGAAAGACAGAGCGAGCGAGCTTTAAACAGCTCCAGAGACACGGGGACTGATAGCAAGCCGGGGCTTCTGACATGACTGCAGACCTGGGTAATATTACACTCAAATATACTTCCAAGATTGTGCAATGGATTTGTCTGGGCAGACTGCTGCAGCTTCAGATGTAAGCACAACAAGGATCAGATCGAGAGCCCGTTCTGGGTTTTTTCAGGCATCCAAGATTAATTCAGCCGGGATTTTCTTGAGGTTTGTGTGGTATTTCAACGACTCGGGCTCATCTGCATGAATTCCACCTTATACACTTAATTATAAACATAACTGTAACCCCACAAGTGAGTTAGATTCCCAATTCATGTCCTGAAAATACTTTAAATATTTGGAGAACCAAATTCAATTTGGACTACTGAGAAAACATTTTAGGATGATCATTTGTTGTTGAATACAGTTGAGGTTTATTGGCTTAGATTGGGTGAACGGCATTCAAAACATTAACTCTTATACACAAAAATGTGTTGTGGGAACTGCAAAGAGAGCTGAAGAGAAATATTATACCTACTCTTATTTAAGATGATGCGAAACTGACTGTTAATCTAGATAACGGTGCTGTCAATTAGAAAGAATGTTTCTCCCAGGGTTGATCTTATCAGAGTATAAATAAAACTGGGCAAAATTATGGATTTTCAAACTAAATTAGGAGATTCTGGCGCTGCATGTAACAAACGATGATTTAATAAAAAACGTTTCAACATGTGGCCGCAGCGAGATGGGATAGGATTTCATGCAGGCATACACTAAGTGAATGCATGGAGACGACTTCATATGTGTGTTTACATTACAACGGTTTGTGTAGCGTTACCATGGCACGCACACACACACACACACACACACACACACACACACACACACACACACACACACACACACACACACACACACACACACACACACACACACACACACTTAAACCTCACAAACAACAACACGCACACACACACTGTTGGCGTGGCATTTTCCGACAGTAAAAGAGAGTAAAGCATTTGCCCTCGACCAGGGCAGCCATTCCTGATAAGGTCAAGTGGGCAGTGTGATACACAAAGAGAGAGTGTGTGTTAGTGTATGTGTGTTTGTGAGTGTGTGGGAAAGAGGGGTGATGGCAGTTTGGCAGCTTTGTGCTTCAGCCACAGAGAAGTACAGCACCTGTCTCACACTTTCTGTCTCTTGCTTCCTGTCTCACGTTTCCTGTCTCACCCCTATAACCGAAGCGCACGTTGCAAACACCTACAGCCGTGCTCCAGTCGGCACATGCCAGCGGCGCACACTGGCCACGGTTGCCCTGCCTACAGCTGCAGCGAGGGCTTTGAAGCACATGGTTAGCAAATACAGCAGGAATCAAGCAGATAATGAAACCCGATATCCCCTCCCCTCCATGCCCTGCGCCGGCAGCAGCCAAGGCCTGCTTCTCCCCACACAAGAGATGCACTATTGAGAGACTTTCTCTCTCACTCTTTCGCTCCCCCTCATTCTTTTATTTCTCCCCGATCCTCGTTCTGCCAGTCGGCGAGGCGAGATGCCAACCTCTCCCCAAAAGCCGGGCAGAGTGCCCTCACCCTTTATGCAAATGCTTAACCACAAGCCCGGCTCGCACATTCATTCTGTGCCCCCCACCATCACCTATTCCTCCTTATCCTTCATTTCTTTCACCTCTTACTCTGCACCACTTCCCTCTCTCCCGCACTAACACTTGTGTTTCCGTTTCCTGTGGCCTGTAATGTTGTTGAACTTCAACCATCCCTCCCTCTGCCTTTTGCTGCGTCTCCCCTCTGCTTTTACCAATCGCCTGTGCTCTCTCTTTCTCAATTGCTATCCATCTTCTAGCATCCCTCGCTTCGCCCCCCCCGCGCGCTCCCTTCACCATGGAACTCCCTCTCCCCTCCTTTTCACGCTGCCTCTCTCTCACACAGCTTGACTCACCCAGACTGAAACTTGTGCACTCATTCACTTGGCCGGTGCCAGACAGGCAAGTGCAGAAACTCCCTTTTCCCTCTCTTGACTTCTTATATCTCTTTCACTCTCACACACACAAGCTGCAACCCATGCCCTGGTACTTAAATTGAACAGAAAGTTTCTCATTCGGCTACAGTTTGTGTGACAATTATATTCGGAACCATCCTTTAGTATTAAATTTATCATTTGCAAGGGGCCACTTGGCACATTTCTCCATAACTTCCCTGTAAACGTATTCCCTTCTTTTGTGTGACTGATCGCTTCCTAGATTGTTGAACCGGGCCTTGGCGGAGCGCACAAACAGTCTAACCTTCACACAGGAAAGAAACACAAGAAGTGCAGTGGTTTCGACATGTGTTGGGTCATGTTTACACGCTTTGACCGCAGCCAGTTTTATTTTGAAAAGCACGGTAGGATAAGTATTAAATCTTGTTGGTTCCAAACTTTGTGATTGAAGAATCATCAAACCGTGAGATGAGGTTCGCTAAAAACCTGGCTTTATGAAAACTTTTAAAACTGTAACTCAGAACTCATAATTTGTTCCTGAAAACTTGACATTTTGTGGGGAAATAATATAAAGACGATTAACTGGATTAAACAAGGGGGTTTGATAGAGAAAATACTTTTTGGATGTTGTGTTCCTGAATAATTCAAAACATGTGTATAATTCATTAAATAAATTTCCAAATCAATTAATGTATCTTAAGTTGTTTTCTCTTACTTCCAACTAAAACTGAATAAAAACACTAAACTCTTCCCCTGATCACACTTTGTCATTTGCAGTTGGAACATCTCAAACGTCTGCGGCATGCTTCTTTGCAGATGGGAAACCAACCCTGTTACATTACTATCCTATTTCTGCACCAGTGAGCTCCCTATCAGGGACACTGAAGCTTGCGGATTTAATTCTGCTTATCATGTGAGCTGGACTTTTGCCTGCGCTTGGTTGGCGCCGCGAGGGTTAAACGTTGCCCGCTCCCTGTGGCATGATATGAGCTGGGCTTTTGCCTGTGCACTCTGCCTTGTCTGTGCTGAGTTGGTAGCATTATAGGGGTTAAGAGTGGGTGGCTGCTCCAAGTGGCTTCCTATGCAACTCTGATCCCATTAGGGTTAAAAGGTGTCTGTTCCAAATGGCTTCCTGAGAGCCGGGTCTTAATCTCTGCTATGCCTGACAGAGTTTGGGTTAAAGGGAGACGGGCCCATGCATACAACGGAGAGTTATGCCTGATGCTGAGCTGGCAGCGTGAGGGTTAAAGGTCGCTCTGCCCATTTTGAGTGGCATTCCCTGTAGGGCAAACACAATGCCAGGGTGGAAGAAACCGAGGGCACACACAAACACATGCAAGGCGAGAAACAAAGAGCCTTCACAACCGCACGCACACACACAAAAACACATGGAGACACGTGCACAGGCACACAACAGCTATATCATTTTTGAAACTTTTATCGTCGCAAATTAGCGCTTTCCTTTTTTAAAGAAGAATCCTCCAACAATGCATGGGGGCGGAGGACAGACAGACAGACACACGATGCAGATGGGCGCCTCTGGGCGAGTGTGTGTGCAGTTATCTCCTCTGTGACCACACTCGCTGACTTCCCCGGCCTAAACTACCACCTCACACAGACCTCAGGAGCACCACAGGACCACAGGCAGACAGCCATAAGTACATGTCCTCAGAGGGGACGTAAAATGGAGGAAACCCACCTCGATAAAAAAAGGCACCTCACAAACAGGACAGCGAGGGAAAAGTAGCATTTTTACCAAAAGTGCTGTATCTATAATCAAACCTTCACATTTGGTTAGTGTTGCATTTAAAACCAAATATGTGAATGTTTTTCATTCAAAACATTATCAGAAAATGTGAAAATATACACAAATTTGTTAAAATAGAAGAACAGCATATGCTCCACACTTCTTAGTAACGTACATCTGGTATATTTATAGGTTGTATTTTCTATTGGCCCTTAGTTACCTTGAAATCCCTCCCATTTGTGCTGAGAGTTGGAATAGCATGTATGTGAAATACTGTATACGTGTAACCGTACCCTCGCTGGCCTCAGCTTGAATCATGCCAGATTTCTTTTTTTACTTTTTGTCCTTTACTCGATATCCACTGAAAAAATTTTTTTTCTTGAAACTGCAATAAATCTTCGCCAAGTCATTTTGCAGCAAAACGTGCAGTGTTTATCAACTCTCAGTGAAACCGGTGTTGTATGACATACCAGTCAGTCTCCATTTATAAACATGTGATTGTATGAAAAGATAGTATCACAGAGAAGTGAGCCAGGAGGAAAAGAGCTGGACTGAAAGCAGCAAGAGCTGCCACGTCAGATGCTGCTGAGGCTTCTTGGCTGTCAGGACTGAAACACACACACACACTCTTACACACAGTGGAGACACGCAAACGCAGAATGGCCTGCACATGCGGAGATTCACAAACCTGCACAAACACATATCCATGCACACACACACAGAGAAGGGTTTGCCTTTGCAGTGGCGTTCAGGGGAGTTGGAGTCAACAGCCAAGTCATGACGCCCCTGCTCAGACTAGCCACTCGTCACTTCTTTGTCTGTGAGTCAACACGGACGGCACCGCTCAATCAACAACACACGCCCCAAAAATAAAAATCCATCACTCCAGTGTGTTACCACTCTGCCCTGCTTCTGATTATATCATGTTAGGATTGCTTCTGGGTTTGCACTTGTCATCTGGTTACATTCTTTCTCTTGAAGCATTGGAATAAATAATTCTTCTTCCAAATTTCGAAACAGTATTTAATCGCTATTCCTAAAAAAATATATGTATTTCAAACTGTGACAACTGTGCAATATACAGTGTCCTCTGACTCCTGTTTCACACAACTACACAGGGAAACAATGCGGGGGGAAATTCAAGTTCTTCCTCTGCCTCAAAAAAGAGGAAAAAAAAGAATCCGATGCAAAATAGGATTTGGCCTCATCTTTATTTAGGCTGGCTTTCCAATTCCTGTAGAAATTGCATTATGGAATACAACAACGCCATTGTTTCTGCACATTTTAGAGGGGCTTTCAGCTTTATGTATTTCCAGAGAGGAAAATCAAAATGGGGACAGTGTTTTTCAATCTGAAGCGGAGAGAAAGGCTCTTGTGCAGAGATTTGATTCTGCAGATAGCACTTGGCACCGTTTGCCTCCTCTAAGTACTGTAATATGGTTATGATACATTAGCATTCCTTCACATCACCAAAGAAACCCAATACGTGTGTATCTAGCATTTTAGTCAGTAGAAGAGGAGAAAAGAAGCAGAGCGAGACAGAGGGAAGGGAGAGGGGGGTGGGGGGAGGTTGGAGTCAGGTAAACGATTAGCATTGAGGAGGTGGTGGGGAGTAAAAAGTTGCCTGATGAGAGGAATTCCCGCGGACAAAGCCTGGTGACCGCTAAAACTGTTTAAGACAGTCCAGGCTGCTCTCAGGAGAGGCAGACAGGGAGTCAGTAAAGTGGCTTTTAAGCTCACCAAATCCAACATATCCCAGATAAGACCGGGGCTCTTTCCTAAGGGAGCGAAGGAGAGAGGAGTAGCAGAGGGGGGGGCGGGAAAGAATGAGGTGAAAAATGGAGGGGGAGAGAGTTGAAGTAAAAAAGATGTAATGAGACAAAGAGTAGGAGGAGGCGAGGGATGATGGAGAAAACAGAGATAAGTGAGCAAAAGAACGAGGGAGGCTTTCAGGAAAAGGGAGGGAAAAAAGATAGAAATGAAGTGCAAGGAAAGTGAGATGCATATTCTCAGATGAGGTCACACGTGAGCTTTGGTGTTGGGTGATCCCGTCTCGTATAGAGGAAGAGGAAAAATGAACCTGACGACACAGAGCAGCCCGCTCCGACAGGATTTTATCACCTGAGTGAAAGTCGGCTTGAATACACACGAGCCGATCATCAATCTCTGCTCTGCTCTGTCGAAGGGAGAACCCGTACGGGCTTTTTGTTTGGGATATTGTTTAGGCAGCAAAGTCGTGATGAGGTGCTGGACACACACACACACACACACACACACACACACACACACACACACACACACACACACACACACACAGCATACAGCTCAGCTGTAAATCTAATTTTTTTAATCATTATTTTACTTTGTTTGATGTGTGCGGCCCCAGTGGGGGAGTAAAATGTTTTACATGTGTTAAAGTACAAATATATAGACACAAATGTACCACATTCACTTTTCTACCTGTAAATTAGTACTTGTTTTTAAGTATAAATAGTAAAAGTACTTGATGAGAGTTGTCTATTCCCTAAAGCAACGATCAACTACATCATCAACTGTACCTACACTGTATATATAGTTAAGAATAATACAGTTATATTAATAAAGAATGATGCATCGTGTAAATTGATGGCTGAGTTTCTGGACTGGCCTCTTCCAAATATATATTTTTTAGGTCGAGTAAAAGTGAAAAGTAAACAAGAATTAAGTACAGATACACAAAGAATGTATAGAACAGTAACTAGTTACTAGTAAATATTACATCCCACACTGTTCGTTCCCCGCTTTTCTGCATTCATACTCAATTGTCTGGTACATGCATGTGCATAAAAAGACAGGGGGCAGGTGCGCACACACACAGAAACAAGCAGAGAGTCAACAAACAAGGGTCAGTTTTTTAATCATGCCTAGTTTGTTTATTTAGCAGTGGTCAGGTTTTTTTTCACTCCTAAACCTCCTAAACCCCTTTGCAAAAAAATTCCTCCTTTTAGACCCCGGAGAGAACATTCAAACAGTATTAATTCCTCTTGCTGGGAAAAGGTACAGCCTTTTCCCGGAGCAATCCATAACATCTGAATATAAAAATAAATACGAAGAGCGGGCGCGCTCTTAAAAACCCAAATGTGAGGAGGAAAAAAACCTGCTGGGAAGTTTGACGGCCGTGTATGTTTTTCCTCTGTTTCCCCAGTGTCTGGGGCAACATTTTTTTTCTCTGTAGTCACCCTCAGTGCGCTGCACCTCCCTGCCACCTTTTCTCTTCCAACCTGCCTCACTATCTTCTTCTTTAATATGAATGTCCTTACTTTCTATCTCTGTCTTCTCTTCTTAATATTTACCCTAGCTCTCTCTCCCTCTCTCTCTGCTGGACGCCCCTGTGCCAGTTAACTCACCGCAAGCCAGAGGGAGGACCGCAAGAATGCTTAAATCAGCATAATTAGGCCTGTGTGTACTTTAAACACACACGTTTCCCCCACGCCTGGACCCCTGCCACCCGTACAACACTGTGTGCGCCGCCACGGCCCGTCTCTCTGAGTCAATAAACACTAAACGTATCAGCAGTCCGCCTCACACACGTTCACATGCGCGCACAAATACATAGGCTACAGTGCGTGAGGTGAAAAATGATGCTGTGTTCCTCTCCCACTCGACTGAAGTTGCCACCCTCATACAGCTGTCACCCCCCACCCATAACCACCGTCACCACACTAACACAGTTTGACCCTTCACACTGTCGCTGCAGGGGAGGAAGGTACAGTGGGTTTAATATGGGTGGCCCTGTGCTGAAAAGTTACAAGTTTGTTGAACAATTTCCATAAGCAAGCCGGTCAAAATTAAGCACGAGCATGCACCGAAACAATGGCCTGGATCTCAGTCGGGTTTGCGGTTTCGTCCCACACTGACACATCTGTATGTGTTTTAAGCAGCAGCAGTGCATTAACAAACAACCGCCTCCCAGAGAATCCAGCACACTCGGCTGCATATGGGGATTATCAGTAGTCATTAGAGACCATTTAATAATAATCACAGCCATCAAAAAGGAATCAGTCCGAGCATGTGACACTGGGACGGCCAATATCACTGGCTGAGTGGATCATATTAGTGAAGATGAGAACTGATTAGAGAATGTTTGGCGTTTCATCTCAATTCAATTATCACAGAGAGGAATTCACAACAGTTTGTGAGCAACAGACTACTGTTGTCTTTAGTGTGTGTGTGTGTGTGTGTGTGTGTGTGTGTGTGTGTGTGCGTGCGTGCGTGCGTGCGTGCGTGCGTGCGTGCGTGCGTGTGTGTGTGTCTGTTTGTGTGTGAGATAAGAGACAACACCTTTGAACTACCAGTACCAAAACACTAAGCAGAAAAGTATGAAAGCCAGGGACTAAGGCCTGCTATAAAAAGGCTTCCAATAAAAACATTACATTCCCTCCCTCGGGAGCTCAAACTCTGCACAGCTCCCGGAGAAGCTTCAGGTGCAGAAAGGCACTGCACCGACACAGCACCGACCAACCGCATCGAAAACAATGCAACGCAATTTTATGAATCTGCAAATAAAAAGACGAGCGCCAAACATGAAGGGCCTGTTCGCTGCTCAGCCTACGGCCTTGTACATTCATTTCCATTTCTAAAGACATGCATGGAGAACAAGTCACTCCAGTAGAGGATGTTACCTACGCCACTGGCTTTGGATATATACAGGGGTGTTGCCATGGGCTCAATGTGTCATTAAAAGCTGCAACATTAGGTTTATTTGATTTCCACTTTTAACACCTACCGCCTCAGAGGCAGATACATTTTATATTGGCCGAAGCTTAACTTTCCTCTTGGCGCAAGGCTCCAGAAAGTGATCAGAACGCCCTGCTCAGTCCGCTTTGAAAAATATTTGGTCAGCAGCGTTTGATCAAAATGGTGTGATACTGTTTATATGAGGGTACACATGGAAAACTAGCCACAAAGAGGCCACTCTGTGTGTCTCTGTCTATTACTGTCTATGTCTTTCTATCTCTCTCTCTCTCACACACACACACACAACCACACACACACTGAGGCATGAACACATTCATTTCTGTTTGTGTGCTCACACAGCTGTGGATCTTGTGCAGGGTTCAACCAAGGTAAAGATATGGTATATTACGCAATGGCTTATAGATTTTTCCACCCCTGGCAGGCTGCCAGTGCTCTCAATGGGAGAGAGAGAGAGTAACTGAGATACACGCACATGCAAACACACACCACACACACACACACACACACACACACACACACACACACAGAGAGAGAGAGAGAGAGAGAGAGAGAGAGAGAGAGAGAGAGGGGGGGGGGGGGGGGGGGGGGGGGGGGGGAGGAGGAGGGGGGTGATCAGAGAGCAGCACACTTTGTTCCACAAAGTCTGACTCACTAACTGGATTCACTGGCTGCTTCTCTGGGACGGCAGGCCTCTTTGACCAGTAGTTACACTATGTGTGTGAGTGTGTGTGTGCGTGCGTGTGTGTCTGAGTTATTTAATCTTAATGGGAGTCAAAGATTGTTGGTGATTGGCGATCGTGAGATTGTTACTGCATTTGCGTCAAGTATTAGATATATTTGTTGGCTCCCTTGGGGAACACACAAACACACACACACAAACACACACACACACACACACACACACACACATCCACACACAAATAATAAATTGCCTTGGGTAGTCATTCAACATATTAGGGAGGCTAACGCTAACCCATATGTATTTCCATCAACAATTTAAGGATTCAACAAACTTCATGCACCACAGTAATTAGTTAATTAGTTAGTCATTATTGTAAAACTTAACTTTTTTAAATGCTTTATGGTTCTGCGAGCATGCAAACGTATCTGACAAAGCAAAAACTGTCATCAGAGTGTACGGGAAATTGCACAAATACATGCCTTTGACATGAACAACAGAAACTCTAATGTTCATGCATGACAGACATTTCATTCGAGACTACTTCCAAAATGAGACTTGGAAGAGTCGGCGAGAGCGGCCCAATCTGTTTTGAATCAGACGCTCGCCCGTCAGGATGATCAATCCCACTGTTTTCTTGGTTTACTTACAGAGTACGTGACATGCATATGTTAATGAAACTTCATATCAGCCGTGTCCATATTCTCCCGCCTGGATTAGGAAGGCAGACATACTGTTCACACACAAGGCAGAGAAATGCATTCACGGCGCTGGTTTGGCCTAGATCTTCCACACAGAGGTTTCCCCTACTCTTTTAATTGGGCTCTTGATGCTCGACATAGGGTGTACTTCCTCTAATTAGCTATATCTATAGCGTATGGGAGAGTGTATGAATGCATGCATGTGTAAAATCCTCTTTTGAGCAACTCCAAACTAACTAAGAGCTTTAATTTCACGCTAGGCTGCATTGTCCCATTCAGTGGGGTTACCCCCACAAAAAAGCCTCTGAGAAAATCAAAAAGAGCGAAAACCACACCAAGGGGTGACGGAGGAGGGGAGGGTTGAGAAAGACAGAGAGAGGGAGAGGGAAGGGGGGGGGGGGGACAAACAACAACAACAACAACAACAACTGAAGCTCATCCTTGAACAATGCACATCTCTCACTAACCGTTACTTCTCTTTTAAAGGGAGCTAATTAAGGAGGCGGTGGGGGTGGAGGTAGAGGAGTAGGGTGAAGGTGAAGGGGAGTCTGTCCCAGGCAGCTGCTAGAAGAGTGCAGCGCGTCGGCTATTGTACCTTCTTGTCTCTCCATTCCTTCAGGGTTACTCACGTTTCCACTCTTAGATCATGTCATCACTCGCTGCCAAAGCCAAAGCCTTTTCACTTTAAATAAAGATAAACGGCTGGTGCACATTTGATTCTCAATCCTGAGAAAAACAGCGCTGCACAGGACGGATGTGCTTTTATTAATCAATCACACATTCATATTATGAACCCAAGTCTTAGCCCCCAACCCAGAATAAAACTATGTGAGGCAGTGGGCACTGCAGCCACAAAGGTTCTGCAGTATAATTGAAAATAGTTCCCTCGGCCAAGGAGATCATTTTTCCACCGTTTGTTTGTTGGTTGGTTGGTTTGTATGTTTGCTTGTAAGCAAGGTTACGCAAAAACTATTGGATTAACAACGAAACTTGGTGGAATGGCTCAGGGAAAAAACAATACAATTTTGTAGATCCAGGATTTAATTTAATCTCTTTCTTACACATTGTGAGAAGGCGTTCTAGGACATTTTCACTGATTTCACAAGAAATAATTGATCAATCTTGAGAGAAAAAACAGGCTTATTTATGGGACTGATATCTGTGAGTGTGTGGAAAGCTTCATTGAATTAAAGGGGACTATCGGGCCTTTACGGAGGTATGCACTACATTCCAGTTTTGGGGTGCTCTCTACTCTCATTAAAAAAGCTGGAAAGGCCAAACTGAGGGAGATGTTCCCGGTATCAGCACACTGAAGTGATTTCGACTCGGCCGCTCCTCTGCCACATATCTCTCTGTCTATCTGCACGAGTGTTCAGACTGATTTCAGATGAGTGTGTAACTGTGTGTGTGTGTGTGTGTGTGTGTATGCACATCCAAGTGCACGCCGTATGGCCTGGTAAACACAACTATATCACAGACCAACATGAGACCGCTATAGGGGCTGCCTGCTTCTGCTGGCCACAGATCAGCCTAAACCTAATCCACACTAGGAGGCAGAAGAGGACAGGCGGGAGGCTGCATGTATTAACACACATATATTGGACGCACACACACACACAAAGGCCCATCCATCCAGGGTACAGCCACCTATTACCCTGTTGTGCCAATTGCCTCAGTTAAGCATGATAAATCCATTTTCTATGGGCGGTCAGGAAGACTGCACAGATAAGGGATGAGCAGAGCCACACTGGATTTAACCCCCCCCCCCCCAAGACAGATTCACACACTAATGCACAGGAGGACATGTCCGGAGAAAACCTCAATGTTTAGCTCAGGGCCTCACAGGCGCTCCGACAGCCGATATTTAAAATTCAACAAGCAAAAATATAACTTTATATAAGTATTTTTTTAAAACCTCAAGTCAACACGTCCCTCGCAAATATCAAATACAGTTTTTTTTCTTTCCACATAAATTTGTTTGATGGACATGGACACGTTGTGCCATTTAACACTTCCTTGCACTCTTCCCTCCATCTCCTCTCTCCGTCCCTGCCTACCAGCTCTCGCTCTGGGCCAAGCAGTGTAAGGTGGAACTGGTCTGCCTCCAGCAGAAAGGATGAATAAGTAAAAGGAACACAATGTACCCCTGGGTTCTGCCTAGCTGCCTGCCGTCCTGGCACAGTTGGCAGGCCACTTTTACTCTGCCTATCGTCCACTACAGCAAACCTATTCTCCGCTGCCTGTGCAGGGCCTACCAACAAACTCAGCGTGAGCAGGATTAGTGTGTGTGTGTGTATACGTGTGGTACAAAGCGACACCAGTGAGGTTTGGTATGTTACCAGATCATGCAGGCCCACCTCAGCTTACACCCGTACCACGGCCGTCACTGTCCGGTCCCAGTGAAACCAGAACCCAGGGCTGACACAGGAGAGCCATCGACCCAAAACAGGGGAAGGAGTAGAAGTACACAAATACTGTATGCATGTACACACACAAACACGGACACACACACACACACACACACACACACACACACACACACACACACACACACACACACACACACCAGGACAGCTACAAGGAATGGTGTGGATTCAAGTCTCGAAATTCTGAGTTTTAATGAACTAAGCTCTTTTTTAGAAGATATTTAAGACAATATATTTTTTATCTTTCTTTCTTTATGTTTGTTTATTTATAAGGGACTGCACATGCCGTTCAAACGTAAAAGCCAACATTTGATGCCAGATTAGATCTTCAATCTTAATCGTATTCCTTTTAGTCCTCTGGCAGATTATAACAAAGAAACAACACAAAGAAGAAAAAACACAAAAATGGAATACAAGAAGGAACACACAAGATGTGCAATGGAAAGCTACTCACAATATCTCATTAGAAATGTCATCAAGACCATTTTCTGTGCACACTGGACTCCACAAACAGCCGCTACTGCCACAGAAGAGGTGCCTTTATCTCCATCACCAAAGATACTGTCTGCACAATCTCCACGTTTTTTATTTATTTTCCTATCTATTGCTATGGCTATGTGGCATGGCTACAGTATGTAGTAGAGCTTTCAAGTGCCTTGCCAATCTGCACGGCTGAGTGAATTTCAAGGACTCATTTGATCTCCAAATCTAAAAACCACTTTAGATCTGCAAATAATCAGACACGAAGCGCTTATGAGAGAGAGTCGAAAAGCAAATAAAACTTTTTTTTTTTTTGCGTGTGCAGTGAACTATGCGGTGGGAAATAGTTAAACAATCTCCCGCACATGATGTGTTAAAAGATCTCTGAGTTCGCAGAGGGAAAAAAAAAGGAAAAAGTTGGCAGTGTTTGTGAGACACGCTGCGTATATTAGCGGCCCACATCTCATTTGGATAAGCGGGACTTAACTGGGAGTCTGAAATAATTGAATCCAAAAAACGCAGCGCATAAAAGTTTTAATTAACGACGCCTCCGCGACCTTCAAAGCACATTAAAAGTTTATGCAAATGCGTTTCCGTCGCAGGGATGTGAAACAATACGCACGGTGCAGTTTGGCTACAAAGGCTGCGGTGCGCCACTTCATTTTGGCTGCTCGGGTCCGTCACCTCACCATGCGCGGCCATTCCAGCAAAGCTTTTACCAGCATTAATAATACATCGTGGATTGTTTACACTAGTTTTGCGTGTTTTCAGTGGTTTGTGAATTATTTACGTGACCAAGATCGAACACCAGCGACTGGATGGGGTCACAGGATTACGCACGTCAGAAGAACTCATCCATATGCGCATGGGTGTGGACAAACGCATACAAACTATCTCGCCTCTCATCGCAGATCATCACAGACGATTAAAACACATTAGCGTTTAGATCAACTTTGAATTACAGGTGTGAAACTGGCAGGTGTCACGTCAGGATGCGTTTTCTTTCCTCTCCAAGTTGCTTCCTGGCTGCAGGGTGTTATCTTAATATCCACCAGACACAACACAAACACAAGGAGATATGAGGGGAACACAAACAAATCAGCCCCGCTTGATATGCATCAGTAGAGACGCACTAGTATAACAGCAGCCTAAGCAGATCAATATGTATCGCGCATATGGGCAGCACGAGTCCATGCGGCGCTCGTGCGAGAGGATCTGCTGCCAATTAATTTTAATTAATGGAAAGAAAGAGGAAACTCGATGCGGACCTCTGCCTCATACCACCAGGCTTGGAAAATTATCTGGAGCCTACTAAATATGCAGCAGCGGCAGCAGGAGCAGGAGGAAGAGCAGGACATGTTGGACTTATTTTACGCAGCGAAATCAAATAGAGCACATTGATTATAGAACATGTCTGTCAGAGAGGTCAACAGAAGACATGAGCAGGAGGCGGAAAGGGAAAATACGCATTTAAAGTGACGGGAGTGGCGCAGACGAGGCCTCCTGCTTTGTTACTGTAATACAAAAAAAAAGAACATAATAAAATGTGATGAAATTTTACTTTTGCATCTGATCAGCTCTGTCCTCTTGTTTGTGAAAGTGGGAGTGGGAGAAAACACAGGCTACACTGAGGTCTGCTCAGAAAAGGCCTGAAATAACACTGCGTGTTTTCCACGGAGCTCCTCTGTGCTGTTTAAGGAAAGGAATGATTATAATTCCTCTGCTACATCACTGCTGCTGCTGTGCAGCTCTGAGATGAGCTCAAATACATTTCTGGAAAAATATATAGGCTACATATGACATGTCTGGTGCAAGGTTTATAAATCCTTCAAGCAGCCACATATAGGGAGAGAGGCCGTGACCTCTCTGAATCCATGGACGGTTTAACCCACGACACAGAAGCCGAGCAGCTGTGAGTTTCTAAAGCAAAATTATCTCACGTTGTACATTATGTTTCTAATCCTAATGCTTGATGATTACATTTCATACATTTCACACAAGTCCTGACTAACTGAACCTTGTGACCTCACATTCAAAAAAGATAGAAAAAAGGAAGAAAAACTAATACTGGTAGAAAAAGTTCATAATCAACCTGATCTTTAAATGAGGGCTTGATTAGTGAAAGTACTGAAACGTTCCAATGACTTTCACTCTCATGTGTTTTAATGTGATAAGTCGAGCGGCGGAGGGAAAAACGGACATGCGGCGGCCTGAAGCTGCGGCTCTCAACTGTTAACTCCGCAGTGACTGCACCGGATTCAGACTGTGAAGAGCAGTGCTACTTTACAAACACAACATCATGGGAACACATTTATGTTTATATATATATATGATAAGAGATGGAACTTTAAAAAAAAAAAGGTCATGTATGGTTTGACCTTTGCTGTCCTGAGAAGTGATCTGTACATACAAGTAGACAACTCGTGTTAAAACGATAACAGAAATTCAACACACAAAAATATATTAATATAAATAAAAAAGAAGAAAGAAAGAATGAGCTCGTATAGGGTAAATTTCATCTTCTCAAAATGGCTTAAAGGTTAACTTGCTATGGATATTCAGCGTGGAGGTTCTAATTAATTACATATTATCATTAGTTTATATTCTTTTAATATAAATATAATAATTTTAAGAGGGGCTGATGAAAATACTTTTTTCTGTGTATATGGCAACAGACGTGCGCACGGAGTCGAGGCCCGAAAGGTCAAAACTGAGACTGCAATGTTGCATTTAAAGACAAAAACATGGGCTGAATATTCAAAATGAATATTTTTGTGAGTATATTCTATAATATATATTTATCAATAATCATGTTTTTATTTACAACAAGTCAAATCAGTGAAGTCACCTCTAACCGAACCATTGCCCCAAACGGCCTCTTGAATTTACGCACCGGGTAAAGTGACTTATTCTTATTATCATTATCATCAATATTAACCAAGCGAACGTGTTAAAAACTCCACCACACGTGGCCTTTAATGTAACGAGCCGCTTGTGTAAATAACATGAGGGTTGGTGGCAGAGTTGCTTCTTTAAAGGTCAGCTGTATTTAGTCATTAATCCAAGTGCAGCCACGCAGCTCGGACACACGCCCACACTGTCCTCACTGGTGCGTAAAAAACTCATTTCTCATTTCTAAACGTGGAAGAAGATAACGGAGGGACAGTTGTGAATGTGTCCACGCTGCACCTCCGCAACAGCCGCAAGTCAAAGCCCCCCCCCTCCCCTCCTCTCTCCGGGTGTAAAAAAAAACCAAACTGTTCCACAACTCATGAACCCGGTGTGTTGCTTTATTATATTTGTCGATCATTGCCTCTGGGTGATCGCAATTAAGTCCGCCAACTGTCCGGGATCCGAAGCCCCCTCTCGTCCCCCCTTTTATTCTCCAACGTCCCGTTTTATATAAAATAGATTTAGGAGAAGCGCCATTTTCTCTCCAAACCATGCGCAATGAGACGCACAAGAAAAGCCCGCTGGAGGAGTGCCATTAAAGAGAAAGGGGGAGAGAGGGAGAGAGCGCGCAAGAGAGAGGGAGGGGAAGTTAAATAGTATCGGGGGGGGGGGGAGCCGGGCTGGAGGAAGAAAAAAAAAAAGAAGAGAGAGAGGTCCCTAAAACGCAACAAATGACAAGCAGCGGCGGCGGGAGCACGGTGGACAACACAGCGGCAACCACACACACTAACCGGAGGCGCACGACACCGGAAAAATAAAAAATAAACTGCAGCGAGGAGCAGCGTGGAAACGACCGGCTCGCCGCGGCTGTGCTTTGCTTACCTGTGTCAAGCAGTACGGAGAGTACATGTTGGTGTCTAGAGGTGAAGAGATGAGCTGCTGGTGATAAAGTTGGATGGAGGTTCGCTGCGGTGCCGCATTGCAAAGCCGCTGTGGCTCAGTCCAGGCTCTAACCCCGCCTCACTCTCTCACTCACACAGTGGAAGCTCCGCACTAACTTTAGGAGAAAGTTTCTGCTGCTCTCCCTCCCTCCCTCCCCTCTCGCTCTCTCTCGCTCTCTCTCTCTCTCTCTCTCTCTCTCTCTCTCTCTCTCTCTCTCTCTCTCTCTCTCTCTCTCTCTCTCTCTCTCTCTCTCTCTCCCCCCCCCCCCCCCCCCCCCCCACACACACACACACACTCTCTCTTTCTCTACCCGCTTCTTTTTTTCCTCACATCGACACAAACTCATGTATATATATTTTTTCAAAGGATCGCTTCTATCTCTGTGAGTTGTTCTGGGCTTGGCTCGTGTTCCTGAAGCACTGGTGGTTTGCAGTGGTACTAAAGTGCCGAGCTCAGTCACCACATCGTGTTTGAAAGTAAAGCTTTTATTTACAAGTCTAAGTATTAAGTATGAGTATTATATTATATTTTATTTTTATTGACATCATTCCTGTTATTTGTTCATTTGAATCTGCGTTCATTATTCTGCTCCATCCATCCATTTATCTTAACTGTGCAATATTCACTATGCTATCACATTGCCACACTATACATATTTTTCCTGTCTTTATACTGTATGTATTAGTTTAATTCAATTCATATTTTTGTATATTTGTATCTTCCTTATACTTAAGTATTGCATATTTCTTACTGATACATCCCTATTTTCACTCTTGCTGCTGTAATACTACAAATCTCCCCATTGTGGGACTAATAAAGGATTATCTTATCTTATCTTATCCATCCATCTATCCATCCATCCATCCATCCATCCATACCTATATTATTTCTAGTGAATATTTGTAATATCTTCTGATTCCCATTTACATGCACTTTCAGTTCTGTATCTATCTCTCTCTCTCTCTCTTTTTCTCTCTCATTGTCTATCTATCTATCTATCTATCTATCTATCTATCTATCTATCTATCTATCTATCTATCTATCTAAGTTAATTTTAACATTTTTTAATATATTGGTATCAATTTAATATTCAAAAAAGACTCTGTGATATTCTTATGTTTACACAGACAGGGACAGATATCTGCAAAATATGCAAGTATATATTTTTTTCAACACTGATATAATTTGAATTCAGCAAAAATGCAAAAGCTGATCCAAGTGTGAACAAATTAGAAACACACTCAGATTTAGCTGTGGTGTGGCTCTGGTGACACAAACACACACACACACACACACACACACACACACACACACACACACACACACACACACACACACACACACATTAAAGTCCCTTAAGCGTAATACCTTTATCTTTAATATTTGATGAATCTGAAATTTCAGCTAAAACATGAACAGAGTTTTTCTTCTTCTTTCTTTTTTGTAATTCACTTTATAGTGCATCACGGCTGGATTTGGAACTCGGCTCTTTTAGCTCAGCGTTGGCCGAGAACGCTCAGCTCTGCTCACTTCATAACGAGGAGCTCCTCATCTGAAAGTTTTAAATATTTACAAGAGCAAGATCATTCAGGTATTTTTCATATTTCTGTGGATCCCTCTGCATATGAGCGTGTCTTTAAGGGACTAAACAAGTCTAAAGTTATTGCAGCAAGTTGTAAGTTCACAGTGCGTCAGACTGTAATTTATTCAGCCGTGATACCTTTTGGACTCCTCCTCCTCTCCTTTTCAACCAAACCCAAGTCATATACTGGTGTATATCGTGAGTGCATATGCAGACAAAGGATACCTGAACTTGGGGGAAGTGGTCTAAACCAGTCTCATTGTGACTCCTATTGTATGGAAGTGATACACTCTGTTTCTAATCAGGCTTGGCTTTATCCTCGCCCGCTGCCTGCTCCTCAGCCTAATCAAACTCATATATGCAGGCAGAGTGCCTGCAATTATACATAAGCCCCTGCCTTGTGCATGTGTGTGTGTGTGTGTGTGAGAAAGAGAGGTTTTGGAAGTGTGTGTGCAATTGTGTGTGTGTGCATATGTTTGAGAATGTGTGTTTGAGTCTTACGAAATGTGTGTGTGTGTGCGTGTGTGTGTGTGTGTGTGTGTGTGTGTGTGTGTGTGTGTGTGTGTGTGTGTGTGTGTGTGTGTGTGTGTGTGTAAGCAAGGGTGCGGTTTCAGGGGTTGAAGTCACCCCAGTGCTTGAATGCCAAGTTTTTCAGGGGGATATGAAGCTGTGCAGCTTTACGAGACCTCAGCCTGTGTAGGATACTTAGATACTCACACCACAGACGCACGTGCATATAAAGTGCAAGTATATACACACACACACACACACACACACACACACACACACACACACACACACACACACACACACACACGGCCTCAAATGTCCTGTGGTCAAAGATATGCTGGCAAAAGCACCCAGAAAAACGAATTAGAGTGAAAAAAAGAAGGAACGCACTAAATAAAAGTGAAAGAAAGTGAAGCATATTGAGGTGTAGTCTATTCCTTTCCCAAAGTCTCTCCTCTTTCCAAACCACACCCCACCACGGCACAGGCCCAAACCCTAAAGCCTTTGTATGCTCCCTAGCTTTTCCCTCTTTCTCTTTTTGTCTATACCCCTTTTTTCCTATTTCTCAGTGGTTCTTTTTAGTGACCCCCTTTCTCCTTTTATATCTTATAATCTTTTGCTTTAACCGTCTTAATCGCAGACTTTTTCGTCTTTGTCCTCGGGCTTCAGCCATGGCCTGAGTCGTCCATCTCAGCATTCAATACCGGCGCTCAGCTTGGCCGTAACAAACAAACTATAGCAACGGCAGGAGTTGCAAAACACTGACGCCCAGGTTTCCTTTTCAAACTCTCTCTCTCTCTCTCTCCTCTCTCTCTCTCTCTCTCTCTCTCCCTCTCTCTCTCTCTCTCCCTCTCTCTGCCCATGACCGAACAGTCCAGCCTGACCATCACCTAAGAAAGCCCCTGGAGCTCCCTGTAGGACTCCGGTGGTTTCCGAGTCCATGTTTGCCATTAGAACGCACATGAGAAAACCATATGGTGTGTCTAAACTTAGCATGTTGTGGTCTTCCATTGACAAACGCAGCACTGCCCATATACTTGCTGTTTACCATCGCCTGTGGCTAGGCCATTAAATATTGAAAGTGATGTAGCATACTGATACTGCCATTAGCATGCTAAATGTGTGAGACAGGTGGTCGAGGCCGCCTTTCTAAAGGCTGCAAAAATGTGAAATGGAAAAATGTGCGTTGCCGTACCGTTTACTACACCGTACAGTGTCAATATTGTTCGAGTGAGTTGTTTATGTGTGCTCTGGGAGAGAGCACGCCAGTCAAATGCACACAGGCATATGCAAGCAGAAAGAAATGGCTGACTGGCTGTTATGGCTGACAAGCATATCATACACAGTGTGTGGATCCCAGAGACTCTATGGATCTGTTAGCAATCTGAGTGTGTGTGTGTGTGCTGAGCAATGTGTTATGCCTGCTGCTTTTTGTGTGTGTGTGTGTGTGTGTGTGTGTGTGTGTGTTTACTGTGTGCAGTCGCTGCTCGTACGTTTTTGACTCGTTTTGGACCGGTTCGGATTACTGCGTCTCTGCCATGTTTGTATTCAACAGGAAGAAAACATATAGACTTATTTTCCTAGTCTTGGTGTTTTCATTCTTTAATTTTAGCTGTAAATGCAACATGTCATTTTACAGCACACGGGCCAAAGGAACCATTGTGCAGGCAGTCCAACAGTTATCTCTAAACTCAACCTGAAAGACAATGTTTTTCCAAAGTCGTCAAAGTGACCTAACGCAGTACACATCATGTACAGAAAACGTGCTGAAAAAAAAAATCTCCAATCTGGTAATGTTTTGCATTTCATGTTGTTTTAACTGGCTGCTGGCCTCGTCCTCCATGTAAAGAAAACTTGTCCGGACTCTGCAGCAAAGCCAAACTTCTGACAAGAGCAAATAATACCTTGTATGAGAAAAATACATGTCACAGAAAAGTGGACTGCATCATGCAGTGTTTTCTCGGAGCAGTGTTACCGCACATGAGCACAGTTGACAGATGAGTTCAGGACATCCATGATGATATGTGGGAGATTTCTACAGGAAGTGGATATAAAAGCATGCTAGAAGCGGAATGTCGACACTCAAAAATGTTGATGTATTTCCTGGACACATTAACCCCAGAACCTCCGATTCAAGATGTGAAAGAATGAACATAATTTTGTGGTTAACGTCCCCATGGTGAAGTGTGACCGTGTAAAAAATGATTGTGCTGCATGCTCCGCTGAGTCTTTTGTGCTCTGAATGCCCTCCTCCTCTCAGCCGCAGTAAAACTTTTACAGGGGGAACGAGGAGATTGTTCCTAATGGAGCGGGGTTTGTTTGTGTGTCCAGCAAATAAAGTTTGGGACATTGATACAATCACAAGGACAGATGTAGAGCTGTTGTAGTGAGTGTGTGTGCGTGTGTGTGTGTGTGTGTGTGTGTGTGTGTGTGTGTGTTTATACCCTGTATGTATCGGAGACGAGGAAACATTCAGGCATCCCTGGGCCTCGAGCAGGATCGTCGTTTACCAGGTAGGTGTCAGTAGCCTAAAAAAACAGGGAGAGGGTTCGTCAGTTAGGTTTAGTACCACAGTGATTTACAATTAATCATTCAATCAACAGTTATTTGTATAGCCCATATTCACAAATAACAATTTGCATCTTATCAATCTGTAGAAGATGCAACATCCTTGGTTCTTATCCCATTTTTGCCATAATATTAGCAACGGCAAGTCACCAGTTTGTTAATTGAATGGCTACTTGAACCTTTTAGGCTCCTATTAGAAGAATAGACTCACGATGGACATTGACAATTGACAAATTACATTTCCTAAATTTAACAGGCAGTGACATTTGCTGTTCTTTGACAGCAAAACGAGCCTCAATAAATAACACAATTAAAAAAACACAAATACTGACAATTTATAAAAATTTGGAGAAACATTTGTCATGTCCTGAAATCCCCCATGTCTCTTTCTTGCTTCCTCTTTGAGAGACAACATAGCTAAAAATGTACCTGTGTTGTGTGAGACAGTCTCCTAACCCCTGCCTGTTTCATTTCTCCACAGAAAGCACAGCACCTGCTTACAACTCTTGCACTATACATCCACAGCCAGACTGTCTGTAAGTAGCAGTGTGCATGCATGTGTGTGTCTGTAAGTGTGCATTCAGGGAGCTTCATTTGTATTCTAAGTCAAGCAGGCAGGCAGACAGGCAGGGTTCTGGCAGGGCCCGGAGCTGTGAAATGGGCTCTCCTTGCAGTTCTGCCATTGATTGGATCAACCTATCCCACTCTACTTAGCCGAAGGGAGCCCAAATCCCACAGCCGCTGTGCCGTTCTGTGAAATCCTATTTCATTTCACAACTTTAACGGATAAAAAAGCGTGCACGCACATGCATGTGCCAGCCCCGAGACCCCATGCCACATTTATTTAGCCCGAACGGGAGCAGAGAGAAAGCAGTGCATGGAGGTTGTGTGGAAACGTTTAAATGCACGCGCACACATAGTCTCACCCTCTTGAAAATATAATCACCTGCATGTACAGTATATACATTTTTTTCCATGCGCTCTCTGCCTCGCACACAAACACACAGCGACAACACACGAGCACACGCACACACCAGCGCACACGTGCATACCACTTACGCAGACACACAGACACAAACCCCATAATAAGAGCCAGACGTTGGCAGACCACACAGCCCTGAGTTGTGGTGAAAACAAAGGCTATTCATATCCTTCGCAATGAGAGGTCTGTACAGCTAACTCTCCTTCTCCCTCTCTCCCCCGTCTCTCCCCTCAGCTTTTTATTACAGATAATCTGCACTCGCAAACCTTCCATTTTCCTGCAATTGTGCAATTTCTAATCATCTTTATTAGTCCATAAACATGTTTTTTTTTTTACTTTTAGTCTCACTTTATAGCTCGGGCCCTCGGCTCCTTAAGGGGGCAACACAGTGCCTATTGTTGAGTTTCAAGAAGAGGATGAAGCCAGGAACGGAGTGAGAGAGGCCTGCTGATAAGACAGCAAAGCATTATGGGAATCGGGTAGCGGAGTTCCTCAGATGCATGCATGCGTTGCCATCCTCACACACATACACACACCCACACACACACAATCACACTCATACAAACCAAAATGCAAACACTCTAGGTCTGCCAGGCCACATGTGTCTGATAATGAGATGATGCATCTGATTGGCCGGCGGTGGGAATAATGGCCAGGATCCACGGCACCTGTGTGGGGATCCGCACCATGGCAGAGTCTGCCGACTTTACCAGCGAGCAGACCACAATGCATCAGGTGTGCTGGAGCCTCTGTGATTGGCTGTCCCCAGCCAGAAACAGGATCAGGTGCACGAGCAAACCCCCTCTGATTGGTTGAGTCGGGCCCAAAAAGCTGCGGGTGGGAGAGGGCTGTTTTTATTGGCTGCCACTGCCTCATTCTGCTGGTGAATGGGTGTCTGAGTGGATGGCACCGGGACAACTGGTTCAACTGAGACTGTGCGAGACAACATAGTGAGTATTTGAGAGTATCTTTTGTACATATGTAGCCCTTCACATAAGGCGAATCTCTGTGTTACTAACTTGACCCGAGGAGCTCGTTGGAACAATGTGAAAACAAAAAAATATCAACCACACTCCAACAATAGATCATTTGCTCTCATTTCATATTAACCAGCCAACAAAGACGAGTTTAACCGTCCTCTTTATGTTGTCAGCCACAGAAACAAGTGTTGATGAACCGCCATCCCATTGTGCTACGGCGAATAACACGAAGCTAATGAATAGGCTAAGCTCTGTACCTGCCACTGGGGAGGCCATGCTGACTCCCTTTGTAGTAAATCCCCAAAAAACTCCAGGCCCCTGAACGCTCTCTCCTGCAGCAGTGTATGAATTATATATTGTACTATATATACAGAACATATGCCCAGCCCATATGGCCAGCCCTGAGCAAAAAAATCTCAAAGCCCTTCTTAATTAACATTTTAGAGGGAAGATTCGGAGGCGGGAGACTGAGTCAGTGACCTATTTGGAGTCCATCATCGCCCAGTGCAAATGTGTTAATTGAGACAGATTTTCCCACTCCACAAATATGTGGCATAGGGGATGTGATGGAGGATTTTTTTTCTCTTTTCTTTTTTTTTTTGTCCGAGCCATCTGATCTAAGGTAGGGCTATAGGATCTCTTTTAAACTGAATTTCCTGTTGCATCCACCGACAAAAGAGGACACTTCTCTTTCACTTTTCTCCCTCACTATAGCTCACAAAGTCTTTCCTTGGCTCGCTCTCTATCTGTCGCTCTATCTCTCTGGGTATATGTGTTGACGACCATATGGCCAAATTCTTTGGAGGTGAGATCTCCAAAACCTGCTCGCCCGCACACACACGCACGCACACACACGTCCACACACACACCTCCATAGAGCTTTGTGTATGAAAGGCCCTGATGGTGGAATTTGCTCTCAGATGGCTCCATTTTAAAGCACATGAATGGCAACATATCAATGATCCTTCTCTCTGTCTTTCTGTCTCCCTGCATCTCACATTAGCAGTCACACACACACACACATACACACACACACACACTAATTCGCCACCTACACACAAAAACGTACTCTGCTCACACACATACACACACATTGTGCAGCGCTATCCTTGTTTCAAAAAATGTTTTTATTTTGGCGGCTGCAAAATCATCAAACACAACTATTATCATCGTTGTCATTATATCTTTTTAAAAAACATGATTATTACCACCGCCATTGTGTCTTTAAAGTGTTTTCATCATCATGGTTTGGTGGCGGAAAATAACATTGCCAAGTTTAAGGCGCGGGATTGAAAATGGGGGGATGGGGAGAGAGAGAGAGACAGAGAGAGTCCAGCCAACCTGCGTGAGATGGCAACCACTTCAAAGATGCCGGGCCGCACCGGCGATCTGTTCCACGGTGTGTGAGGGGTGTATGAAAGGAAGAGATGGCCGCTGTGTGAGTCCCTGCCAAAGCTACCTCAGGGAGAAATGTTGGAAAAATGTGATTTTTCACACAGCTATCTCAGGAGGGCGAAAGCAAAATGGGGGGAGAATAAGAAAGAAGATGAGAAACTGAAGGGCTGCATTATAAAAAGAAGGATGGATGGATGGCTGAGCAGAGTGGGGCTAATTATTTCACTCCACTTGTGAGTCCTGAAGGTTTTGTTGGGTCTGAAGCAGAGCCAACACGCAGTGCTGAAGATTGCATTTGGCTTAATTGTGCAGTTGCGTTTTAACACAATAGTAAACGGTGGGATTCTGGAGACGGCATGAGGCGCGCGGTGTGAACAGTTTCTGTTAAGGAGGCCTGACTGCAGGAGGCGAGAGTGTAAAAATAATTTCAGATGACTTCAGCAGAAAGACATTTGACTTTTGCCAGAAAGTCAATCGTGTGTGTGTGTGTGTGTGTGTACGTGCGTGTGTGTAGCTCAAATCAAAGGTTCCTACTATATGTAAATGAGCTGGGTGAGATGGAACTTTTAAATACCTGAGTAATAGGTGTGAAACTACGCCAGCCCTAACAATACCTGTCCCAACTCAATGTAGCCTATCGAACAAAAAAATATATAAATAAAAATACATCCCTCCAACCGCAACAGTTACAATGAAACAAGTATGAACAGAGCACACACACGGTGACACACCCCAACACTCCTTTGGCCTCGCACCTCGCCTGTCGACTACCGATCCTGCTCGACAGGCTCGGCTCTGGATTGCGGCCTTCAGATAGTGCCATGCCAACTGTAACACTGAACTTCCCGGGCCGCGGTATTTTCCCTGCATGCCACGCTGCAATGAGGCCTACAGGTAACCCAAAGCCACTGGCACCCCGTCCCCTCCGACATGGATCCCTACTGTAGTTTCTTTTTTTGAAACAGCCAAACCGCACTCTCTCAGTTAAGACCCAGCCTCCTCACCGGCTAAGTGCTTCTAACAATGAGGTTTGGGCTGGTACAATCAGCCCTTTGTGTCACACAAGGACTGATCCATGGGGAGATTTTCTTGCGGTTATGGTTCTACTACAGCAGAGTTCACCACAAAGACCAGGAAGCATGGAGTGTCATTACAAAACACACACACACTCATTATGACTCAGTAGGGTAGCGTGTTGAGCTCATTTCAAACATCTCACCCACTTCCAACTCAACTGAAATGATACCCTAAAAATTTACTTAAAAGGCATGCTAAGGTTCACGCCCACCCCCTTGCTTGGCACCAATAACGGCCTTGGCTTTGGTTTGACTGACAGGTTCTGTGGTTGGCAGGTTTTTCTCAGCAACAACCAAAGTGCAACTGACTGTGAAATTATAGGCCGGCTATAAAAACAAAATGAAGATTGTAATATCACTGCCAATTACCAAGCATTGTCTGTTGATGCGTTCACCTTAAGATCTAAAGACGCGTAATTGAACAGCTGACATCGCAAATCACATGGGAGCTGCAGTCAGGGTGTTCGAGCTGATATCTGGGCTGTTGTGCAAGGTATATGATGTGTAGGTGTCACATCTGCTGTCCCACACGACCACACACACACACACACACACACACACACACACACACACACACACACACTTGAAAATAGGTTCTCAAATCTTGCTCATTCACACAGTTGCACATTTAGGTTTCTACTGTAAATGTGTCTGATGACCATAAATCAGCAAAATAAGACTTAAATACATGTCACTTAATGCTCTAAATATTAATGCAGTACAAAAACACACACAAACAAAACAACTCTTCACAACCACCCTGAAGTGGAAATAAAACCCTTTGAATGTCACCACACTACACCTCTGGCAAAACAAATGAAAAAATATCCTTTGGGTAACTTGTGTAATATGGGTAATGTGTCATTTCAAAAAATAAATAAATAGCTCTTAAATATCAGGAATTAAGTTTCCAATTATATAAGTTATAAATAATATTAACTTTATTTGTATTGCACTTTTCAATACAAGTAACACAATGCTTTACAACACACGTGTTCGAACTGTTGAGCACATGTTTTCTTTTTGCCTTTGCTTTTTCTGTTGTATTGGCGAGACATGGTCTTTACGTGTCACAGACAGACATTTCCAAATTACTTCCAAATGTTTCAGTCTATATAAAATATAAAATATTTGTATTTTATTTTGTAGAGTCTCAAATGTCCGAAGCTCAGATTTGCCGAGAGCCGATGAAAAGCTTGTCTGTGTAACAGAGTGAAGCTTTGGATCAGCTGCAGTTAAAGAGCTGCATTGTTACTGCTATATTCATATTGTTAATAAAAGTTTACTCTCTGATAATATGTGCACAATATAATTGAGTTGCAACAAAATGACCTTAAACAAATCTGTTTTTAATAGAAGCTTATGGTAAATTATACCAATTTAAAAAAAGATTATTAGTTCATTATCACGGGGGACCATGATTCTTCTCTCTCTTATTCGTGCTTCGTGCGCTACGAGCTCTCACAGCACTTGCTCTCGGGCACAAGACGCACAGTGTCACCTCACCTCACCTCTCCACCCTCTTATAGTCGCTAAAGTGTCATCAGCTACGCAACTGAAGTACCCATTGATAAAAAAAAACAGTAGCACAGACAGACGGGGAATAAACCAAAGGACGGTGCAGCAAATCTGCATGTGATGAAGAATATTATCATCCTGATATTTAGTTATATAGTTATAATAATAAGTCAATAAATACTCTCTCTCTTTCATAAATAAATATGTAAATATAAATATATATATTTATACACTGGCCTCTTAGATCGTCTCATTCTGTGTCCACATGTGCGTTTTATTCTGTTTGCAGGAAGATCAGGCTCCATTTTATCAATGAGTGAATACTGGGCTATAATGTATATCTGTCAAGAACTTCAGCCTGCACGTTGTTAACCCCTCACGGAGGGAACACTGATGTTAAATAGGAAACAGATTTTTCTTCATATGCAAGAAAAATAAATATTTTAGCAAGGGAAAGCATAAAATAGCATATAGTTCCCGATAAACAGGTTAGTTTAGATTTAATGCTTATATAATGGATACGAATTTAATTAATTAGGGTGAGTTTACAATATCCCTAATTATCAAATTTGGCAGGAAAGCAAGGTCAAGGTGCTTTACATACACACACACGCGCGCGCACGCAGGCGTGTTGTCGCCTCGTCATCTGTGGCCTCTCACTGCAGCAGCCAAATCAAAACTTTAGATCTTTTACAAAGTCATTATAAAAAACCTAAAACTACAGGGATGTGGTTAAACACAGTTTATTTTCAGACTTCACCCCTTATAGACCCGACAGAGGGGAACTATTGAGTTACACAGCACGTACCATTATAGCGTGGGGAGATCTGCCAACCCTCTCAATGCCCCATTTTCCTTTAAAAGTTCGCCTTCCAAAAAAAGTGAGAGAGGGAGTCAGGGCAGAGGGAGGAAGACTTGGTCTCTTCGCTGTTGCCGGAAGCAAAAAAACAGGACCTTTAAACAAGTCGGCCTTAGGCCCAGATAGAAAAAACACACACGCTCTTTGAAAAGTGGGTCCACTCTGCAAGAGATAGAGGAAAGGAGGACAGCAGCAGCTCCGAGCCCTCCGTCTACGGCTGTTTGGCCTCAGATGCGCCCATGTCCAGCGGGGAGACGTCTGCGTCAAAGTCCCGAGGTGCGTCCTTCAGCGGCTCAACTTCTCCAGTTTGACTGCTATGAAAAAAAAACTCCCCGATTTAATATTTACAACTCGATGAAATCAATGGACGGGAGCGCGTGGTGCAGAGTAAGTTTTCTTTCTGTTATTCTGTTCCGTGCGCAGCCTTCATTTGCAGTCGGGCAGCTTCTGTCTCCAAAACGTGTCCAAAAGCGGCTGTCTCCTGCGCCGCGCGTCCGATCTGTTTTACCCCTCGTATCTCTCTCTCTCTTCCTCTCTCTCCTCTCTCTCTTGTTCCAAACGCACGCAGACACACACACGACGCGCACGCACACACACACACACACGGGGAGTTACACACACAAACGGGGGGACACCCAGGGTCCCTCGCCGCCGCCCTCCTCCTCCTCAGAGCTGACGAGATGAAAGAGCGGCTTCATGCGTTTCTCTCTGGCTCCTGCCTCAGATCGCTGCAGCCTCTCCACCGCCGGCAGCAGCAGCAGCAGCAGAATGCCGGCACAGCGACGCGCCGTCGGTCCCGGAGCTTCAGCGAGGCTCCGCGGGTGCCTCGGTCGGTGCGTAAAAATGGAAGCTCTCCGTGCGCTCCGGCAGATCGCCTGTAACACTTCCGCTCCCCAAAAATATCAGCCACTAAATAGCTCACCTCACCAGAGTGCGCCCTGTTTACGCACACACACACGTACACACACACACACACACACACACACCCAGTGATAGACGGGGAATTAGGGCACTTGTTCACAGTGGCGGTGGGGGCCGATGCTTCAGCCGGCAGCGCGGAGCTGGTGAATTATTAAGGTGAATTATTAATAAAGCGAACGGTGTGCAGTCTGTCGCGGGGAGAGCGCAGCGGCCACGGGAGCAGCTGCGGCTTTAGGAGCATTAGGAGGACCAGGGGCTAAATCACGGATGGCGGGGATTAGGTCTGCACTGGCTCCTACCTACCGCCTGCGTGTACTGAAGGCTCCGCAGAGCATGGCACTGTGCGTGGACTCTGCGTGCGCACGACCTCGGACCTGCTTCCTAGATTTTAACGTTACAATGTGCAGCAGAGATAAAGACAAACAAAGGTCAATGGGTCCATTTGAAGAGAGAGGAGCCGGTAATAGAACCAGTGAACTCTTGGTTGCAGTGCAGTTGATTATGTAGATATAAAACTGTCATTGGATCCAAAGGTATGTTGCTCATATGAGCCGGTTCAGATGGTTCATGAGAGCAGGGCTTATTCACCTTGTATTTTGTGCCTGTATGAGGTTAAATGCATTCTGTTAATAATGTTATTCATTATAATGGTATAGTTAAGGAGTCTTAACTTTAAGGCTCTGAGTCTCGCAACAGAATGACGCAGGGAAG
Organism: Hippoglossus hippoglossus; assembly: GCF_009819705.1. NCBI lineage: Eukaryota > Metazoa > Chordata > Actinopteri > Pleuronectiformes > Pleuronectidae > Hippoglossus > Hippoglossus hippoglossus. The sequence continues at coordinate 14,490,842 of NC_047151.1, read as the reverse complement.
CAACAGGATTAAATGTGTCTGAGATGCCACACAGTGCCGACATATTGTGGGCCATACAGAATCTGACTGTGGGGAACTAACTCCAAACACACACACACACACACACACACACACACACACACACACACACACACACACACACACACACACACACACACACACACACACACACACACACACACACACAGAGAGAGAAAATACATTTTTAAAGTAAGTGTTGATTGGGGTTGGGAGCAGAGGCCTGAGCAGCAGCAGCAGCAGGAGTCAGGCCCCACACATCCAACACGAGACAAGAGAAAGACACGAGTAAAACACATGTGGACATGATGCGATTATTTAGGCAAATGGCCCAAAGGGAAGTTGAAGAAGTCAGCGGTGATATCATTTTAAGATTTCGACGCTTATGGAGACAACGTGTCCTGGAATGAAGAGAGGAGAGAACCCAATAAGAGCAAGAGGAAACAGACAATAATAAGAGCAGATAAAAATGATTTCATCAAACCAAACATTTTAGAAATTGAAATAAGAAACGGATTTGAAAGGCGTGTGCGCAACTCTTGGCTCTGCACCTTTATGATATAATCACATGTAAAAGTCCTCCTGTTTGTCCTCTTCTTTCATAACCAACCTGTCAAACCTCAGACTTTTCTAAACAAATATAAACATGTGATTTACATATAATAAATATATCTGCTGCCGCCTCATGTGACTGTGCCCGCGATGGTCCTCATTGTCCGCACACCAAACCAGCACCAGATATATTTCTGCCTGTAAAATCTCGTTGCGTGTGTCGTTATCTGTCTTTTTTTATTTTAATCAGACGTCTACTGACATTCCTCCAACATGACGGTTTATCAATAATTAAATGTTGACCTCCCCACACATTTGGCCTCGTCAATTATTCAGCTTTAATTGAATTTGTGATTTTTTTTGTTTCAGTCCAATTCGGGAGATTCGGTTTAACGAGACGATGTGGTGATATGATCTTGTGAGGGCTTTTGGAAGGTTATTTTATTACTATTATCTTTATCATTAATTCAAATATTTTCATATAATGGAGGCCGCATTTGGCCTTTTACTCAACGGTGATTTCTAGTTTTTGTTTAACGTAGAAATCAACAGAGACTCTTCAGATCAACCCTAGTTCTGTAAATTGGACTTTGGAAAAATACAAATAATTTACAGTAGCCTACTTCAAGTATAATGTACTTTCCCTGCAAGTCAACTTAATCCTATAGTGACATATAGCCATTGACTGCTATAAGACATGTTTTGTAATGGATTAATAAATATTCTTCAATATTTCGATTTTATTTTGAATACATAAAAAAGCTTCCTTTGCCAATTTCATTTTACGTTGAAAAAAGTGGGTATATAAATGTTCACGTGCTTAAATATGACTATTTTGGCACACGTGCTTTTTCTGTGACACGTGTGGTTAAAAAAAACTTTAACCTTTTTCCCCAAATTATTATTATTTTACCAGGCTAATGATATTGTAATTTTAAATGTAAAATAAAAACAAAGTACATGTTGCTGCAGTGACTCGTTAACAATGCTGGCACTCACAAGACTAATGAAATATGAACTGGCGCAAGGCTGAATGGATTAAAAGAAAAGAATAAGGAAAATTTCACATTAACCTCAGCAAGAGATGTAATAATATACATTTTTAAACACTGTGATCATAACATTAACAGTAATAATAATAACAATATCAACAATATAATATTAACGACAACAACAATAATGATAATATAATAGCCACATTCATATTTCTACAGGTTTTGTTGATTCATTGATTAAATGACATGTCTGCCTATAAACGGGTGTATAATTTCCAAAGTTTATACAACGACCTATTCAAATGTGTTTTTTCGTTTGGTTCAATATTAATTCTCGTCTCTTTTTTACAGATGCTGCTTGAAGCTCACACACGCCTGACGGCCTTTTTGGAGAATGACCAGACGATTGGAAAAAAACCAAAAACTGCCTCTAAACCCTCGAATAATCCCACTACACGACTTTTCCACGTCTTAGCCCCCTTCATTCAATTTACAAGTAGAACAGTTGAGTGAGACCACCCTGTGTCCGAAGATTGGTGCAGGCCAAACTGATTCTATGGAAACCTGCTCCTGAAACATGTCAATAAAATCGAGAAAAACATGTTTGCAAAACGAAAAAAATAATCTACACCTTTATTTTATATTATTCTGCTTACAATCGAAAACAAATGTTTATTAGTACAATCAGACACTCAGGTGCTTTATCACACAAACAGATTGTGTGTTTGAAAATCGACTCAGCACCAACCAAAGTGAAAAAGCTTTTTCAAGTAAATACTTTTTTTTGTTGTGAAATGGCCCTGAAACAGGATATTTCTAAAATCTAAATACTGCAGGAAAAAAAGGAGAAATACATTTTCTCAGCAACACACCTTTGTAATTCAACATTGCTGGAAAAAAGAAAGACAAGCATGTTGTCAAGTCATTTAAAAAGTAATAATGCATGGAGTTTACTTATAGATTGCATTTTTTTGAGAAATTTCCAAAAAAAATGGGTCTATATAGTAAAATACACTAAACTAAACTAATATTGCACAGTTGATGAGCATTAACATATTTTAGAATACAACAAAGAGCAACAAATTATACAAATATATAATAAAACAGCAACATTGGTCTTTATTTTCAAAGAATATGGAATAAAAGTTGTGAAGTTGTTTAACTTAATTAAGAATCAACTAAATTATTCACAAATCACAAATCTCTACTCATTGTATTCTCATCGAATCATTACATAGAGGAAACCCAATTGCATTTGTCTATTAATGTGGTTGAAATAATAATTTATACTCCCTCCTTCTGATCCTGATGCACCATATGCTTGTAGCAGCATGACCTAATTTAAATCACACAATAATTCTCATGTATTTCTTAAAATAATGCAAATGAAATGTGGTCTAAGTTGATGCTCCGTGAACTATTTGGTTTAATAAATCAAAATCAAATCAACGTTTAAATTATTGTAGACAGAAATAAAATAATCCATATCATTTAGTCATAAACCTTTTACATATTAAAGCAAGATGTATGAAATCAGCCACCCACAGAAAAGTTAACGTTTCATTCCTTTTCAGGGAAAACAGAAAAGAGTCATTCTGAAAAAAAAAAAGAAAATAATTTGTTTTAAAAGCAAAAAAACAAACTGAAGGAACTGGCATGACCCTGATCGTGTAAGGCAACCTATGAGCGTCAATTAGGCTGAAGTGTGGGTTAATGAAAGCCCTGAGCGCTGAGCCTCACCACAGACCCCTGAACCCGTCATTACTGCACACCACAGTGGCTCTGATACCACGCTGTTATAAAGACCCAGCATCATGTGGGCACTAAGTTCCCCAAACCTCACTGAGAGAGGAGAAATGAACACTGTGGGCTCGGGCAGACAAAGTTCACACAACATGCAAGGACCCACATTCTTGTCTCTGAAACCCCCCCCCCCCCCCAATATGAATCACCCCAAATTACAAGTTGTACATAGCAGGCAGGAATAAGACTGCAAGAAGCCACGACTGACAAGATGAAACAAATGATGGTGGGGAGAGATAATGCTATAAACTGCTGCGGTCAGTGGATGGCACTGAGTTAAGCTGCGGCGGATAAATAAATGTTCCCTTCTCAAACATGGACATGGCACCAACACGTGTTTACAAAAGGCTCAAAAAGTACAAACAGTGCAGAAATTGAGTCTGCAGACAAAGTGCAAGCTTAAATCAACAGGTATATATTTGAAAGAAATCAGTGAATATTCAGTTTAATAACAAGGAAAACAACATAAAAAAATAAAATAGTTTTCAGGTTTGAGGAGAACACAACAGCATAGGAAGTCTTTAGCTGTGAATCCTGAACTACGCCAAAAAGAGTTCCTCATAATAAACACAAAAGAAACATTTAATCAAAAACCATAAACAACAACTAATAATAATAAAACTGATAATAAAGAATATAAAAGAAACATCTTGAGTCAATGTCATGCAACCACAGAGAACAATCATGGCTGTGAGGAATTTAGAAATCAGTCAAACACAAGTTACACCTGTCTAAACGTGCTGTAAAGTTAATGTGTGCTTCATAAATCACAGTTCTCTATTTGTGTGTAAAGTGATGATCTATTGTTGCAAAAGCTTGATATCTATAAACGTATAATTAACCCTGGCTCTCCTATAGCTCACGCTGCAACTTGAGTGTTATTTACAAGGTTACACACAAAGTCAAACATGCTGAATATCCCACACACAAACACTGGCAATAAGCTAAGCTATGCACAAAAGCTACAGCGGAGCAGTGGAATAGATGTGGAAATTAAAAGAAAAGCAAAAGCAGCTAGAAACCAGACTGCAGAGCAACAAAGTGCAACAGAAAACACAAATAAAAGGCCCCAGTCCCACTGTCCCTGTGCTGCACTGACGTCAGAGGAAAATGAAACGCTCCCTTGGCCTTAAACAAAATGTATTCTATACCAAAACCATAGATCAAACTCTGTTGAACTATTTTTTCCCCCTCTCTACAATCTTCATACCTCCCCCCGCTGAGAGAAGTGGCCCGCAGAATTCTGCGTCTCCATGCGAGAAGTGCAATAAGCAGTGGAAAGGAGAAAAACACAAGGCTCTTTTTGTCTGCGGCGGCCGAGGTTTTTATCCCCAGCATTGCCGAGCGTTGTCTAGCATTACAAATCTCTGCAGCCCTGGCCTGGATGGACACATGCAGGAGGGCTCTGCATGCTGGCCCTGCCTCGCTCTGTCTGCCTCCTGCCTTTACGCTCTGCCATGCAAATAAACCCAAATGAGAGAGAGAGAGAGGGCTGGAGATGGAGGGTTGTTGAAGGAGGGGGGGGGGGGGCAAGAGGGTAGGAAGGAAGGGAAATTAAAGGAAGAATGAAGGGATGAGGACGGCTGTGAAGGGGTAATGAAGAAATGTATGTGGCAAGTATAAGGGAGGAAGGAAATGGTTGGTCTGAAGGAGTTGCATAGGGACAAAAAAGAAGAGAAGTCTGTGTGTGTTTGTGTGCAAGAAGGGAGGAGAAAAGGAGTGAGTACTAAGCGGCCTTTGGAGGGGTGAGGAATGCCCGGCCCTGGCACAGGAGAATGGGACGGAGGGTGGAGTATGTTCACATCGCTGCTGCTGCTGCCAGCCGAGCACATTCCCTCTGCAGAGTCATGGAGACTTTTTAACCTACAGATATTGAAAAAAGTTTCCTTCGGGAGAGTTTTCCCACTGCGGAACAATGACGTAGGTCTTAAATGTGTTTTTATTTCTAGAAGGGGCTTTGAGCTTTATAACAGGTGCTGAAATAATCGGCTCAGGCCTTTTTTATACGGTGATATTTTTTATTTTTCACTTGAAAGCAGAGAAAGACAGCAAATCCAGCAATGTGCTTTAAATATATGGTGTTCCATCGTGCTTCTGGAAGGATGAACCAACCACTGCACACACACACACATCATGTCATATGAACGGCCTTCTATTAGTCAACAATGAAACATGGATTTGTGATGTCATGAAGTACTAAGGACGTGTGTGTGGTCACGGATATTTTCATGAGCCTTGAGGATCTGACAATGTCATTAAAGCTCTTCAGTTTCTCTAATTTGACAACAATTACTATATTAATACTAATCTTCTCACATCCCTCGTCTACTTGAGTGAATTATGTGTAACAAAGTTCAATTACCCAAGTGCTTTACTCAAGTATATTTTTAAGGTACTTGTACACTGCATGAGTATTTCTATTGTATGCTGCTCTACACGCCTACTCCACAATATTTCAGATGAATATGATCCTTTGTTACAGCTCATAGGCAATAGTTAAAACTAGCTAGTTAAACTAATAATTTAATAATACAAGACTGACATGATGAAACAAATGATATTTTGCTGCAGTCAGTGGATGGCACTGTTAAACTGCTGCTCATACATATTACCTTGGACCTATAATAATAATTCAGCAATATTTAATAATGTAATCCAGGTCCTTCATCTGCTTAATGAGTAATTTAACTTTTGATATTTTACATTTTGCTACATTTATATTGTCTCTTTACTACTTTTACTCTTAAGTTAAAGTATTTATATTGATTCACAGCTTTGTCATACTCTGCCTTTGACAGTGAGAGGTCAGTGACAGAGGTCACGAGCCGGAGTTGATCAGACGTGAGGAACGTGACGAGCTGTTCGTGTTTCTCAACAGAGATCTCATCTTTCCAAGTATTCTGCTGTGATGGGTGTGTGCGTGCGTGTGTGTGTGTGTGTGTGTGTGTGTGTGTGTGTGTGTGTGTGTGTGTGTGTGTGTGTGTGTGTGTGTGTGTGTGTGTGTGTCTTTGTGTTTCAGCGGGTGCAATGGTTTATCAGTCGCTGGCATAAGGCTCAACTTTGATAACACACACACACAGACACACACACAAATACACACACACACAGTTTTACTTATGAGGTATGAGCTCAGTTGTGAATCAAATAGTTTGTACGAGGAAAAACGTTAGTCACAAGACAACAATGATAATATTAATCAGATTAAACAGAGCTGAAATGATTGGTCGATTATTTGATCAACAGAAAATTAATACGAAATATTTTAACATTCTTGAAATAATTTCATATTTTCTTTTGACGTAAAAATGCTAAATATTAGCTTTTTAATCTTTGGGTTTTTAACTGCTGATGGGGAAACTCAAACTTTTTGATGACATTGATAAATTATGGTTGGTGGTTTTAAAGGTTTATGCACATTTGACTATAGAAATATAAGAATATAATAAAATGTAAGAGATAATTGATTAATCAAAAAATAATTGATTATATAATTGATGATTCATTCATAAATTAACATAACCTTTGCTGCAGCCATATAATAATAATAAGAATGCTAATAACAACCACAATAATATTGATAATAATAATAATAATAATAATAATAATTATAATATCAAGACTTATAATAATAATAAGAGTTGTTGTCCTTAGGAACACACATACTCTCAAGGACACGCAATGACACGGGACACGCTGCAGTTTCTCTATGGATTGTGTATCCTTGTGAATTCCCTGTGAAGATTCCCTGTGAGGACAGATCATCCCTCACATCTTTCTTCTTTGTGTCGCACACAGTTACACATTAACGTGAACTGATGTGAGGTCTCCACATCTCCACCCACTCTCTGTGAGCGGGGACAGCTTCAGTACCGAGTGGATTTGTTCTGGGCCGGGCAGGTCAGCGACGGGTCCACTGTAAAAGTTAGTTTTATGTTTTTCTGAAGAGGGGGTTTGAATGGAGGTTGTGTGTGTGTGTGTGTGTGTGTGTGTGTGTGTGTGTGTGTGTGTGTGTGTGTGTGTGTGTGTGTGTGTGTGTGCTCCCCCAGGAGAAAAGAGGACTCCTAATCTGTTTTCCTGGCTCTTCTTTAAAGGGAGAGCAAGACACACTAGAGGCTCCCTCTGATCTGCTGCCCCATCCATCCCTCACTTTCCCTCTCTCTCTCCTCCATCTCTCCTTTTCCTCACTCCCATCATCTGTCTCTCGCTCCCTCTGCTTTTAGCCCTCGTTTTTCTCGGCCCCCTGTCCCTATGCTCTCTCATCTGTTGTGTTGGCCCGCGCTGGTCTTTGTATGGCGACAGCCCCCATCTCCAGATACTGCCTAAGAGCTCTGATTCCACTTAATCACTCCGTTTTTTATTAGTTTTCCCTCACAGGGTATTTTGTGTTCTGAATTGTGTTTATCTATTATGCTGTTTCAGATTTATTGCTTTAGGAGGCAGACTGTGTGGCACGCTACCCACCAATACGGTACACGATGCTGTGATCTCTCTACGTCTGCCCCTCTTTATGCCTGTCTGCTTTCATCCCTTCAAAATTAAATGAACAAATACACAAGTCGGGTGCTGTGCCACACTCACTCACAACTCCTCTCCTACTTTTTTGTGTTCTTGTTTTTCATTCTTTTTTGTTGTAATGGGCGCCTCAAACACCCAAATACATTCATTTACGGTGAAGTATATGCGGCATCAATTTCTCGGATGGTACCCAACACTAGGTCCATCCAAACTGGCATCTTTTAAACCTTTTGCTTCACTTTTCCAGTTTCAAAATGAAAATGAAAACCCGAGTGTGGCTTTCTCTGCCACAGATATCTGTCTTTGAATGAAATTTATAATTTGTTGTGTATTTAGAGAGTCTTGACTGTGGCAACATTAAATCACATTGTGTTCCAAACAAGGCGAAAATGTATTGTTCATTATTCATTCATTGTTTATGTGCTAAATACATTTTCGGCAAATGAACATGAACGCTCGAGGTCATTCCGTTGCCACGGCTTTGCACTGCAGTCTGAAATCGCCTATTTCTACTCAATTATGAGACATGGCACACGTACTGAAAATATTTTGCCCCAAAATGGCGGTGCACCATCCCGGCCCTCCATTTTGTCGTCTCGCTGGATGGAGTCTGGATCCTGCACCTGACTTGTTGGACCAGTGTTAGCATTTGAAAATACCCTCTCAACGTACCCCGCTGTTACTATGCGCCTCTCCTCCGGTTACTGGTCACCACAAGTGTCGTTAAACCCGCCGCACCAATCGGAGCGCTGCCCTCTGACTGACGTTCCCTCCTTCTCCTCTCTGCTTCCAGAGGCTTCCTGTGAACGGGGGGGGGGGGGGAACATGGGCGCTGGCCATCACCTTAACCGAATCCAGAACCTAAATGAGGGAGTGAAACCGACAGAGACAGAAAGACAGACAGAAGGAGACAGAAACAGAAACAATGAATCAGTGAGAATACAATGAAGAATTATGATTATATATTGATAATGAAGACAAAACAAAAAATCCCGATGGCCATATAAACCATGAGAACTCTGCTTTGAAAAAAAAAGAAAGAAAACAATGAATATTCATGACCCTGTCCCTCCCATCCAAATTCAGCACCCTCCCTCCCTTCCCACCCAAATCCTCCCTCCTCCTCACTTCCTCTCCCCTCCATTGGGTGGCAACACTTGGTAGGGCACATGGTGAGACAGCTGTTGCAGGGCAACATGGGCATCTGTGGTGCTGCGGAGACGAGATAGGGTGTGGGGAGTGTTTTTTAGGAGGTGGAGACGGCGTCAAGAGATGGAGATGGTGTCCTGTCTCTGCCTGGGTACATATGTGCTTGTGTTTGAGTGTGTTGTACAGTTTCAGAGGTTAATATTGGGTCTATGGGGAAGTGTGGAGAGGTAGTTTGGGGACAGACAAGAGAGAAAATGAGAATCCAAAAGAGGAGGCACCACTTCTTCTACTGTCTATACGCGCAGCTGAGGTAGAGGAGTGACACCTGTCCTCCGGGCTGTGACAGAAACGAAATTAGCATAAGAACACAACGATGGAGGCCTCTATGTTAGAGCCTCCAATATCTATATCACACTCGCACACACACACACAGACACACACACAATCTGCACTGTCTGTCTTACAGGCACACACACAGACGAAGAGACGACACCCAACCTCCCTCGCTCTGCACCTTTCCCTTCAGAGGGAGTGGGCATTTTCCCAGGGTTATTATCACATGCCAGGTGCCCCCCCGGCCGCCAAAGGCCCCACCCTGCAGGCTTCATATACACATACACAAACGCACACATATATCTCACCCCCACCCATCTTTTTTGCTCGCTCCTCTCCCCTCCTCTCTCCCAGCACCTACCACGCACCCATGCCATTTCTCTCTTCCCCCAAAGCGCCAGCGCTCGCACACAAACACACACACACGCACACACACACACACACACACACACACACACACACACACACACACACACACACACACACACACACACACACACACACACTCATGCAGCTATCTAGGGCACCAGAAGGCCCAGGCAACGCCAAGGCAGAGGCTGCCCACTTTGGCATCATGAGGTGGGGCTGGGTGTGTGTGTGTGTACGTGTGTGTGTGAGAGCACTGGCCCAGCTCTGTGCGGACAAAGCCAGCCCTTTAAACTGTGTCAAGGCTCCAGATGCTGGGACAGACTCAGATTAACACAAGCGTTTGTATGCAGACATACACGCTCAAACAAACACACACAAAACAGTCTGCGGGCCCATATATTGCATCATACTTCAAAATCAAATTTTCTGTCGTATGTTTTGACCAAACAGTCAGCGACTCTTAGACACACACATAAAGTATGACACAGACAAAGAAAATAGTTTACTGCTTCAGTTTTTATCAAAACAAATTCACAAAGCGGCACCGTATCAGCTTCCATCACTCTTAACTGACGAACGCTCTTTTATGACATTAATAAATTGCTGGATCAGACACCGAAATGTATGAGATGGGATACAAAGGTATCAGAGATGCTATGGCGAACCAACACAACCTGGCAGTGCTCGGAGATGATGCGCTGATGCCAACGCTGCACCTCAGAGAGTGGATTTGGATTAGGCAGACAGAGAACAGGACCTTGGAGACCTGACATACACACAAACCCCAGTGTCCGTACACTAGGCCTTTAGCAGCATGCCACTACCCTGAGGGCAGACACACACACACACACACACACACTTACACACAAACACACACACACACACACACACACACACACACACACACACACACACACACACACACACGCACACAAATATGCAAAGACACAAACAAATACCCACCAAGCGTCCACCTACTGTTTCTTTAGTAGCATGCCACTGCCCTTAGGGTTTGCAGATCTACACACACATTCACACACACACACACCAGCATGGACATTCCACTGGTGAATCATTGCACCTGTACGCAGCAAACAGGACCGAAGGGATGTGAGTGATAGCGAACTACCAAGATATAGACCCCTGCAAGCTAAGAGAGGCTACAGACTGCTAATTACAAGTATACAAGCGTGTGTGTTCAAGTGTGTGAAAAAGAGAGAGTTCAGCGTCGCTCTCTCTTCTCTCTCTCTCTCTCTCTCTCTCTCTCTCTCTCTCTCTCTCTCTCTCTCTCTCTCTCTCTCTCTCTCTCTCTGTGTGTCTTGCTGAGCAGTAGTTGTGGTTCCAGTTATGGAGTGTTTGCCATAGCAGGGAGCTGCCTTGGCACCGTGCCCTAATTTAGGGGAATTAAAAAGCACTAGACAGGCCCTTTTGTGGCACCGTGCGCCCGCTTTAATCTCCCCACGCCTCAGCGGGCACCCACAGCACCAGGAGTGGGCACGGTGCCCACATGACCCCAGGCAATATGGAAATCGCCACCAAAAATCCTAACTGAGCGCCGAGCCCTGCCCCTGGTGCACAGTGTACCCCGTGCACACAAGACATGTGCAAAGAGATGCTATCAAACACATACACACACACACACACACACACACACACACACACACACACACACACACACACACACACTGGTACAAGAGGAGCAACACTCAACTCACAATGGTGATTTGCACACTGTAATCACACACGCACATGCACACACACTTGCATGTTTGTATGATTAAAAACATGAGAAAGAAAATGCAGCCTGTTCACACGTGCACATAATTACACCAGTGAGATACACACATAGGTGTTTTGCAGGGTCACAGGGGCATGAAATGAAATACTCCTGCTGTTGTCCCTGTTGGCACATGCCAGCATGTACACACAGACACACACACACACCCTTTTCCACTCGCCCAAAGTTGGTTTGCGTTTGCTCTCTTTGAAGTGAAGGTGTGTGTAGTGCTTGTCATGAGGTCATCCATCAGGGCTAATGAAACTGGCAGACCCTGACACTGTCTCACTGGGCAGCACCGCTGGCGCCGCGAGCTAACTCAAGGAGAAATGGACTGATTTAATTACACAGAGAGGGCACATGTACACACACAAACACACACACACACTTGCACACTCATGCACAGAGAGATGACATACATGCACATATACCATCTTTGCATTCACCTACATAACCCATGTGCAAAAGTGCAATACGCCAAATGTTGGAAAGCATAGGCGAGGGCGTATGCACACACGCACACACACACACACACACACACACACACACACACACACACACACACACACACACACACACCAGCAACACTACTTCAGATACTTCTTGCCAACACCACGTAATGACAGCTCGCACACTGGCGCAACTTTCTAAAGTAGATAAAACAGAGTGAGCTCAACATCCATGTTGCTGATAAGCGGGTTTCACTGCATCGTCATAGTAACAATAAGTAAGGGTCACATCTCTATAGTAAATCTAACTGAAGGCACCGTTAGCAAGCTAGCCGCCCCTCCTCACTGCAGGTTCACAATGTTCCCTTTCCTAAAACAAAGACCCACTTTGGCCCTAGAACAGGACGCATGCACTCCCATCTCCCTCTCTCCCTCTCTCTCTCCCTCTCTCTCTCTCTCTCTCTCCATTTGTCTCCCTACTGGTTTCACTTAATAGGCTTCAAATGTTTCTGGGCAACGTGGCTTTCACAAAAAAAAAAAGAAAAAAAAAAGTTACCATGGCATTTTTTTGGCACACGGCATCTTCCCTCTTGCTGAGGATATGGGGTTGCCATGACATCGGTGGGCACCTTATAAAGCATACAATTGTGTACGTGTGTGTGTGTGTGTGGTGTGATGGGCATCTTGTGTCAATCTCAGCTAAATGCTCAGACAGTGGCTGGGCGGAAACCCAGGACTGCAGGAACGCTAGCGACAGAGTTCAACTTTCCCTGTCGACTCATGCTTACGGACACATGCACACACCAAACACTGTTATCCTACTGCAGTCTAGTCCGTTCTATTGATGGTAAGGCAGATTACTACATTAAAAGATCCAGGTTGAAAGTTTGCATTTGCTGTTATTGTTTCGGCCCTTTTCAAAATGTATATCTGTGAATCTGAAATTAAAATAGCACAACATCTTTGTGGCTTTGACACATTATTGATTAATAAACTCAACAACAGAAGTACTGGCTGAGCGTAAATAGCGTACATGCATTTTCTTCAAGTACATTCTGTGTTTGTTTTGGTTAAACTTACTCCAGAGAGTCTCAAATCCAAGAGCTAACTTTAAAATTGGCTCTGGATTTGCACGGATGCTTAATGTTTTCATTCTGGCATCTCTCTTTAATTCTGCTAATGTTTGAGAGTGTGTGTGTGTGTGTGTGTGTGTGTGTGTGTGTGTGTGTGTGTGTGTGTGTGTGTGTGGGAGTGAGTGTCTTTCTTTTCATAAACAACCATCCAAAATAATTAACAGTGAGTGCAGACACAACCTGAAATTCCCAAACAGAAATAGACAGGACTGACTGTGTTTAATTCAGCATAGAAGAATAAAAAAGGTCTGAGCTACAGCAACTATGACGATAATAATTATGATCATAATGACTATATGATAATAATAATCCTAGTGTGTGTTTTTGTATTTAAGTAATTTATAACAAATTGGTTAAATGATTCCTCGACATTAAAGTTGTATTTGCTTAAAATGAAAAGATACAACTTTGTGGTTCTGACTTTTTTAGTCACTGCAAACTTCAGCCAAATTCAACCTCCATGCATATGAAATGAATGTGAGCTGTGAGCGACTGCAACACATTTCTGATCTTAATTAAAATTATCCCCTTCCTAAATTGTGTAATAACTAAAGCCCTCTGTCCGATGACAGCCAAACCAGACTTATGTACTTTAGTGGGTCACTGCTGCTGATAATCACTGCTGATTATCGCCCCACACATGCAAGTGTTTTATCTATACATTTTATACATTGAGGTTTTATTGAGGTTTGTTTTATTTATTTGAAAATTGGTTTAAGAATTTTATTTCCTTCTTTTTAAGGGCACAGATTTGACTAAGTTTGTATGTGTTTCATACTCTAAGATGTATTGTGAGTGTGTGTATTTCCTTCTTGTCGATGTGTTGGGGGGGGGGGGTGGGTTTGTCAAGTCAAATTCCAATCAACTCTTTTGATTTGGCGATTAAGTAAATAGTGTTTTCAGGTTGTTCCATTCTCATGATTGCAATATTCTGATTTAGCCCAAACTAGATCGAAAAAGTCTGTATTGCAACAGAAGGGGTCTAACTGGGTGAAATGACCAGGATGTATCTGAGTTGCAGCGATGACAAGAGCTGGTTGAAGTCTCTAAATGCTTAGGAAAGGTGCTTCATTGCCTCCTCTCTTATCTCCTTCAGCATAGGGCACACTGAACCATACTTTATTAAAGGAAAGGAAGTGATGTCACCCCACTATTCAGTTACCTGGCATTACTTCCATGTCAATAACATCTGACATATTTACACAAGTTAGTCAAAGTGCAGCGGGCTTCTTTTAGCACTGTGGGTATCTTTTCCTTAATTCTTGTGAATTCTCAGTTTATATCTGTCCTTGATCTCACTGAGTTGTGCATGGAGAACAGGGAAAAGGGTTTAGTCAAGAACATGTGTTTGACTCCATCACAGTTCTGGACTAAAGGATAAACTGATTAGTCAAAGGTCAAGGAGAAACAATGACCTCACATCCGTCTCTGAGGTATATAACTGGAACCTCTGGAGGGAATTTCATTACATCTCACACAAACATCCACGTGGACTCAAGGATGAAATGATTTGAAATTGGTGGTCAAAGGTCAAAGGTCACTGTGACTAACTGAATATGACAAAATACACTTAATGTCCTACTTCTTCTTCATTCATTTTCTTCAAGGCCTTCATTTCATATATTATATGAGTCTGGACTGACGTGGATATGAACTGCAACTCCAACAAAAGTGGTAAAAAATAGTTCTTTGGTCAAATATTTTTTTCAGATCCAGTCAACTAATTTTAAAATCATCCGTCACGATCATGACATTAAAAACAGGAAATATTTTAGCACACCTCTTCAGGACAACATGCCTTCATACGCTCAGTACAGCCATGCAATCCTATGGACAGGGCCTCTAGTGGCCTCTAGTGGTTTATATATGATGTTGCTGTGAAAATACATGTCATACGGTATTCTTTGGACCCTGTACACAACTGTATCCAAAAATGCACTTTACATACGAATTCTACACGTTCTGTACTACATGATAATCATCAAAGAAAATATATCAAAAATAATGAACCAATTTATACGAAAAAGAAAT
Organism: Hippoglossus hippoglossus; assembly: GCF_009819705.1. NCBI lineage: Eukaryota > Metazoa > Chordata > Actinopteri > Pleuronectiformes > Pleuronectidae > Hippoglossus > Hippoglossus hippoglossus. Next base: position 14,475,718 of record NC_047151.1, on the reverse strand, counting down.
GAATCAAACTTTAGAAAAAGGCATCCAATTTGTTTCCTCAATATTTGGAGTTTTTTTCATAATCTACAATTGATTCACTTTATCAGCCGGGAGCCTCTGTTTCTCAAAAAAATACTTTGATTGGCAACACACAAATTCATGTCACTAAAGTATTTCATATTAAATTTGATATGACTAATTTGAACAAACTAATTTATTTGTGTGTATCCAATTAAGTAGTATTGAAAGGTGGTGAACAATTTTCTTTTTTCAGTGTATTGATTATGCTTGGAGCCAGGTTTTGTAATTAGGGTGAATGCAGAATTTAGCTTCTTCAAACATCCCACCTGGCATGGGTTCCATATAGATCTAGACACTCTGAACAACAACATTAAAAAATATGATTTATTATGCAATGAAAACACAAATGCTCATCCTCCACTGATTCATAGAGCACAAACTGCAGTGGTGGAGTAGGCACATCACATTACACGTTACAAACCAGAACCTTAGCTTCAATCCTACGCTCTATTAATACCAAAATCTGCCACAAAAATCCTGTTTTCATCATCATCCAACGAGAAAGTCATATCCTTAAATCATCATAAAAAGAAATGAAGGAAAGGACTCTGCCGCAACTGTTAGAGAGAAAGTACTTTTGTAATTTGTTTTTTTTAAAAGAACACCAACAGACCACATTAAATCCCTAAATAAATTCAGATCGTGTTTTTCAAATCAAAAGCTCCAAATGCGGCCTAACAGCCAGAGTTTATTTTGCTTATTCCAGAGGAAAAAGTCCTGATGGTCTCCGTAAACACCAGCGAGGTTACAGAGGATTTACCAAATCAGTTTTAAAATACTAAGGAAATAAAGAGAAGCACCTTCATTAAATTTTAAGCAAATGTTCATATAATCTTGTGTTTTCCACAGAACCGGTGCCATCTGTCCTGCGTCCGTTGAGCTCGCTGTCCCTCTTGTGTGCTCTTTCGAAGCTTTGTGTGACCTTTTCCAAGCGAAAAGGAATGTGGACCATCTCAGGCTCTGCCAAAGTTTGCCTCAGTCCCCCCCAAAACATAAGAAAACACTGCTTTACATAAATAAGCCGGGATAAAATAATCGTTCATATATTTAATAATGATCCAAAAACAAAATGTTGGCATAAAACTTTCCTGAGAATGAGACAAATTCTGTTTTCTGGGTGAGATGTGAGCAGAGATCAGGCCGGTAATAGGGGAACAGAGGATTTTAAAGGCTTTGGAAATAAGCCTCTAACAAAATTCTGCAGTTGCAATCTTAAATATTTTGTGCACAACACACCCGGGCAGTATGAAACACCCTGCAGAGCTCAGGTCATATAATTTGCCTCCTCCCTGAAGAAAACCCCGCCTCAGGCCCCCGAGCATGAGTTTAATAGTTATTCTTATTAGCCTGTACAACTGCTGGGAGCCTGCAAAATAAAATAGCTGTTTCTCTGTTGATCTGTTTACGCTCGCCTGAGGAACTTTACCACCAAAGGAGCCAAGACTACAGAGCAAAAAAAAAGAAAAAAAAAAAGGAGACCTTTCTCTCCCTCACAGCCAAAGTGGACTTATTATGTTACTGATGGCAGAATTCCCAGTGTGGAATTAGGACTTTGAGCTCCGATAACGTTCCTGAATCCCAGCACGACGCTGCTTTTACTGGTGGTGGTCACACACTGCTTTCTGTCTTGCCCTGAGCCAAACCAAGCCGAGGAATTAGTCACTAATAGGGGGACAAATTCAGGCGGCTACTGTTTCCCATGCTGATGAAGAAAGAATATAATTGTACAATGATCTTTGTGATGTTGTGGGGGGTGAGTTTAGAAACGTTTCAGTAGGTGCATGTGTTTTGAATTCTTAAATCTCTCCCTATGGCTCGTTTTGAGGATTTGAATGTGAGACATTTTCACTTCCAGCATCCTACAAGCTTCCAGTCACCTCCCCGTCTACCCCCCGGCCCCCATGTACCCTCTTGCTCCTCATCGTTAGCCGTGAGGCTCTGTGTCCCTGTGTAGCCATAGTAAAACAATAGAGTGCAAATCTTCCAATCTCCTTAATGTTCACTAATCTAATGAGCGTGGCAGGGGATATTAAGCAGATTGCTGAGCATTTACGTTTTACCATTAGAGACGCAGCCACCAGCTATTTCAGCACTTCTGGGCGCTTTTCCTCAAAAGCCCCCCCCCCTACAAAAAAAAAAAATCTGATTTTACCATTATTCCTCCAGTCTGATCCTATCGGCCTGCTGCGTCTTGGGTAGATTATGATTTGGCATGATGGAGAGACGTAATCAAATCATTCTGCTGCCGCTGGTTACTGCTGAGTGTGGGAGAAAGTGGGAGTGGGAGAATGTGTGACCATGTGTATTCGTGTGAGTGTGTGTGTGTGTGTGTGTGTGTGTGTGTGTGTGTGTGTGTGTGTGTGTGTGTGTGTGTGTGTGTGTGTGTGTGTGTGTGTGTGTCGGTGACAAGAAAGAGAAAATGGCATGATAACAAGCCAAGTTAATAAAGGGAAACAATTAGGACATAAAAGATTGATATGGTTCACATATTTTAATGCTCTTGTCTGTCTTAATGAAACCCTCTCAACTATATCTGCTTCACACACTCACACACACACACACACACACACACACACACACACACACACACACACACACACACACACACACACACACTCATTATAGTGGTCTCACTGCTTCCCTCAGGCTCTCCCGACAGGTGTGGCTCCCACACACAGACACACATAGATAAACAATCACAAACACATTCACGCTCTCTCACATGCGCTCACACACACCAGGCCCTACAGGGCATTTTCCCTATCCTGGGACTGCACAATGGGCACTTTGTACACCCTCCCACCTCCCCGCCCCAGCCCTTACCATCAACCCCCCACCGGCTTCCAGCACATCCCTCTTTAAATGGGAGATTATGCAAATGAGCTCACACCACAGCGGCACCCCACATATAAGTGATGTGCATTCAGCAATCCGCAGTCATGTCTATGGGAGCATGCATGGGAGTCAGCGCATGAATGTTTCCTCTCACTGAGAGACGGATGTGGCCTAAATACACAGTCGACGTCCCAGGTGTTGGAACCAGAGTATTTTCTCCCTGTCAGTTCCAAGCTTCAGTGCTTTATTGTCGCCTCCTATAAAAAAATGTCTTTCACCTCAAATATGTTTTGAAAGATTTCTGCTTACACCAGCAAAAATATGTCCCATGCTTGCAGGCGGATCTCTGGACTCGCTGCTGAGAAAATAAAAGATTATCTGATCCGCAGCAGCTGTGAATGGACTGATGGAAGCGCACTTACAATATGTTGCTTGGAACAAATTTACCGAGCAAGTAAAGTCGAAAAATGTGCGGCATATCACAAGGACTATGAATTTCAGCAGAGGAAGAAGGATTCAAATAATTGGCTTCAGCAACACCATAGTATAACGTGTGTTTAATTTGGTAAAGGAACAAAAGCAGACATTATCCAGAAAACACAAAAACAGCCTCTGTCATTGTTGTGCGAGGTCGGATGGATGTGTACACAATCAACAACTCCTTCATATGAATCTATAAAAAGATATTTTAAGTTTAAAGTTAATGTACTTAAGTAAAGTATCATAATCTGACCTTTTACTTAAGTAAAAGTAGTAACTAGAAAAGCTTCACTCAGTGGAGCTCATACAACGCCGAGGCCCAACAAGCTGCACTACATCTTACACACTCATAGACATCAGATATCATAGACTTATATTTTTATTATGCCTGAACTTTCAACAAACCATTAATTATTCTCTGAGAAATCAGTAAAATTTGTTTAAAAAAAAAAGGCCCCTTATCTGCACAAAAATGTAGTGGATTCCTCCCTGACCCAGACGGCATCCTTCCACCAAGTGTCATCGTATAATCTGTCCAGTTATGTTTTTGTAATCTCGATAACAAGCAATCCAAAAATTACCAACAAACCAACAATCAAACTGGCAGGAGTGAAAACATGACCTCCTTAAGAAAGGTAATAAAACATAAAATAATGATTTGCAAGTAAAACTCTTGTGTCCAAACATGTTATTCAGCAAAAGTAGCCTACCAAATATCACCCATAATATGTGACAAAATCTAAATAATAGTAAAAGATATGCAGAAAGAATGGCTCCTGTCAGTGTTATATGTCTAAGTATTATATGCATATAATGTATTTATTATGTAGATACTGTGAGCAGTGTTATACATTTCATCTTGTACAGATAAAGGTCATTTCAATATATATTACATTGGTTATATGAAACAATTATAAATGCATTTCTTCTGATGAACACAGAGGCTTTTCATGGCTTCATATGAAAAATAACTGCAGTTGCTTCATGTGCTGGAGTATAATTAGACTATAAATAACTCAAAACTGCAGTTAAGTATAGTATTTACTTTCACTAGAATTCATATTTGTCAATTACCAGTTTGCCTTTAAACTGATTCTGCACATGTGCAAAAGAGCAGAAATGAGCTCAATTGAGGAAATAGTGGAGATAATAAGTGTGAGAATCTCAGCATGTTGGGGTCGACTTTAATTTGAGACCTCCAGATAAAAGTGGGATCATTGAAAACCACCTTCGCTCCAAACCCGAGAACACCCCTCTCAGGTAAAGTAACTGAGATGGTGGCTGCTGATGCTCACTTCCATTGGGTGCCGATTACATGAGTGTGTGGAGAGAGACGTACCGGAGATAAACACACAAACACACACACACGCACACACAAACACACACTACAGGCTTGTTACATACAGCAGCTAGGTTTCGGGGTCAGGCTGGGACACAGGTTACCACAGGGTTAAAGCCTCGTGCACATGAGAAAAACAGCAGAAACAGATTTAAGAGAGAGGTGGATGCCAAGAGTGCCATCTGTTTGAGTTACCCCCCTTTCCAGTTTCCTCTCCTCTCCTCTCCCGCTCTCCCATCCCTCCTCGTCTTTCTCCATCTTTGTCTCCCCTCACATTCCCGCGTTTCCCAGCTCCCCTCTAAAGCCACATACATATTTTGTCAATATTACCATTCATCGTTTGTTTTCCACGCTGCTCGGGCGCCGATAATAAACTCAGATGGTATAGATACAAGGACACGTGTGGGGGGTGGGGAGGTGTGGATAAGATAAGTCCAAATCTGGCAACCGTCTCAAGTGTAATGACACCTCCATCTCTATGGAAAACCATCCCCTTTTGTCTTCACTTGCATGGGAGCGCTTTCTTTTTTTACTGTTTTGTTCCCAGAAAACCCATGGAACATTTGCCAACATTTTTAAGAGCTGCGAAAAGCAGGATTTTTTTTTTTTTTTAAGTCTTCCACCTCGCAGGTGTTTCTTTTTAAGGCATGCTCGACAATGCCAAGCTCGTCTTGGCTCGTCTTGAATGCCGCAGGCCTCAGGGGGGGAGAGAAGAAAAAGAAAAAAAAACTAGGTTGGAGAAATCTTATTGATTAGCAGTTGTCGCTTCCCTTTTCTTTATCTCACTATGGCTCTCCTTTACTGCCTCATTTACTCTATCTCCTGTCACTTTTAAGTGTTGACAGGGGGGATGAGGAACCTTTGTAGGACAGGCCAACAATGAAAAAGATGGCAAAACAAATCTTAACTATAGAGGAAAACCTATCACTCTCTCACTCCTGCAGGAACTGACTGGATGGGAAATGTGAGGGCTGCAGCTTTAATTTAGATTTTTACGAAGAGCCATCATCATACATCTGAGTGTGTGAGCGTATGAAGCTCACGTGTCAGAAACTCTGTGGAAGAGCCCAACTGAGCTGGAGGCCTGAATGAGGGGCTTTTTATTAAGTGGTGTCTAATTTCCTCTCGGACCTTCAGGCGAAACACTGGCTTCACAGATGCCGTCAGATCTGATTTATGATGCACGCCTACATGTGATACATAAGATGAAAAAAAAAAAAAGGAATAATCAATCTTATCTCATTCTGATGTGCTCATGTTTGTCTGATTAGTATTCTGTGGGTAATTGACACGATCGCAGCCAAAGCTCGGTTCATTAATGTTAAGACAGATTGCTGCTCGTTAGAGCCACCATGTGGTGCAAACTCAAACAGCAGCCATGTCCCTGAGAGTGGAGGTGGTAGCTGTGTGGGCCGTGTTCAGTCTTAACAGAACGCCGTGTAAAAGTAAGTGCAATAAGTCATAATAAGACCGTGTTATTGCCCTTGAGAGACATAAGAGATGATTCAGGTATTAAAACTGAAGAGGGGGGGGGGGGGTAAACAGGTGGAGTGCCAGTCAGGATCAGTGATTCGTCGACTGGATGGAAAGGAACAGGACAAGAGGGAGGGGGAGACTCAGAGAGAGGGATGAAAAGAGGGAGCCGCGAACCATCTGTTTTTTAGGGACAAGGAAGATAAAACTGTGAGTGGAGCTCTGAGGCAGAATGTTGGTGTAGACTGAGGGTGTGAGAGGACGCTGCGTACAGGGGGGAAACTACAAGGGGCACGGGGAGGTAAGGGAGAGAGGGCAGATAAGTGGGAGGCGCACAGATGGAAGACAAGAAGATGAGAGAGGGAGAAAGAGTGATGGAGAGTGGAGGAGGAGGAAGAGGAGAGGGGGAGCAGAGATTGGGTCTGGCAGCGGTTCGAGCGCACTGGGCACGCTCACATCAGGCGGGGGGGACATGACTCGACATGCCGGCTCAGCCCAGCTGGGTCAACGCTCGGCGCTGCCATGTTGCTTTGGCTTGGCACCCGCTTCTCCAAACACACGCACACACACATCCACGCTCAAACACACAAACCAACAAACAAATCCAGTTACCCCCAGCTTGCTCCCTCATTCTCCATCTCTCTGCTTCATATCTAGACGCACACGAGCTCACACACACACAAGCTCACACCCAAAATGCCATGGATTTGGCGAGCGCCGGCCAGGCGGGCGAGGGCCCTGGACTAATGGAAACGCCAAACTCGTTACTCTAACGCTGGGTGACAAGGGCACCTTGGGCTGCAGATGTTCCTGCTGATGACAGATGGAGCCTGGCACTGCCAGGGGACAGTGGGCCAGGCCTGCGCCAGCTCCATGCCACCTGCACCCCTCCTCTGTACCCCTCCACACAAACTCAAACATACACACACTCCCTCGCTTTCTCTCTAGGCCTATCTCTCTCCAGCACTGGCGCACTGCCCCCCACCCACACCCCCATTTGCCCCCACCTCCTATGTGCATGTCTCTTTCTCAGTCGCTCTTCCTCTCTTTCGCACACACACACTGGCATGCTCCTCTTCCTCCTCTGCCCACTGCGAGGATGACTGTTTGTGGACAGATATCCATGACACTGGCAGAATGAGTCGGATAAATTGCATCTGTGTTGGTATTGATCCCATAAACAGACAGAGCAGGAGTTAGTGTTTCGTAATCATAATTCACAAAGGGAGAAATTAACAAACTGTGTGGTCACTAAATCGTCCTGCACAGCGTCCTGATGAACAAGAAAAAACGGAGTTAGCAACGTTTGTCGCGCATGCTGTCAGTGATCCGATGACTGAGAGAATAATCCACAGCTATTCCACTTTCGAGCAGAGAGTAGATTCCAGATCAGACTGTGTAATGATACCATTTATCTTCATGGAAGTGGTGACAGGCTCCTGGAGGTGATTCGCTCAGCCTGGCTCACAGAGACCACCAGGATAATTTGCTTGATGCTGTGAGTCGCCAGATTACCAAAGTGTGCTCAGCTGTAATTTTGATGATGGTAGACTTCTGCTTTCAGCTCACCAGGAAAATCTGTCTCGAATGTCACCAGCGATTCGTCTTGGTGTATCACTATGCTGGGGGGGGGGGGGCAAATTGATGCAGCTTATCTTTGTATTGTTGCATATTTCCTGTGCCTCAATCACATTTCTTACTTTATCCTTGGTCAGATGCTACAGACGACTAAAAAGGAAATGGTTCCTGTAGATGCACACATGAGAGAAAAAGGACGAGGTGAAACCAGGGTTCACATCAAAGTCTTTTTTTTTCTCACAGAAAATGTGATGAGATCCTGGAAAAGCATTTGTTCTGCCACGCCAGCTATAAATCCACACACATCGTCTGTCAGTCTGGGAATCCAAGTGTTGAAAGAACACCAAGACACCAGGGATTCATATGTTTTCCGTATCATAAATTTGGATAAATCTGACCAGACCTGGAGGCCAGAGCTGCGTCTCCAGCGAAGCCCGGAGTGGTCTTTCCCAATATTTAGGAATGTGCGAGCTGTGATATTGAACCACTCTGTGATTCATTTGTATTTTGACTTTGAAATCTTCCTGTGAGTGGAAGACAACAACGTGCACCGACGTCATCAAAGTTTCATGTAAGTGTGTGAATCTGTGGGTATAAGAAAAGACTCCCGACGTTGCGTTGTGGCTAAACCTTTTCTATACGATTGCCTTTTCTTCAATCCTCTCCTACACACTTTCACCGCTCTTGCACCAAGTCTGCATCCCTCCACCCCTCCCTTTCGCCCACTTCGTCCAAAAAACCATGTGCAGCATGTCATTTCAACTCCCTCCACGCTGAAGAAGGGCCCAGAACGAAACAAAACAATTATCTCTTCCCTCGTTAGGAACTGGCTCGCCTCCCCTCTCCCTCCCTAGCTCCCCCCTTTCTCCTGCCGGACCCAGCCTTCACTCTTCTCTTGTGTGTGACAATAAGTTGGACTGAGGGTCTCTTAAGTGTTTCTGAAGTGGAGCGTTTAGCTGATTTTAGGCGTCGTCATGTTTCTTTTAAAGGCCTCTGCAGGCACAGAGGCGCAGAATGGTCGCGGCGTATAGAAGAGGGTGCGGCGCCCATGAGGGAGGCATGAAGGGAAGGCAGGAGAGCAGAAGTAGTGCAACACATGATGGCATGTATAGCGGTGCGAGGTGGGCACTGGTGTGTGCTACAGTGGAGAGGAAGGGGAATGGATGGGTTGGCAGTGGGAGGGTTAGAAGAGTTTCACCGTGCCAGCTCTTAATTACTTTAATTGGAGTCATTAGCTAAGTGAGCATGAGAGACATCACCTGCATAGCATGCAGGACCGCACCTGCCACAGCCACATTGCTATCATCATCACACTCCAGCCGAGGGTCTTCTGACAGCTCCACACTCAAACGCACTAACGCTGCCACTCCGAGGCTGCAATCAGCGCAAACAAATACACAGACACACAAACAGCATCATATAGTCACTTGTAATGTGCAGCCAAATGGTCACAACCGCAAGACTCGGAGAGAAGAGACAAAAATACGACAAATGCACACGTCGTTCCTCTGGATGCATCAGGCAGTGTGAATATAGAACATGATGCATTCAGTTCAGCTTTAATGTGTTTATTGAGCTTTTATGTTTGTATGTCTTAGTAACTCCTGCTGCGCTGAGTGCACTATATGAACTAATGTTTAATTCTACACCTCAGCAGCAGTTTTTAACAACATGCTCAGATTAGTTCAGCACTTTCTAACACAAATAGCCGATTGAGAGCTGATGTCACCTCTTTATAGGAGTCAAACTTCAAAAGTCTTAGTTAATCATCATCGAGTCGAGTTGAGCCAGATTTTTGACAGGAGGATCAACCTGTGCTTTGTATTTATTTCCCTGTGTTATGGAAAAAAAAATCACCCTCAACCAATGAACCTGACTTTAAAAAGCATGGAACAGAAACACATGCAGATGATTACTGTACACATATGAATAAAGAATAACCCAAGGAGGTTATGTTTTCACCCCTGCCCGTTTGTTGGTTGGTTGTAAGCAGGGGGATTACACAAAAACAACTAAAGGGATTACCACAAAACTTGGTGGAAGGATGTGGTATGTGTAAAGGAAGAACCCATCAAATTTTGGATCTGGGTCAAGGGGTGGATCCAGGAACTTTTTTTTCATTTTCTTTCACATTCTGATATAGATTTTCACCTCCCCCCAGGGAATATTTCATGAATCATGAAAATCAGGCACATTTAATGAACTGATATCTATGAGTGTGTGAACTTCGGTGCAGCTTGATTGAATTTGAAGGGACTGCTGGGCCTTGGGAGGTTATGTTTTCAATGTTTGTCTGTTATTTAGCAGGATTGCGCAAAAGCTACTAGTTGCTATGGGTCAGGGAGGAACCCAGAACCCACTCAATTTTGGTGTGGATCCAGGAATTTGTTGTAACTTTCTTTGACATTGAAAGATAGAGGGTCTTGCAACATTAGAATTTATTTCTCAGAGAATAATATAAAGAAAATCTGGCATAGTTAGGGAACTGTTATCTAAGACTGTGTGACATTTGGTGCAGATCCTGATGCCACCTCTTTACGGGAGTCAAACTTTATAAACAACTTTACTTTTAGACAAAGTCTAAATTAATCATCATCAAGTCGAGTCCTGTCGAGCCAGATTTGTGAGAGGAGGCTCAACCTTTGTTCATTTATATTTAGGGAACTGATATCTATGACTGTGTGAAATTTGGTGCAGATCCAAATAAAATTCCGATCTGCTTTTAGCAGCAGAAGAGGAGGCAGCAGTGTAAGATACTAAAACCACAGCCGGATCTTATCCAAAGACAACTTTGATGTTGTTCGGATCCGCAGGCTACACCTTCCTCTGTCCTTCTCAGCACCCAACAGACAGCCTGGCAGGCGGGCTGGCAGCCGGGCAGGGTGGCAGTGGGCTGGCAGGCTTAGCCCGGGGGCATCATCTCCAGCAAAGCCAGCTCTGACCAGCTGGTCCAGACTAACACCACTACAGAGCGGGCATGTATCAGTGGGGAGGTAAATGTTAGCCGTGGTCCAGACACCCTCACACCCAGAGTCTGACACATACTGGTGGGATTAAGGTGAAAGAACTCTGTCTGGTCTATGACTTAACAGGTCATCCCGTTGTTTCAGAGTATTCCTCCTGCCACCGTCCTGATTTACTTCCAGAGAGCGTATGAGGCATCCCTGTTCTTTCTCACTCGCTGGTGCCAGATCTTGGAGCCTGATCCGCAGTCTAGTCTGATCAAATCTACCATGACCGCTGCAGAGCCCAAAGTGGCTGAAGAAAATCCTGCAGACCTTCCACTTCCAGCAGCATTCAGCTACCTCACTAGCTTAGCACTGTTTGGTCTACGAAGCCACAGCAAGAGACTCAGAACACCACACAGGATGGGAGGGATGAGAGGAATCAACCCAGGGAATATTTGTCTTCTCGCCAATGCCCATAAGGCCCAACCACAATGAGCACCTCACGGGTAACGAACTGTACTAGTGCAGTGCCCGTTCTAAACATGCCTGTTTTTATAAACAGTCTGCAGAGGGAAGTAAGACATTGTTGTGTTCATCCTACCTGGTTTATCTGCAATGAAGATTTTATAGTCAGTGTTTCAATAAAATCTAACTGAATTTGCTTTATTACTGTTCACATGTGTAGCTCGGATGTAAGTTTGAATTACTTACCTGACTGGTGTTTCTCATACATTGCATGTCGGCTATTTCAGCTATTGTCTGTTCGGAAAGCGACACAATCTTCAGACCCGAAGTCACAACTTTTCCAAATAAAAGCTCAGTAATTTAGCTTTACATAAAAAAAACTGATGTTTATGCTTTTTAATTTGTTAACAAATTGCTAAAAAGGAAGTGATTCCATGAAAGTTGCTGCCGTGACGGACATTAGCACCCGTCACACCAGTGAAAGTTTGTGTCAGTCTGATATTGTGAAATCAAAATATTGGTGGTGATTTTGACCAGCAGGCCACCAGTTGCCGACAGCAGCAGAAATTTATCCGAGGACGTAGAAGACGACATGTCCACAGACTGAGACACACGGCCCTGCCCCAACTTTTTGAATATTGAAAGTATTGTGTGTCTAAATCGCACCAAATTCAACACTGCACTTCCCTGGGCCATTAACAATACACATACTAAGTGTGAAGCTGACAAGATGAACATTTCGCGAGTTATTTGTTCCATATACAGACGTGGCGTCAGTATTAGATGTACTGGTCTAGAAAAACTTTTTCAAAGTAAAAATTAGGGCAAAAAACAGGCCTAAAATTCTCTGTTTCACCTTGATACACCTTGATCAAACCGATGTCGTTTGGACCCCCCCCCCCCCGTCCATCGCACACACCTCCCAACCACTTCCATGTCTGACAGTTAAAAGGCCTACACTCACACACAGAGAGAGAGAAAGAGCAGGCAGCTCATTGTGCGTTTTAAACCGCTAACTAGGCCACTTAGCACCCCGTGACGCTGATCTGATCCCCGAGGCACTGAACTTGGCAGCGGGCCCTCCTCCTTTTCGCTCCTTCCTTCCACCCCCCCTCGCCATGGGAACCAGGCCATCCTTAATGACGCAGGAGTGCTCCGCCGGCTCCCACAATGCAAAGGGGGCTGACATCTGTCTTGCTAAGTGGCGCACTCTCTTGTGCACCTTGTTTGTTCAATCAACAACTGCTCCCTCCTCCTACCCCTCCCCCCACTGTGCCCATTTTTTTTTTTTTTTATCGCACTCATTCTTTTCTTTTTTCAAGAAGAAAGGGCAAAAAGATGGAAGAAGAAGAAGAAGAAGACGAAGAAGAGGTGGTGCAAAGTTCAAAAAGACCATGACTGTCCCCGCTCCACCAGCAGCAGGGCAGTGGGTAGATTCATATAGATATCAAACGCACCGATGCATAATGACGGATGCCTAAACAAGATGGTTCGGCTATTAATTGATAGGATTCTGCGGTTTATGAGCAACCTTCATCTCTACTGGTGGAGTTGAACGAGCAGATAAGTGTTAGCACAGCTGTACGAGCCCGCAGCACCCTCTCCACTTTTTGCATTTTCAGAGAAAACAAGTGCCTGATTAAAAGTGGCCCTTAATTCCTCATAGTTAAGACACGGGCAAATATTTGTCCCATCAATCTTGGAAAATATAGCCATCAAACCAAGATGTTAATCACATGCTAATAGAATCCGAGGGACTCAATGCACCCCCGTAGTGCAATGAACGCTTTCACTATTTCCAAAAGCTCGAGTGAATGCAAATGGCTGTCTAAACAGTCATTTTGACAACATGCCAAGGCAACGTAAAGAGCCCCCTTCTTTATGCTCCTCTGGGAATGTATGTAAGGATGTGTGGGATGAGTTCACTTTACCAGGCCCAGGTGCCAGGATATAAATGAATAATAGGTTTTATGGGCCCTAACTGAAAAAAAAGCACATGCACACATAATCACACATGCCCCGCTCCCTCAAGTGCATCTGTAGTGAATGATGCTCAAATTCCCACAACTACTCTGAAAAGAGATTGGGCATGAGAATAGGTGGGTCCTATACATAATTCAGGGGTCCATGCTGAAACAATTATGTTTGCTTACCGCTAAGTACCCACGCTCAATAGCTCGTTTGCTCTCTAGTTTGGTGCTTTCAGATGTAAGTGGTATGTGCTAAAAGTCGGCGGGAACACAGCTTTTTAATAAAATATAGGAGCTGACACTCGAGCGCCTGAATACGAGAGTGGGTGGAAAAAAAACAACAAATGCTCCTCATGTTTTTACTTGAGCTTTGCATGCAAACTAAATTGCACTTGTAAATCTAACAGTGTTGGCAGGAGACCAACGAGGCAGGCAGGCAAAAAAAGGGATTTGAACAAATGGGACAGTTTTAATGAAAGTATCACACATCACAATATTTCAGTTTAGGTGAATCTAAACACGGTTTGGTGCATTTACACACGTCCAGTATGGACAGCTTCATGTGTTGCAACAGAAAACTGCATGACCAGAAGAAAGAGGTCATTTTGTCAACAATCAAGAGGTGGAATACGCCACCAGGTTATTTTACTCTGAAAATCACATTCAGACTCATATATACAAATAAAGTACACACACAGTTACAGATACAAAGCGATTTGACAGAGAATTAAAGATGTCAATTGAAGTGAAAAGTTCATGTCTCCTTGTTCCTCTATTTCAACTGTCAGTGAATAATCACAGCCGTCACGTCATGTAGTTTTGTCACAACAGCTACAGCTGCATGGACGCTGCGGCCTCTGCACTTCTCTCCTCGATGCCCGTCTCACACTTGCACTCCTCCACCACCATCACTCGCTTCTCCCGGACCTCTCCTCGACAGCGCAGGGGCACAGTCACGGTTTGGGCTTTGGATGGAGCGCAGCGCGAGCAGGGGGCCCGGCGGTGAAGGGCCCCCGTCCCGGTGCCCAACCCGGCAAACTCACCTTCGGACGGCACAAACAGAGAGCTGCACTGACCGAAACACAGCTTGTTGTGCACCGTCACTGTCTCGCATCCGTCTGCGGTCACACGCTGGGAGGAGAAGATTAGATGTTGATTTACCTCTTACCATTTAAAAAACTACATTGTGTTTCTGTAAATCTAATGAACAATCGACATTTCCTCTATTTCTGTTTTACTGTTTAAACAATCAGTCAATTCTATCCACTTGTTAATTGACTTTATTGTGTGTGCACAGAAATCCATTTAGCAGATTAAGCTAATTTAAATCTTTGCCTCTTACCTGAGTGAAAGGCACCGCAGTGCACGTCTGTTTCATGTCCTTCAGGTTGACCGGCAGGGACAACTTGCCTCCTTTATCCATGGCTCTTTGCCACATCTGCAGCCCCTGTTTCTTCTTCAGGTCCATTTCGGTGGGGCCTTTAGGGTGCAGGTGGTGCAGGGGACTCACTGGAGCCTTGGCGGCCGGGGCCGGACCTGGACGCCCCTGAGACAAGAAGGCAGGGAAGGGCAAACTCTTGCGGAACGAGGGGGCTGTCCTGGGGCTCATTCCCTTTCTGAAGAACCCTGACTGGGCCAGAGCGCGATGGTCCAGCTGAACCACCCGGACTATTCCTCGGATAGGCTCCTCGGGTCCGCTGCCGGAGGATTCAAAATCCACCCGTGACCTTTTCAAAATGTTCTCAAACGTGTTATGAGGAAAAGTAAAAGCCAGAGTCGTCCAACTTGACAAAATGACGAAGGTGACGAGGGAAGCCATAGTTTCACACAAAGAGAGATGCTGCTTGAAGACTAATCGATGATTGGAGAAATAAAATCTATGCAATTAATTTAAAAAACTGACGAAAACAAGAAAAAAGTTAAACAAGAAGTTGTCTGGTTTTGTGGTTCAAGGTTCCAAATGGCAACCTTGCTGTCAGGACTTTGTCAGTGTGATGGAGGGAGTCTTTTATATAGGCAGCTGCCAGGTCTCGCCTGGGTTTCAATGCAGAGAAGGTGTCACAATTCCCACACCAGACCAGACATCACACCAAGCTTAAAGCTCCAGGTCGTGGATGGTTGCCAGCCGGAGAGATTTCAGCTTCAAGGTGAACGTTAAAAACATGGTCATAAAAACATCACATCTTAAGGGATCTCTGTGATCTTTGAGTTTCAAAATAATGCTGGGTTGATTCCAGACAATCTTCTACTTAACAAGTTTAACCATTGAGATTTAATTTAGTGTAATTCTCTTTGGATGAAAAAATCATAGCAAAAACAACCATGAGCCACCACAACATTTAACTTGAATCTTTAAGAACTTGAATCTTAGCATAAACAGATAAATGGGAATGAAGGGAGCACCAAGAAAATATACTAAATGAGCTGAAATCAAATCTGGAAGTTATATTTGACTCTGGCCTTTGTTTTGTGGATCAAGTAAATAAATGTGTCTAATCCTATTTTTTTTCCAAATCAAGCTTATTTCAAAGATTAAATCCTTCTTAACATTTGAGGATTTGAACTTTTCCAGCTAGATGCTGTAACACCCTCTACACAGGTTTAACTCAGGCCTCCTTGCATGGACTTTATTCGTACAAAAGTCTGGCAGTATTATAACTGGTACAAGAAAATATGACAACACAACAGCTCCCTCTTTGTTTTTGCTCTGATATTAAGATTTGATTGATGACATTTCAAGCTTTACACAACCAAGACCATCAAGGATTTATTGACTCTGAATGAGCCTTCACATCATCTTAGATCAGATGATCTATGTGGTCTTCTTCAGTTACTCTGGGATGTTGTGTGCTTTTGCAGTGAACTCTGCAATGACTCACAAGCTGAGATCAGAAATGTTACATCTGCTTCTGCTTTGGGTGAATTTGAATTTATTTAATTCACTTTTATTTACATTTTTTAACTTTAATCCGTATTGAATCTTATTGTTTTACTGTTGTTTTTTCCTCTTGTGAATCACTTTGTGACTTTGATATGAAATGTGCACTTCACAGTCAAGGTATGAACTCAATTCTTCCAACAGATATTTGCTCATTTTCCTTTTATTTATTCATTATGTTATTTTCAGTTATTTTAATGACTGCAGTGGAAAGTGCTGCCAAACACGTCCGTCCAAAACCTCCCGTAGGTGCTCAATTGGTTGAGATCTGGTTTCAGCCACAGGACTTTTTATATTCATATGATTTTGAAAAGGTACTCAAACACTTATCCTCTTATATATTTATTTAAAACCACAATCAATACGAAACTTTATTTCTATTATCTATCATTATTTACCATTTTTTAGATTCGTCATCCTAGGAAATGGAGATTATTAGAAACTAGTTTTCAGCACCATCATATAGTCACAATTTGCAGTTCAGTAAAACCACATTACAGTTAGGAAACACTTTCCTGGATCCCACAGTTAAAGGACGTCTGCTGTGGTTAAAAACACAGCAATAAATCCTGTCTTTATAAGTAGGTGTCTCTGTGTAACCTTTGGCTGTAAAGCAATAATGAGTTTATGAAGCAGCTCGTCAGTCTCTCCCTAGACATCCCATCATAACACCATTAGACTTCACTGCGCTCCGTCACCCGTGACCTGATCAAACACTTACTGCTGAAGGCCTGACTGTGTGATTATGTGCTGTAACAGAAAGGCTGTTTGACTTCCTCACAGAGACATTGGTATTAAGAGGAACTTTGCTCTATTTGCACTTGTATACGTCTTGTTTCCCATCCACCACTAAACATGGTCCACAGATGAAAGTGTGAGCAGAGTAAATGACCCACGGGGGTTTAACCTGAAGACTTTCTCACCTCCACTAACCTGGGACATTCACGCAGTAGGTGGGAGCTCTGCAGTGCCATCTCCACTGAGCTTTTGAAATATTAGTGTGTAATGTTGACGATGTGTTCAGTATTATTGTGGGGAAATCACATTCTACAGCTGCAGAATAAGCTTTGTCCACCAGGGGGCACAGTTTACAAAGCACTGTCTCTCTCATTATTGACAATAAGGAGACATGTTAAAAGTTAAAATCCGCATTTCCACCTTGTTTCTTCTACACACACGGTACAGGATACGTCTGCTGTGTTGAAATGATTCTTTATATTTGTAATTAATTGCAAATCCTGAGTGATTTGTATAAACTGCTGCAGCTCCTCAGTGGGGTGAACCAGAGTTTAATGTGGCAGTTGTCGAGGCATTCAAAAATTATGATGAATCCAATTTGCCGACATGAGAAACTCAATTAAGAAACCGTTTAGTCAGTCATGTCTTCCGCGATGAACTGAAACAGGCGGGCAACCTTTTTATCCGAGTTATTGACTTTAATTTGCTTCCTGCTTTTGCTGGTGATGTAGCCAAGAGAAACTGTGTCAATAAAACCAAATAAAAGGACGTTTGACTGCACACATTGTTCCCTGAGCAGTTACTCACTGGTTATGAGTAACTGGTCAGGGAACAATATGTGCAGATTCTGGATCGTCTCAGGAAAGTGACCCATGAAGGTGGAACTTTAAAAAAAGGCACCTGTCTCATCGACTGTGTTCTGCCATAGAAAAGAAGAAAACAGCTCCATGCTGTAAAACTCTGTTTTGTTTAGTGAGAAACATACTAGGATGTATGAGTTAATGCCACGTGTTCATTTGTGAAGTATGATAAATAAACAAAACACATGTTGTATAGGTAAGGGTTTCATATTGCCGTCATACTGTCAGTGTTTATTATGGTCTGCTGTGGCTCAGGAGATAGACAGGGTCTTCCACTAACCAGAAGGTCGGTGGTTTGATCCCCAGCTCCTTCAGTCTGCATTCTGTAGTGTCCCTGGGCAAGACACTGAACCTCAAATTGTGTAGGAATATTGTGATAGAATAATCGCTGCGTATAGAAGTGCTGTACGGCTGTGTGTGTGAATGGGTGGTTGACACACGAACACACACACACACACACACACACACAGAGTCACATACACTATAATCAACCCTGTGTAAAGTACACGGTTCACCTGTTGAATTGAAATTTAAAGTAAAGCATTTATGACCATAAGGATTAATCATTAGAACTTTCTCTTCCCCACACAGTAACTAAATAGGTGTTCATTGATAGTATTTATTAGTACGCTCAATTATATGACACACATGCAGAACTCTATGCAAATACAACAAAATATCCCCAAAACACACACAAGGCCCTGAGACTCAGAGTGTGTCTGTGATCACGTGTTGAGGTCTTGAGGTATTTAAAACCACTGTATGAATGGCCAAAAAAAAACGTACTGTAAAGTGCTTCGATTGGTCATCAAGACTAGAAAAGCTCTATACGAATACAGACCATTTACCATTTATGAGTGACTCTTTCTCCTTCCTCCTTTAAACCTGTGTTAAATTAGCTTTCTGATGGAAATAAACTGCAACACTGACAAATAAACCCATTTCCTATGTATAGCAGTTCATTGCATTCATTTGATGAAGGCAGCGGCTTCAAATTAAGATACAATTCCGCCAATTTATTTAAGGCGGACATGCTTATCAATGAACCAGATTCAATATGGTTCGAGCAACATGATTTAATATATCTGATATTTCGTGTAGAAATTATTTCTACACACATTTACTTGTTCCTGAGCGTTTTATGACCCTGAGGAAAGAGGATGTATTCTGCTGAAAATTAACTTTGACTTTTTCCTATTCACTTAACGCTCAACATTTTCCAAAGCTGTAGGTTGTTGAAGCCATAACTTTGAATGTTTGACCATCCAGTCATTTGTGGTTCATTCAATAAAGTATATGAGTTAATATGACACTAATATAACTGGTGATAGAGACAGTGTCAGGGCCATTGTTGTTGAGGTCCTGTACATTTTCCACTGGTGTGATAACGATGTAGTATTGTGTTCTTATCTTAAGTAATAATATTAACCAAATCACTTCTCCTCCGTGTGCTCAGAAAAACTGCAGCAAACAGCACTGATGAAATATGTTTTATGTATTTAATTGAAATTAACTTTTTGTTGAAGGATCAATTTGACATATATTTCATCAATTTACAGACCGACAGTTTATTTAAATTCTCATATTCGGCGCTTTAGTGTTTTTCATGTTTTGTTCAGGCTACAAAAAAATGTATGTGGATAATAAAACAACAAAGATCAACTTGTTAATAATCCTCAAAGGTCAAGATTGCGATATTTATTATCTATATATGATCAAACATACAAAAATAAATTCATTGTTTCATTGCAGTGAATATGTGGGACAGAAACAACTGACACAGCCTGTGCAGATCATTCTCCGCACTGTGCATCATTACATATCATCAGATGTATATTTCAGCACATGCCACATCACTTGAACAGCCCTTTCTTTATATATAAATAAATCACAGTGTAAATGTGCTCAGTATAGATGAAGAACACAGTAGTTCAACCGACTGCCTCTCCATCTCTGGTTTTAATGCCCTACATGCCAAGCCTTAGTTTATCTGACTGTGGTGATTGTTTTTAAAAAGAAGAGGAAAAACTTTATACAAAGAAAACTGCTACAAGTCAAATTTCTCCAACCAATTACAACGTCGTCATCTCATCTCAAACGGGAAGCATCACGCCTTGTTGCCGATGTCCTTGTAGAGAACCATGGAAACCGTCATCGCAGCGATCTGTAAACACAGCAGCGCTTCAGGATTTGGCAAAATACAGTGTAAAGCAGCTGAGATGCAGATTATAGACTGAAGACAAGTTGATAAAAATCTGTAGAATTATACAGCTGTAAAAAACTCATGCACTGTCATATAAAAACCCAGGCTCAGATTACAAAATCCATTAAAATAAGAAAAATAAAAACCTCCTTGATCAAATTCTACCGTGCTTTGTGCTAAATGACTTCACTGACTACAGTTTTAGTCCTGCCACATAAAACCATGAATTGAAAACTTGAAATTCAACTTCACAGAGGAAGAAGCTGAAAAAAAACGAGGAAGTAGAGTAACTCAAGTTTGTCTGGTGAAGCATCATCATTACCTTCCATGATTGAAAAATATTCACATGAATTCTGTTTTATATATTCTGCTCCATAAAAAAGGAATTTGTTTTCCAAAATACAACAAGTCTTAACTCATATGTGTCCACAGATACATATGGTGATACTTTAGATGGTAGGACGGTGTTACATTACACTATTGGCTTTGTGGACAACTATGACATATTGTTTGTTTTATTGTGATGCATTGTTTGTTTTGCACAGTTGGGCTTTGGCGGAGGTTTGATCTTCTGGTTTAGATTTGATTTAGTGTCATTAATGAGCATGCCTATATATGCAGATAAAAAAAGTGACCCACTATAGATTTGGGAATGATATGCGACATATAGTAAAACAAGTGTCAGTTTTATCCTATTCTATCAAACTAACTTTGACCAAGGAAGACACTGTGGCACAGAGCTGCTGGAGAATGATGTTAAATAACGTGTGGAGCTTTCTGTACCTCGAGAGCGACAATTCCTAGAGCCACACCTGCGATGACCACAGCGTTATTCTCTATCAGCGCCAGCAGCTTATCATAGCAGCCATCCACCGCCTGGAAGAGAGAGCACAGGTTTGAACAGAGGCACCTCATCGCTGCTATTAATGGTGATGTACGAAGTCAAACCACAAGTAAGCTTGGTCTCGTACCGAGAAGTGCGCTTCGTTTTGACTGCATTTCTCCGAGGTTGAATTACAACATGCGATTGGGTACATATTTTCCTTGACGTTAAAAGGGGAGCCGTCGAAGTCTGTGTAGTTGTTGAATCCGCAGCACGTGAACTGGAAGGAAACCACAGAGTTTTAACGTCACATCTCAACAGAAACAATTCAGTCGTCTCATCTGCGCAGCCACGATGCTACAGTGTGTGGAGCGGTGCAGGCTGCTCAGTTATGGAAATGTAAAACCAAAGTAAATCTAGTTACTTATAAACCTGGATCACAGCAGTACAACATTATTCGCTTCATAACAACGTTTGAGTTTCCCACCCTGAGCGTGATGTGGGGGAAAATGGTCTATTCCTATGACGTGTGGTAGAAGAAGACATTTTGGTGATAATCACCCCAACAATCATACAGAGGTGAGTGAGTTGACTGCAGATCCAAAGTGTTTGTGTTCAAGAAATCAAAGAATTGTTTGTTGTACACACAGAGCCACTACTTTCATCTAAAACGTTGGGTCACATGGGATCATAGAGCCGTGTGTATCTAAAAACTCAAACTCCAAGTGAAAAACACAGTACCTCCTCCATGGTAGAGTCCCAAATCGAGGTCACACCTTCATCTTCTCCGTAACTTCCTTCAATGCTTTTTTTAACTCCCTCTCCCACACTCTGGAGAAGATCCTCAGCCTGAGAAGGACAATAAGCGATTGTGATATTTGTGATATTAAATGTGTCCAATGGGAGCTTCAGCCAAGATCGATTTTTTTCAAGGGGCCACTCACCACATTCTGGAAGACAAGCAGCACCACAGCTCCTGCAACCTCGATGATGAAGATAATCAGCACAATACTGAAGAACTACGTGGGAGAGGAAATGATAAATAATCACTTTCACTGTGAAACATTTGATTGGGAGTTGCACTGTATAGCTGTAAAATCAAGTATCACCAACAGAGTCAGAAACAGGCTTGTAACGTATGCAGATCAAACCCAAAGCTAAGTGATTAAAACTGCTTCTCATCAGGACATCATCAAACATTTTGACATTTACTGTCACCAGAATTCCCTGATCTCTTCGGTTTAAAGTTTCACTTTACTTAAAAACAATTTTGTGCCGATCTAAATAAAAATCTACTTTTAAATCTGGATCTAGTGGATTTGAATGTCATTTCATACGGGGGGGGGGGGGGGTCGGCTTTTTCAGAGCTAGAAACATTGTAACATCACTCTGAGACTTGGCGGAGGTAAGTGCTCCACTTCTAGTTTGTTGGTTGGTTGGTTTGTCAGCAGGATTACACAAAAACTAATGAACGAATTCCCACAAAACTTGCTGGAAGGACCAGACATGGGCCAAGAAATTACCCATTACATTTTGGCTTGGATCCAGATCCAGGATTTTTTTTTATTACTTTCTTTTACATTGTGAGATAAAGTGACTTTTTTTGACTTTCCCAGGGAATAATTCATGGATCTTGATGAAAAGAAACAGGCATATTTAGGGGACTGATATCTATAAGTGTGTGCAATTTGGAGCAGCTTGATTGAATTTAAGCTGCGGTACGTGCTCTACTGAATCCCATTCCAAGAAGTGTTTTCATCCTACTACAATGGTGTGACATTGTGGCACCATTTCAAACACACAGAAGTTACTGCTTGAAAAGAATAATCATTATTACTGAGCCAACTCTTCGGAAGAATAAAAGCCTTTTTTTTCTCTTTTACTTAAACTCAGTCTATACTCCATAGACTGATCAAACATGGCTCACCGTCAGCAGCATGCACCTGCTCTCCTTCATAGCTCCGCAGCAGCCCAGGAAGCCAATGACCAGCAGCACAGCCCCCACGGCTATGAGCAGGTAGCTGACGTTGACCAGCTGAGATAACCCAGCTGGTGCATCAGGCACGTTGTCCAGTATACCCAGCAGGGAGCCGCTGTCCACCTTCACCCACACTCCCACACCCAGGATGGCTCCACCTGCTAACTGCATGATGGGAAGGAAAAGAAAGAAGAGCAGCGATTTAAAAAGTATTGAGAAGATAGAGAATAGTCAGGAGTGACATGAGAAATAACAGAATATCAATGGCAGAATAGCCTGACAGAAGAGGAAGGTCCACTCGGGAGTGGAAGAGTCATGGTTTGTTCTGACATGTAACAAGTGAACTCTCTAACGAACAAAAAGCTTTTATACGGCAGAGATTACAAGTAGAAATTTTGGAAAAATACTTGAGAAGAGAGTCTGTCAATCTAAACCAAGTTATGATGATGTAAGGTTTTAATTTGTCCTGTGGCAGGAGCTGCAGTGGACATCAGTTGGTCCTGGAATATGGACACTTACCCCTCAGAAACATCATATTATTTTTATTTTTCACAGAGACTAAGGAAACAAATGTTAAAATGAGGGATTGCATAGTGTTATGGAATCTAATAGAACAACTCTAACATCTTCATTCCTGTGCTGGGCCATGAAGCTCTTCTCTCCCACTCTCCCCGACCTCCTCTAATCAGTTGAATGTTTATGGAAATCCAATCAGATTTTTGCCATTATCTCAATCGGCCAATCATGTTGACCCTGCCATATTTAAATCTGTTCTCCTCAGCTGTCCTGTCAGTGATTCGCTGTGACCCTCCTCCTCCTCCCCAGTGGCCTCCACTCTCCATATCCACTCATCTCATTCAGATCCTCAACATTCTCCACATCCCTTCAACCGCCACAGAACCATCCAAGGTAGATTTACCACAAGCTACGAGATAGTGAAATGTCTGCATGATGTCAACTGCGTTTAAAAGAAAAAAACTACCCACAATCCCCAGGTGTAATAGTGAGTCCAAAGGGGGAGAAATCACTACAACAAGGTTAAGCTCAAGAGGAAGCGTGATGAAGGTAGGGATCATTGCCGATGGTTTATGGGATGTGTAGTTCATTCACTCTTGATATAGTCTCTATCCTTTTACGTTTCTTTCCATTTTTCAATACTATTGTCCGTTGAGAAAATGAATAAGAAATTGACTTCCAGAACCAGAGTTGTACTAAAAGTGGGTGGTCACTGTTACACTGTGATTTAAACAGGTTTATATCTCTGAATATATTCACTGTGTGGGTGAAGTGACTTCCTGGTGTCTCGTTGCCATGGTGAGTTTGACAGTTTTCCAGCAAAGACTCCATTAGTGCTTTGTTACCTTCAGGATGGAGCTGGGCTAACACCTCCCCTCTGTTTCCAGTCTCTATGCTAAGCTAAGCTAAGTTAAGTCTCCTGGCTCTAGTGTTATATTGAACTTACACGTATGAGAGTGATAATAAATCCTCTCATCGAGCTCTCGACACGTGTATTTTCCTACAAATGTCAAACTATTCCTTTAAGCCATCACTGAATATAGGAAGTTAACAGCTGTAACATGTTCCACATTTATCTGTAATGTTATAAGATTAGACTCTGCACTCTGAAACAGGAAAGTCAGATTCTTTTTGTACTTACGAAGATGCCGCCATTGAAGATGAACATCATCATTTTGAGAAAGCTGGAGCAACACATCTTGGCGTTTCTTTTTTTTTTTTCTCTTCACACTGTTGGAAAAAGATCAGAAAAGTGTGTGTTAGTGTAACTGACAACTGATAAAGAACTATAATTAATCACACTCCCTCTTTTATTGTTAAGGACTTTTGGATGGACAACATCTGACCGATAGGTAAAAGTAGATGTGTGCGTCTGATTCCAACAATCATGCACCAACAAGGGTCAAACAGCATTTGCTTTGGTTAAACATTAACCACAGTAACTGGCAGGGAAGTAGAAGAGGGCTTGATCTTCTCCAAATGTTTTTCATGCTGACGTAACCAGAGGTTTCAGTTGAAGAATGTTATGCGTCTCCTTTGTGTCCTCTCTTTAGTTTCAAACTTAACTTTCTATTTAAAGGATCATGAAGTATCTTTTGTTCTCTTCATTGTCAAAGTGCAGAATCAGGTTTATCATACTGTGGAACTCCTTATCAATGTTGCGTTATGGGTTACAACCCACATGTGTCAGTAGAGAATAAAAGTGACGTTCCCAGACTGTTCACACGCCCTTACCTGGGCCATAAAATCGATGAAATACAGGTTAAAAGGGTCTGTTACTAACTCCGCTGATGAGTTTCATCATTTATGGTAAAGCCACAGTGTCATGAGCTCAGACCCATAAAATACACACCCACACACCAAGGTCCCCTGCCTTGCACAACGTTGTATCCGTCTGCTCTGTGTATCCACGCAGTGAGATCAGCTTTACAGTTATTGACCTTTTTTCTTCCTTATTGCAGCTTTGACGATAACGGAAATAAGGAAGCTGCTTGGCAACAGTCACATTGTTTCCAAGAGGCAATAACATTTCAAGGCCATATCACATGTTGCTTATCTGAATAAACTGGAAGACAGGCTTGAGGCAGCAAAACAAATAAGGACAAATAACAATGTTTAATGCAGCTTATTAAATAGTCAGTGAAAACTTTAAGGCCCGAACTCAACCCTCAACTGCTTGTTTTCTCTGCTTTGTAGAGTGAGTGTGTTTTACTTTGTATATATACACTTCTAAAGAGAAGTGAGAAATGAGCAATATTTTACTTAAAAATACTTTACTCAGTCTGTTAGTGGTGATTATATAGTGTTACTATAACAAGTGAGAGGTTATCTATGACAACCACTGATACAAAACAATATATAATCAATGGCAACCCTAACCTCACTGCAAAAGATAAATATCTGATTCCAAAAGGGTAAGAATATGATTTATCAGAATTAAATAATTTGTTCTCAACTTTGTATCTATTTTCATATTTTTACTACACAGATTAAAAACATCCTGGATGTTCATTTGCGACAATTAGTCTTTAATTTGTTGTGATTAAAAATAAATGAATAATAATTAAATAGAAAGTCTATAGTTTTTGACTGTAGATATTTGGATGTGTGAATATTAAAAAAGTGTGACAAAACACGAAACCCCTACCTGTACTGCAGGGACGTCCGTCTGAGGTGTGATCGATGAGGAGTGTGCTCAACGAGGCTCTCACATGCCCCTTTATCTCCTCACAGGTCTCTCTCTCTCTCTCTCTCTCACACACACACACACACACAC
This sequence comes from Hippoglossus hippoglossus, assembly GCF_009819705.1. NCBI lineage: Eukaryota > Metazoa > Chordata > Actinopteri > Pleuronectiformes > Pleuronectidae > Hippoglossus > Hippoglossus hippoglossus. The sequence continues at coordinate 14,449,738 of NC_047151.1, read as the reverse complement.
ACACACACACACACACACACACACACACACACACACACACACACACACACACACACACACACACACACACACACACACACACACACACACACACACACACACACACACACACACACACACACACACACACACACACACACACACAAAGAGAGTTCATACCCTACACGTCACTGACTTTGCTTTTCAGGGTAAGCATTTCCCAGTGTCCAAAGTCCATTCAAAAATAGACACTTTTATGACCTGAAACTTTACAACCATCTCATGGTCAAGATAAAATATTGATGTTCATGAATGATTTCTTATATCAACCCAAAGCTCAGAATAAGGCACTTTTTCAGAAAGAGCACAGAAGAGGAGCCGATCTGTGGAATTAAATTATCAATACATTATTAATACCTAATGAATCTTTTACTTTCTAATAAATGAAAAAGAAAAACTCAATTTTATAACGATTTAATAGTGATGCCAACACTGAGAGGAAAATTATGGGAACTTTTCCTAACATCCATGATATTTAATAATGTTTAAAAAAATGAATTACTTCACACACACAAAACCCCAAACAGAGAAAATTGTATTGATCCATATCTTTTAATCTCAACTTTTAGAGCAACACAATAAACCTGGCAAATTAAATATTGGACTAGCATTAACCATTACAAGTACAATAAGAAAAGTATAAATTAAAATAAAATGAGAATGTCCCTACAAAACAGTAATAACAAGACTGACGGAATGCGACGCATACACCTGGAATGACACAGCATCTTCCAGGTGTGTTTGACCTATAATGATAGTGTTCATGTGCTGATGGAGTAATCGGAAAAATGTTAACCGCTGCCGGGGAAGATTTACGTCACCGCCACCTCAAGACGGAAAAAGAAGTCGGTGAAAATGTTGGTACACAAGTTGCTGACGTCATCGGTTATAAACAAAAAACTTAATGTTACACTCAGCTCCAAATAGAAGCTTTTGATGTGAACTTTTCAACAGTTGAACTTTAGACACTTGCAAACTGTATGTTCATCTCTTACAAGCACCTGACACCAGATTTATTTTAGCCAATAAAGATGTTTTTCTGATTAACGTGCATATTTTATATTATTTATATGCCTGTCACACCTGGTCCTTTTTTCTTTGCTCTCTCTAATCATGTACATATTGGAAAGAGGATTCAAGGTGTTGTTTAAACCCTTTAAACAGATTTTGTTCTCAGCGTCCTGTTTTTTCCACATTCCTACTTCACAGCACATGAACACATCAAAGTCAGGGTAACGACCTCTCAACTTGGCAAATGGTACTTTCCGAGGTGCACGTGAATCCACAGTGACAGACGGGATATACTGTGAAGTGTGGGGCAGGGAGTCACAGCGATGCAATTTCACAAGATACCCACAAGGGGGTAGCATAACACAAGTAAATTACCCACCATGCCATGCTGATGTGGTTCATGCCTTTTGTTCAAATCCTCACCTGCAACAGGTGCTACTCACCCATTCAACAGGAAATTATACAGACAGTCAGGCAGAAGGCACAGCAGCTCTAGCACACACAGCTCTTTGGCATCAGTCACATTCAAATCATGAGGAAGCGCCGGCGACGCCGTCAAGTTGAGAACAAGAAATGAAGAAGGGAGCCAAGCATCCATGATAGTATTGCAGTAATGTATCATAGGGTACATTCACAATGGTAGATTTTTGGCATTTTTTTTTTCTCTGTGCGTGTTTCTAAGTGTGTGTGTGAGGCCATGAAACCGCAGTCAATGAATTCCCACTGTCAGCTATCAGCATGCGCAGCCACCCTGGCTGCTGTGGGACGTGTCCTTCAGGCCGTCTCCCTGGGAGCCGCCTGCCGGACTGGCATCGCCGTTGACGCTCTCGTTCATCTTCTCACAGATGACGTCCACCAGCTTCTCGAAGACCTGCTTCACGTTGACATTGTCTTTGGCGCTGGCTTCGAAGAACTGAAAGCCTGGGGGGAGAGAGAGAGAGAGAGAGAGAGAGAGAGAGAGAGAGAGAGAGAGAGAGAGAGAGAGAGAGAGAGAGAGAGAGAGAGAGAGAGAGAGAGAGAACACAGTATGACTTATGACTAATAATGCTGGTTTGTTTGTTCTTGCTGAACATGTGATAAAAGATTCAAGTGTGTGTGTGTGTGCATGTGTTTGTGTGTGTTTGCGCGCTGACCGAGCTCTGAAGCCAGTCTGTGGGCGTCCTCAGTTTGAACCTGCCTCTCTTCCTCCATGTCCAGCTTATTTCCCACCAGCACGACCTGAGCGTTGTCCCACGAGTACGTCTTGATCTGCGTTGCCCTGGGAAACACCAACCACACATTATCACAACCGTCTGTGCTGCACTGACCATGTGTCTCTTCACAAAATAAATTATTTATTCAAAACATACATTTAAATGTATATAAATGCACCAGTGTCGTATGTATTCCTGACATTGGTGCATTGAGCAGTGTTTAGAGACAGTTGTAGTAACCAACATAGTACATTTACTCACTTTTTAAATACATTTTAAAATACTTGTAATTGAGTTATTCAATTGTATTCTACTTTATACTTCTGCTCCACGGTATTTCATGGACAAACACTATTTTCTATTCCACTCCATTCATCTGAAAGGTTCAGTTACTAGTTACTTTGGAAATCACAACTTTACACACAAAACATATGATCAACTTATTAAACATTTTACATTTTTATAATGTATTTTGTAATAACACACTTTTATTTTGCTACTTGTTTGCTGATAACATTTTCATACATTTACTTATGTGTGCTTTGTACTTCATATACAATTTTAATTTATCAAATTTAAGAGACCATTTTTTAGGGTAGTATTGCTACTTTGATATACATAGCAGATTTAACAGTGTGACACTATAGATGTATATATATGTCGTTCTACCCACCAGTCCTGAACAGCGCAGAATGAGTCCTCGCTCGTGATGTCATACATGAGCAGAAATCCCATGGCTCCTCTGTAATAGGCTGTGGTGATGGTCCGGTAGCGCTCCTGTCCCGCTGTGTCCTGTACACACACACACACACACACACACACACACACACACACACACACACACACACACACACACACACACACACACACACACACACACACACACACACACACACACACACACACACACACACACACACACACACACACACACACACACACACACGTTACTTTTACTCTTTAAAACACAAGAACCTAAAACCTAGGAAATCGGGAATTCACAGTAGCCACATTATGTGGGTCAAAAGGAAATTAAAATTTTTCAAAAAACATTGCTGGCAAATGATCTGAAATTAAAGTCCAACGAACATAGTAAAATCCTTTAAATTAACATTACAGACGTACACTTTAAATCATATTAGTGCTGAGATGAGAAAAGAAACAGTTCACTAGGCTGCACTGAGAAAGGAGGGTGAATCATCAAATGTCTTAACGCCTCATGTCTTGTCTTGATGCTGCCACACCCTGTAAATACTCCAGGATGTGCCTCTGCTTTTTGTGAAGCCTCGAGGGACAGGAATAAGTTCTTTAATAATTATTCCTCTTTTCTTATTATGAAATCTGCTTAGAGTATTAAGGGATAATGATGATTCAATAAAACTGCATCAATAAACAAACAGGATTAAATGTCCACTGTAGCCTATTATATTAACCTCAGGTACTCTAAAGATGGAGATTCAGGTCTTGTCAGTAAATTATAGCGGAGATGTTACCACTGTCTCAAACCTCCGTATTCGCTAGTTTGGTGCAGGCTATCAAATGAGTGGAATTTGTTTTAACGCCCCCGTGAAACCCATTCTGCTAAGCAGCCAGTATTTTACTTGGCACCTTCCTCGTGTAAAATTAAGCAACTGTATCATTGTTAAGCTGAGCACAGAAACCACACTATGCTGAATACATTAAGCTAAAAGAAAAACATCAGTGTATTACATCCCTCTAATAATAATCCGTGGGTGAGTCCTCGCCTTCCACTAACATTCAGTAATAGATCTGTCCTGGGTGTCAGTCTGCGCAGTAAGCACATTCAGCCCCGGCAACTCCAGCCCATGCATCTTTCATGAACCCTGCCGTCTGGGGACGATGTTAAACATCAACTGTCATTAACTCCGGAGTGTGAGAAATCAGTTTATGCCACATCCCTGACAGGCAGCAGCATGTAAGAGGGCAATCTGGGGAACGGGGTGTGTGTGTGTGTGTGTGTGCGTGTGTGGGGGGGGGGGGATGAGGATAAACAGTGTGCGTTGTGCAACAGTGCTTTCAAAAGCACCACTCGACTCTGCCTCCAGTTAAAGCTGTGGTTTAGAAGCTGTCCACCTCAGATAAATGCCTTTAATTATCTCCAGTAGATTAGAGTACATTAAAGAGACTGCACCATTCTGCTGATGTACTGTCTGTCAGACCTGTTTGCTCTTTACTGTACAAGCATAAATTTTGTAATCTGTCATTAGGATGGAATAAGACTCTTGAGCGTTCTATCAGAGATAATTAGGAGCATTTCAGACCTCAGTGAGTCACAGCTCGTTCTAATATGTCACCTTTGACTAACAAGCTAGCGAGACTATGAATCCTGTCAAGCTAATTTAGGCAAAGTTTTACTCTCCTCAGTCAGGATTCTGTCCAGATATCCAGCACAAAGATTTTTGGTTTTGTTTCCCTGATCTTGGTTGAACTGATCGATAATATATGAATCAGTGTGTGGTTTGATAACCCTTTCATTTCAAGAAAACATGAGAAACTAGAAAGGCACTCTGTGGAGAACATATCTCAACCACGGCCCAACAGTCCCCTTACATTTAACCAAGCAGCATGAAGATCCATGAATTCTTCTCGGAGAGATCAACAAAAACTTTTAAAAACAGGGCGTCATGCAAAATTACAGAAAGTGAAAAAGAATTCCTGGATTCGAAACAAAATGTAACAAGTTCTTCCTTCGTGCCCGCTAACCCATCGTATTTATTTTGGTGAATTTAATACAGTGTCCATAATGGCTTCTATGTTTGCTGCAAAAATATTAGTGTATTAATAACCTACAGCAATCCTGTTTGCTGTAGATATATGGCTTTGGTCAAACAGAATTGACACTGGGCTATGGTGCAGACAGAAATTAGGCTTAAAAAAGACAAATGTCAGTGAAAAACCAAAAGATTCAGGATGACCTGGTGAGGAATTAATTAAGGTGTAACACGGGCACACGTGTCCTCAAGCAGCAGGTTTGACTCCTGATCATTTACTGCAGGTCATTCTCCTCCTCCCTTCCTGTCTCTCTCTACTGTCACACACTGGGAAAAAACACACAACTCCTGCTATACAGACATCAGGTTTTCACAAACAGCGCTCTAAACATTTGTGCGGCAGATTAATTAGAATTAAATCAGGTCAAACAGGGCGACTGTTTGTTTTTCTTGTCCGGCTTTCCGCTCTCGACTTCTGCACTGATCAAACATCTTTGCTTAAGTCAAGAGGAGTCGCAGTGCGCCCTGATCCTTATCTGCCAGCCCGCCACACGTTCTTCCTGCTGTAGACAGGAATCCAGACTGTGTGTGTAAGATGATAAACAGCGTCAAAGCAGGGAGGTCAAGGAAAATAAAGGACTGTTTTAAGATTATTTTCATGATGTTGGAAGATTTTGTAAAATTACATTGGCCCAACTAAAAACAAGATTCGCTGCTTTTTTTCTTTTTGCTGAATTAAAACTGCTCCATGAAAAGAAAACGAAGGTTTCATGCCTTCGCCAACCAGTGCAGTTTCTGTCTATACATTTCTGCATAATTTTTTTCCCCATATTCACATAAGGTCACTGGGACCTTTACCTTTGACCAGAAAAATCTAATCACTTCATCTTTGCGTCCAAGTGACAAATGATTGAAAGTTGAAGAAATCCGCTCCAGGCGGTCTAGACCTTTGACCGGCGTTAACCAGCTAATCAGTGAGTGCAAGTGAACATGTGGGCCAAATCTGAAACCAAAGACCCCCTCAGTCTAATCAGGTCATCTATGAGCTCAAGTGAGTTGTGCCAGATGTAATGAGCGGATAGACGTGCAAACAACCGGAAAACATCAAGGCTGTCCAGAGGCATAAAGACACACTTATCACTGATAGTCTGGCTGTGTGAGACAGAGAGACCCATTATATTAGATTTTATCCATATTAGGTCATCTACAAATATATTAAACTTCCTTCAGTGTTTGAATTAAATTCAGCATGTAAAGGTTATTTTTCCTTCTTACCCAGATCTGCAGTTTGACCCTCTTGTCGTTCCTGTAGATGGTTTTGACCTTGAAATCGATGCCCACTGTGCTGACAAAGGCTGAAGTGAAGGAGTCGTCTGCGTAGCGGAACAGGAAGGAGGTCTTTCCCACGCTGCTGTTTCCGATTATCAGCAGCTTGAACATGTAGTCAAAGTTTTGGTCGGCTGCATCTTTTTGCTCCGGGCTTGCCCCATGATCTCTGGCTGACGCCATCTATCAAACAGAGGAAAGTTGATGAAGACACTGTGAGACTCAATCATAACTTATCCGTAAAATGCCAAAGACTATTTGATTCCAGCTTCTCCAGTATTTGGTGATTGTCTGTATTTGATACAATATACAACATGACTCAGGCCATGAAGTGGAAACTTATCCTGGTCTGATGAACCTGGATGTATTTCTGATGGTAGCATGATTCAACAGCATGAATCCATTGACCCAGTTCAGGTAGCTGGTGGGGGTGTAGTGGTGTGGGGAATGTTTTCTTGACAAAATTTGGGCCCTTTAATATCAGTCAATCATGGTTTGAATGCTCTCTGATGTTTTTGACCATGTTCACCCTTTAAGGCACAGTGCACCATCTTCTAATGGCTTCTTGCATGTTACTGCAATACATCACAAAGCAGAAGTCGTCTCACGCCGACTTCTGGAACAAAATGAGTTCAGTGCACTTCAGTGACCTCCCCAGTCTCCACGGCTGAATCCAGTGTTAACACCTCTGGGATGTGGTACAACTAGAGTCACAGCATGAATGTGCAGCTGAAATTATGTGATGTAATCACAGCGTTCCCCCTAGGCCTACATTGATTTATTTGAGGCAGCCTGCCACAATATCAACATTGACCGCCACATATTGATTTTCTTCTTTTTACTATTTCAAATGGGTAAAATCTTATTGCAATGTGGAGCTGCAGGCAGCGTGGCGAGAAGGGATGAAAAAAAAATGCAATTTACTCTGCTGCTGAGAACAGTGGTCTATCATGCAAAGGACAAGAGGACTAATCTCACAAAGGACGGGGTTACATTTACAGAGAACCAGTTTATCATAGAACTATTAAAGCAACAAGTATGTCAACTATTTGTTTAGCTGATAAATCATCAATGCTACTGAGAACATGCAACTAAAGACGACAAGACTAAATATATATGAGGTATACACACATACAGTGGGGTTGAAAAGTCTGAGAACAGTAACAACTGCTCAGAGAGCATACCTCCGCCAAGGCCCAACAGCGCCCTGATCAAACCGCATTCAAATTCTCTAGATCCAAGTTTTTAGGAAATGTTGAAAAATGCCCCATCTATATGAAAATAAAAACCATGGATTCACCCCAAAATTCAATGGGTTCTCCCCTGACCAACACCTCAGCCCTCCACCAAGTTTCGTGGTAATGAAAACGTAAACCTCCTTAAATGCTTTTTGCATATAGTCCCTGTGCCTGTTGGGTTTTCAAACACATGCAACTTAACTTAATTAGAGACTCTAAATTCCTTGTGGTGTGAATGGTTGTTTGTCTCTGTGCATCAGCCCCTGTGATGGACTGGCGACCTGAGGGTGCACCCCCGCCTCTCTCCCAATGCCAACTGGGATTGGCTCACGCCTCCGCCCACGATAGATACTGGATGGATGGACTGTATATCCTGGAGATAGCATTTTCTACAAGTAATGAGTCCTTTCGTTTGATACTGGGCTGACACTTGGATGTCTTGAGTAGAAATGCAAGGCTGAACCTGTGTGTTTGAAGTTATGTGCTGTGGTTTACAGGTATATAAAGAAAGAATGACAACAGCAGATTTAATATCACTGTTTATCATGTTGAAATATTTCTCTAAAACTTGTGTTGGAACAAGTGCAAACGAGCACAGAGCTTAGTCCAATGCCAAAGAAATGTTGATGCATATAAAATGAAGTTGCATCACACATCAGACTACAAGTTTCTAGTCTTTCACTTATCAGGGCAGGCAGAAGATCTGCTGACATTTAGGATTCTGCTACGTACTGACAGCATTTAACCCACATAACTACATACATACATACATACATACATACATACATATCACTACTGCCTTGTGAAAATGGAAAAAAGTACAGAAATTAATTGTTAGCAAAACATGTCAATAATTAACTAGATAAACAATAATAAAATCAAAAAGCCGAACACTAGATAATATGTGTGCAGGTCTTCTATTGAAGCGGCACATTATACCTATGGATGAATATTTGACAGAGTCACTGAGGACATCCTGAGCTCCACAGAGGAAGTCTGCACTTTATGAATTCAACTAAAGATCTTTCCATGAGAGCAATATCCCTAAAATGATGAAGACATTCCATAATCGATGGAGGCTCAGAGGGAGATCCTTGAGTGAATTATAGTTTTCTTGGCAGCACTCAAACTTGCAAATAAGATTTTCCTGAGTGCTGCTAACCTGGTGTTCCCTCTGAGGGCGCGGCCATGGTGAGCCTCTAAGAATGAAGAATTCTAGGATTTTTTTCAAGACACTTATCCACCTAAGACAAGAGGTTGGATCATTCAACCAACTGATTTGTGTAGCCAATCTGGACAAATCATAATTTGGCTAGTGGGGCTTAATCTGTACAAGGAGCGACATCCTCTGTCCTTAATCCTCGACTACAGTAAGAAAAAACTACAATAACCAGAGGTAGAGCACATGTCTCCACCAAGGCCCAACAGACTCCTGACATGTCATCAAGCTGCGCCAAAAAAGTGCACCCCTATAGATATCAGTTCCCTAAATATGATCAGTGAATTTTTCCTTGGAAAATGAGTGAAAATGTCAAAAGATGCGACAAAAATACTTGGATCCACACCGAAATTTACTGGGTTCTTCCCTGATCCGTATCTTATCCTTCCACCAAGTTGAAAACATAACCTCCTTGGCAGAGGTAATGAAAAGCCCTTTTAACAGGGTTAGGGGGTAGATACCTCAGAGAGAGGAACAAGAGAGGAACAAGAGAGGAACAAGAGAGGGAACCTTCTCCCTGGATGGACAGAATAGATGCCGAGTGTATCAGAGCACATTAACAAAATAAGAATATTTAAAGTATTCACGAGAAAAGACAGTGTCTGATATATCTGAAGAGTTGTATCAGTGTTTAAAGTCGTTATGGTTAATGTCATGCATATAGGGAGGATCCCAAGAGAACAGGAAGGTACGCACCAACACTTTTCTTGCTATAATTCAGTTTGGACAGTACTGGATCGGTGACATCATTTTGAAGTGCTGTGTGTCATGGCTTGAAGTTATGCACATATTTAAGGTGAATGAGCGGGTGAACTGGATTTCTTTGTAGAAAAGATAAATATGTTCAAGCCCCCCCCCCCCCCCCCAGAGTTTGGGCATTTTTAGAGTCCAAATCATTGTAAGCTTCTGGAATGAAAGTAGTAATAAAGCTACGGATTTCCACAGAAGCTCAATCTATCAATGAAAGTAGACATGGTGTTGGAATTGTAAATATATGTTCCCAGAGGTTAATATTTCTAGAACTAATTTGCAAGTAACTGGTGCAAACATCAGCCGAGCAGCTTTTAATGTTGCTCTAAACTATTCTTTCTAAACTGCTGTATCCTTCCTACCTCTCATCTCTAGGCTCTATGAATCAGACCAGGGTGTGTGTGTGTGTGTGTGTGTGTGTGTGTGTGTGTGTGTGTGTGTGTGTGTGTGTGTGTGTGTGTGTGTGTGTGTGTGTGTGTGTGTGTGTGTGTTTGTTTACAGTGCTCCCTCCACTGTTTCTCCCTCTATCACTCACCCTCTCTCTCTCTCTCTGCACATTTGTCACATGGACTCGCGTTGTTAAACTTATGGGATCAGTGGACGCTGAGCGGTGGGCAAGGGGCAATATATTCTCCCCCCCCCCCTCCCTGTACATTTCATCCATCATGCGTCTGACCATTCATTCACCTGCTGACACTCCCACCTAAACACACACAACACACTCCCACGGACCCATTTATCTTCCTCTTCTCCCTCTCCCTCATATTCATCCATCTATGCATACCTACCTGTCATCCATCCATATCTCACCCTCTCCTCCCTCCTCCTCCTCCTCCTCTCTCTCTCTCTGCATCACCCACACACACACACACACTTTCTTTTAGAGAGAGAGATACTGAGCTGGATGTCTCTGGAGAGAATTGCACTTCCATGATCATTAGAGGGGGGGGGGGGGGGGGGCATGCTGCTGTACACACTCAGCAAAACACTCATTCACACGCATGCGCCTGCACATTAGAAGACCCCCAAAAAACTGATGAGTGGATGGATTGACTTTTGCTGAAGAAATCCCGTGTTGCATAAAAGACACAGCCCATAATACTAATTATGACTAAAGAGCAGATGTTGACATCTGGTTTTAAAGTTTTAAAGTATAGAAGGGAAATTAAACTTAAGTTACTTACTAAAAAATAAGGGTGTGCACTTCATATGGCTGTGTACTTAGGGACACGTGGGCTGGTGACGTTGTACTAGTTGTTCAATCCAGCTGTAAAGTGACAGTTTTAACAGTTCAGCCGTATTTGCTCAGAGCACCGCCCCACCACACGACAAACCACCGAACCTGATAAGAGTTAAACAAGCGCTCTGCTCTACAGTGAACTTGTGTCTGTGTCTTCTTACCCTGACGGTGTCTCTGTCCCTGGTCCGCGTCCCCCCCCCGCGGTCTGTCCCTGACCTGACCTCGGAGCCGATGGCTGTGCGCTGCGCTCAGGACGCTCCTCTCCCCGGATCTCCAGGTCGGGCATGTGCCGGTCACTGGGAGATCCACCGTGGAGCCAGTCAATTTACACTGCGTGCATGCAGCACACATCCGGCAGGGACTTTCAAAATAAAGTCGAAGGCTTGTGAAACCAGAATTGTTTTACTCTTACTCCATCTTGCCGTTTGTCCTTCCTCTTCTCAAGGTCCTCTTTAGTAATAAAGTAATGTCACCATCTTATATTACAGTACTGCACATACATAGATCTGGATTCTTATTTTGCACCGAATTGCACACACTCATGAATCACTCGGTCTTTTGCATCTAGATCCATTTATCATTCTCAATGAAAATGGTGAAAAACACCTATCTTGCAATGTTGAAGAAAATGAAAAAAGATCCCTGGATTTGCCCCCTGATCCAAATCCGCACCAAAATTCCCTGACCCCAAAGTCTGATACTCAGTGTAATGTATCCCTCCGCCAAGGCCCAACATTTCCCTTGTGAAACTACATTTAAATTAACTAGATCCAGATTTTTATTTGGATCTACACAAAAAAAAGGACACACTCATAAATATCAATTCACTAAACATGCCTCATTATTTTTAAATCAAGATCCTCATACTATATACAAAATTTGCATCCTTCTACCGGGTTTTGTGAAATGTGCAGAGTTAAACAATGCAGATGGAAGCGTTATTTGCTAAATTGGAATTGTAAATTGATTTCACCGCTCATCCTCGCAGAGCAGGTCATTCGGTTCAACCCCAGCGTGACCAACTGTGCTACAATTCTTTTTAAGTAAAAATGACCACGTTTCTAATAATTTCCTCTTCGTCGCTGGCTGCTTGACACAATGCCCGCAGTAAACTTCAACTGGGCTTGCTGTTATTTGTTATTGGTGCAGGATTTACGCACCATTATGCACATGCACAAACTCATGACCTCTCAGTTAAATTGATCACTTATGTAGCGTGGATAAAGCATAGCAGCTGATTTGTGAAGTCTAAAATCCACATTTAGTACACTTTACTTCAAGATTCCAACTGCTGAAATATTACAAGTCTGAAGTTAGATAAACCAGTTATGGTCTTTATTGACAAGCATCGGCCTGACTGTGTGTATTGCAGTCATGCACCCAGGCACATTTATCATGTCCAGACCAGATCAACTCTACAGGCAAACCACAAAGGCTGGTATTGTTAAACACTGAGAATACCAGCACGTATTTGTGCTGTGAGGCCTCTCGGTGAATATGAAACTAAGTGAATCATGTTGGAGCAGGAGAAAAACTGCTGCTGTGGGGCATTGATGCAACCGACCTGCCAAAGCTGCACTGTGAAAGAGTTTTTTTTTTTTTGGCATATATATCTGACACAGCAGTATAGCACATCCTGGGTTGTTACAGCCTGTGTGGTCTAGAGCTACTGTAAACAAATTGAATTGTGGACTGATTTAAAAAAACTATTAAAACTCAACCATCTGACAAGTCTGTGTATATAAAATAATAGTTTATTGATTATGTAATGGCTACAAAGGAACAAGATCAATGAAGTCACCAGTGAAAATCTTTAAAAAAAAGGAAAAAAAAGGAACTGTTATAGCTGTTATAACATATTTTCAATCTGTGACACAGTATATAAAAATATAAACAAGGTTTTAAAAACTTAAGAAATGTTCTAAACTAACCGGAACAGGGGATTACATTTTTTTAAACAGGCCAAATTATATATTACATATTATCCTCGTCTTAGGTCTGCGGCAAGTGGACGTGTACAGTGTTTTTGTACACAGTGATGTAAAATTTATAAAAAAATAAACCAGATTCAGCCTGATAAATTTGTAAAAAATCAGACCTGTCTTCTTATATACATATTAAAGGCTTTGAACTCCTGTCATCTTCCACAGTAACATCTTCAATTGAACAAATCTTCACGAACTTAAAGTAACAAGTCTATAACAAGAAAATATAGATTCTGGAGGTATTCTCTCGCCAAGCTGACTGCAAGGTTTTTACATACAGACCTTCAACCTCACTTACTCTGATTAAACACTCATCACAGCGTATTAGTCACAGGTTCTAGAGACAACGTGAGCAGGTTTTTGGTCGACTGAGTGATGGCTTGGAGCTGGATCATTGAACGCCCATAACCTGCTGAACTCTATGATGAAGGGTCGCACCAGCTCGGGCTCTTCCGTGATGAGGACGTTCTCCATGTTGCTCTGCACTGCTGTCAGCGTCCAGTTGAGGGAGCCAGTGATGAGCAGCCGACCGTCCACCACTGCAAATTTGTGGTGCATGTACACAGGGGCCCCGTCACAGCGCACACAGATCCCTGGAGAGCAGAGGGTAGACGAGAGTGGAGAGTGAGGAAAGAGGGGAAATTCCACAATACCCCATACACAGAGGTAGTACCTACCAACAAGTTCTAGAGCTCAGACAGACTTTTCCTGGAGGTTTTAAGACCTTTTTAAGACCACAATTAGTTAAATTTAAGACCTATGTCAAGTGTGACAGACATGAAGTTACTCACACTTCCCCATGACTGAAGATAAGGTGACATAACCTGGTAGAGACTAACCTTCGAAATGCCATGTTAGCTCACAAACAGGCAGAGACAGTAGATATCCATACTGATCATTTATCAATTCTCATGAATGTCTTGTTCGTAGTTTTATTACAGAGTGATAATATTTGTATCATTAGGACAGAACAACAACACAGAGACATTAAAAACTATGCATGCTGCAAAAACAGTGCTCTTATAAAATCTCATTTCAAAGTGCGACGGAGCTAGAGTTAGTGTTACCATAGTTATGACCTACCAGAACATTTTTAAGACCTAGTATGTATTATTTAAATGCATTTAAGACTTTTTTTTTAGATTATTACATTTTAGACCCCAACCAGAATTTCCAAATGGACAATACAGGACCTGAGGAGTTGTAATCAGAAGGGTGAAAATGTAGAACAGACGTAAGCTTTACACTTTACACCACATAAACGTTAACATAAACATAAACATGTTTTTGAATAACATTTCTCAAACCACGTTAGACAGAAGAATTGCTTTGCTAGAGTGTCTGATTTGAGTTTCCAGTAGTTTTTATATATACAACTACAGACTGATCTCAGACAGAGATAAGATGTACAAGTCCTCTCTTGTACAGTTAAGTGCCCGTCTGTATAAAAGAAGCAATAAACAATCACCAGAAGGGTGTTTTTAAGAATATATTTTCTGAGTATTTCTCTTCCAAGGACCATGACCCCAATAGGCCCTAATGGCTGAGGTGGAGAGAGTGGCGGGGAGTGGGGGCAGAGAGTGCGGCTGTCCTGGGTCCACCTTGGGAGTAATCTGCCTGAATGTTTTGAAGACAGTTTGTTTGTGTCTTGACTGCAGCAAAAACATAAAAAGTCAGACTCAGACCAGTGTGTTCTGCAGAGCATAGATGAGCCTGCACACTGCGCAGGGGTTCTCCTCTTATATAGCAAACAGCACCAGCGGGGGGGGGGCCCTGTTGTTGTTGCCACCCCCTTGATAGTGCCCCCGCTGCTCCGAGTTGATTTGGCTGTTGGTGTTCAGCCAGATTTTCTGCTGCATCACGATTTCCCTCGCTGTTTTTTGTAACCATAAACGTGAAAAAAGAAAAGTTCCAGATCAGAGCGTTTCTGACATCTCTTTAAAAAGAGGTGATGTGACATCATCTCTCCTCCTCTGAGCATATGTGTATGTGCGTCATTGATAGAATGTGACTTCTTTGAAGTGAAGTCTGTAATGTGAAACTCACTATTTTGTCTGTGTTCGCTAAAATAGGGGAAAGTACAAGTTGGGCAAAAAAAGTATACAGAGCAAGAGCACAGGAAGAATCTTGTGGCCTCACATGTTCCGCTCCCAAACTCCTTCTGAACTCTGCTCTTCATGTGTGGTGAGTGTCCTGCTGTGAGCTCTACTGGCCAAGCAGGTGACAAGCGAGGAGCATGCACCTGCCTACCTGTGGTCAACCTGCAGGCGGAAACCGTGATGATGGCAGTGAGGATGAGATAAATGAAAACACAGCTGCAGTTATTATTGGATTTGAAAATGATGATAGTGTTGGTGATGATCGTGATGATCATGATGGTTGGCCAACGAAAAACTGCTGTTGAGAGCACAGGCATCTTGAGGCTTGAAGCTGCTGGTCCAGTACCATTCTCTGCTACATGAACACATGAGAAACCAGGTGGGGTGCGCCGCCTACCTGAGCCATCAATCTCAGAATGAGTCAATTTCTGCCCAAATCTGCGAGACAGTGACAGTTTCAGTCTCAGTCATTGATGACTCCGTCATTGACTTTACTGTCACTAGTCAATGGTTTCATGTTGCAGTGAAATGATATACTTGGAAATGCAGTCAATGCATTAGGTCTGGATGTTAAACTGATCTGGGGTCAGGCATATGATGAGGCAGAAACAACGTCCGGTCATTAATCAGGCATTTGCTGCACATTCCAGTGTCAGCATCCTTTCACGTGAAATACAGTCACACTGACAGACTGTTTAGCTTTAGGCATTTTGTTGTTGTGTTTACTCAAGTAAGGCAGCTACTAGCCAACTGTAGGCTAACGTTAAGAGCTGCCAGAGTGATGTAGAGAGTGTGTTGCCACCAGAGTTAAGCTCAATCCTTGCTTCTGCGTTGAAGCTACGCCGTAGGTACACACGTAGCCTTCGCACAGGGCCGAGCATTCCTAGTTGTGCATAGGTGTGTGTGAGTCGCGCTGCAATTAAACTGCCGATTTAGTGTCTTCCGATTTCTGGTCCGATTATTTACAAATTCTCTGGCGTCTGCGTTTACTTCAGAACAATGGCGAGTGTAACTAAGCGGATTGTGTTGGAGTTGGAGCTGATAGATGTTGAAGAGCAATTACTTTTTCTTTAAGAACTGCAACAAAGAAAAGTAAGACATGTCCATGTTCGTTCTTTCAACTCAATTCAAAAATGGCGTCAGGTCAGGTGTGATGCTACCAAGTGAACCAATCACAGCTCTTGCGGTCTGTGTCGCCTTGATGCGTAGTTATACTTTTGGGGTGGTGCACGTCAGGATACTGCGTAGCTTCGACGTAGAAGCATGAATTGGGCTTTAAGAGTGATGTTAACTTGTCTCATGTAGTGATGTTTATGTTGCCTGTAAGCAGTGAGTGAAGAGAAAAGCTGAAAACAAAACTCAGGAATCAACAAACTCTGGACCAACCAAACCCAATCACATTGAGCTGCTTCATTACTAAATGTTTTTGCAGAACAATGACTAAATACCTGAACACAAAAGATTCTGTATGAAAAGAGGAGGCGACTGTCCCTTGAATAAAAGAGGCACTCAACTTGCAACACACACACACACACACACACACACACACACACACACACACACACACACACACACACACACACACACACACACACACACACACACACACACACACACACACACACACACACACACACACACACACACACACACACACACACACACAGAAACACTTTGCCTAATGAAATTTGTTGTCTGGTTGCCAAGTTCTTACTTACTTAATTCTTACTTAACAATATGCTCCAACAGTAATATATTAAATGCAGAGGGGGCCGAGAGAGAAAGTGAGACAGTGTGAGTCAGACATATGACACAAAATCTTTCCGAGCTTCCAGAGAATGATTACTTTGACTCGAAGGAGAGCTTGTAGTGGCAACCTCCATTCACCCAGACAGTTCCTATCGTCTTTCTTTTCACTCTGACAGACTTAATGACAGTGACACCGGCATTGTCGAGACCACAGAATGAGCACCTTTTGTTGAGAACCACCTGAGTCATCCTTCCCGTATTTCAAGTGGTATTTGTCCATAATAATTCCATTTCGGTTGGTGTGACCTTTTTAAAGAAATAAAACCCCTATATGAGCTAAATATGACTTTCTGAGTCAATATTTGTGAAACTTCTTGACAGAAAGATGCTTTGTCACACTGAGGGCTTGAGTCACATTTCATGACGACATATAGCTCGCAAAGATAAAAACAAATCAATCAACAGAACAGTTTCCCTTACCGGCCTTGCGGAGGACCCCTATCTGGGAGCCAGGGACGGCAGCGTAGTCCTTGTCAGCGAGGACTTGGATGGTTACGCCCTTGCTATGCAGCGCCAACACAGCCCTGCATAGATCCATGTTAGAAAAGCAAAAAATGCACAAGTCCAAAGAAGACTTGGCAGACAGGATGCGGCCGAGAAGACGGGAGAAAGAGGTCTCGACGCCATGAGGCAATGGGCATAAACAGGAACTAGAGGAACAGAAAACAGAGAGACAACAAATTTGTGTTATCCATATGTGCTGAACTTATTATTCCTCCTGCATCAAGTTTTTACTTTCGCCAAGGATGTTGTGTTTTCATCGTCGTTTGTTTATCTGTTAGCAGATGATTGCAAAATCTACTGAACCAATTTTATTGAAACTTGTTGAAAGGGTGGATTATCTGCCACGGTTGAACCCATAAGATTTTGGAGCAGGTTCAATTAACAAAGAACCACTAAGAGTTTTGTCACTTTCCTTAATGTAGTAAGATAGGATGTTAGCCTCGGGGGAGTTATGCACTCTGCGAGTGTCCTTCTAGTTGGATGGTTTGTTTGTTTATTGATAGCAGGATTACCCAAAAACTACAGAACCAATTTCACAAAACTTCACAAAAATCTAAAGGCGATTAGATTTCGATGTGTATTAAGGGGCAGATCCGGGATTTTATTTCACTTTCTTTAACATTGCAAAAAAATTTCATCATTTTCTTTATTTCTTCATTTCTTTTGAAATCCTATAAAAAAGAACTGCACAATCATAGATTATTATTCGGCCTTGTCGGAGATATGCACTCTACCAACAGTCATTCTAGTTATGAATAACATGTGTAACAAAGCCTCCAAGGCTGTGGCTGAGGGGGTAGAGCATCTGATACTGAACCCTGAATAACCCCGCATAGCAAAAGTGCTGCACATAGATGCACTGTATGAATGTGTGTGGGAATGGGTGAAAGGAAATAAACTGCACTGTAAAGCGCTTTGAGTGGTCATCAAGACTAGAAAAGCGCAATAAGAAGATGATCTCGTTAATACTTTAATTCTATCACGGTTTGGTTTTTAGGATAAATTTCATCTGGTGAAATTACTTCAGTGCAGTGCAGTTTATTCATGCTGAGTAAGCAGTGGGGATTAATAATAATGAATGCACTGATCAAATCCACTTATTCCAAGTGAATTTTGCATTAGTGGCCGTATAACAAGAAAATGTGCAGTGATACTGAGAAAGTGTAACATAGCTTCTATTTACTCTGTAAACTCAATGTTGTGTTTCACTCACTGTGGTGAAGAGGGAATGAAGATGTGCTCCACACAGGCCATTTCTGAGGGGAAGAAGAGGACCTCATGGAGGGTTCGTCCCGGCTTGAGGCGCCGGAGGAACCAGACAAACAGCTCCAAGCTCAGAGAGGCGGCCACCACCCCGAGGCCAACTGCCTTCACTGTCCACATCATCGATTTCTATCACATGACAAAATCTGTGCTGAAGAAGCAAACTGAGAACAATGTACACTTACTTATCTTCATGTGTGATCAGTAAATGCTTTAGATAGATTTTATCTCACATGATTATGTCCATTATCACGGCAGTCTCATGCAAAATTATGATTACACTATCTGTTTTGTCTACGTGTTCTCTAGTGCTCAACGAAATCTGTTAATTCATTTATCAAGCTTCCTCATTTTAATTATTTAGTGTCTACCACTGTAAACTGAGTAGCATTTAGTAGGTATCAGTTTGAAGTCGTCCATTTGGGAGCATACATATATGCATGTCTGTCTCACAAAAATGATAAACTAAATGTAAAAAACAATCAGCTGATCACTGTTATGTACCTGTACAACCTCTGTATTGAAATTCCAGTCCACAAATACAATAATTCTACTTTTCTGAAGTTTGTAATGATCAGTATTTGATAAAAAAATAATGATAATACAAATATTACTAAATCACTAGGTGTTTCTTTATTTGGTCACTTATTGTTCCTTAGTTCATCTTCCTCTCTTTTTGCTATAAATAAGTATGCAAATTTGTTTATATTTCATTTTGGGTATGTAGGTGTATGATATATATATATATCCTTATTATTATTGTATTTATTATTACATATATTGTTTGTACATTATATACAATATAGAGCAGGTAAACAACGTATGTATAGATACGTAGGAAGCTGGTTAAGTACAAGATAATTATTAATGACTTATGGAGAAGAGGTGAGATTAAATGAGTTTGCACTTCTTCTCACTCCTTTTCGAATATGTACATTAGATCATTAAGTGATTTTTTTCCTCATCACTGTGTGAGATGAATGAAAGAATATCATAGGCACACAGGAGTTACATTAGACTGTGCTGCACACTGCAATACAGAACAAGTATAACTGAGTGAAACCCTGATATAATAAATATAATAAAGCGGTGGGTCAACAACAAACTAGCTAACGTGACATTTCAGGTTCAAGGACATTGATGAACTGCTGTTTGCGTGTTGCTCTGTGAGTTTCCACGTCGTGCACAACAAACCCTGGAGAAAAGAGACACACCACGACTCAGAAGCTTGTTTCGAATCCCTCCGCCTGTGCACACGTGTTCAGAGATGAGGTCTAAACAGGTCCAGAGCGGAAGGAGCGAACAGAAACATCAGAGTTTTAGAAGAAGCTCGAGTCGCTCACCTGCTTCTGTCGCCACCACGCGGGAAGAGGCTGCGCGTGTCTGGCGCGCTGACGTCACCGCCCGCCAACCTAACTGACATGTGAGGCAGCCAATGGCTGACCGCGACCCGGCTCGCTCTCCTCCAATTATATAAGGCGACTGGCTGCCGGTGCCGGGCCTTGCAGGAAACCATCTTCCTCATTACAGCAACGTGTGTTTTCGTCGACCAAAGGTAAACAAGAAAGTTATAGTCGTCAACAGTGACGATGTATTTAATGAGTCGTCTCAGTTGAGTTAAAACTAAAGTGGTTCTCCTACTGGAATGTGTGTAACTTGTGTTTTATATCGCGAGGCTTAAGATCAACAACAAACAAGCTAACGTTAGCATGCTAACTTACCTAGATAGTGGCGAAGCGGACTGGAGTCGTGTTCTCCTCCGGTTTCCTCTCGTGTCTTCTCCTGCTTCCTCCCAGTCAAGCCGAGTGACTTCTCTTTTCTGTGTGCGTGTCTTTATTCGCAGACTTGAGATTCAGTTCGGGTGCAATGGGTCGTCGCAAGTCCAAAAGAAAGCCTCCTACTAAGAAGAAGCTGACGGGGGATCTGGACAATCAGTTCACTTGTCCCTTCTGCAACCACGAGAAGTCGTGCGATGTCAAATTGTAACCAGCGGAATATTAATACACGATACAATTCTCTGCTCTTCACTGGTGGATTTCTGAGATCAGTGTTGCCTACTTTTTCTTTCGCTTGTCTCTGTCAACAGGGAGAGAAGCAGGAACACTGGGATAATCTCCTGCACGGTGTGTATGGAGGAGTTCCAGACGCCCATCACCTGTATCCTTTCATTTCACCATCTCTGTTTGTCATACAGCAGTAAATAATGCTGCACTCATTTTAACAAACGGTAAATGGTCTGCATTCATATAGCACTGTTCTAGTCTTGATGACCACTCAATGGACTTTACAATACAGTTTTGTCATTCCCTTTCACGCACACACACACACACACACACACACACACACACACACACACACATATTTAAACAGTGTATCTATGTGCAGCACTTTCTCTATCACCCACACACAGTCCACACCAACCCTCTGGTTAGTGGACGATCCGCTCTACCTCCTGAGCCCCAGCCGCCCAAATAATCAACCTTTGAATGAAATCATTGAATACAGACAAAACAATTGGTTCAACAGATTGAAAGGTCAGGGTTCACCTCCAATCATCTTTATCCCAGCAGATGCACTAATTTGATCAATAGAGACACTGAGGCACAGTGTTTTATCACTATATTTAATACAATTTCACACCGACTGAATTCAAATTAAAACATGGCTCTTCAACACTGTTTTTTTCTATCTGCGATCGCTCTGATCAATGTTCATTTATTACCAACATCCGAAAGATGAAACCACTCCCTTGGACAGAGTGCTGGTGGATTTCCTGAAATTGAAATGTAATATGACCGTGCTCTCAGCATTTGGTATCAGATGTGAATGGCCCTCTCACCACAGACGCCCGGGTCGATGAATCTGACCACCTCTGCGGTTGAAGGTGTGACTAGTTTTTAGTCTGTTGGTGTTCTACCAAGAGTTGTACTCAGCTTTGGGAAAGTCTGCATTGCTGGAGAACATTCACATCTGATCCCAATTATCATCTTTGAACAGCGACAGGGGTTAAGGTTTCTCCTCTGTACACACATATGTCCGTACACAGACTCCCTTCTCTGTGAGATGTGTTTGCAGTGTCATGATAAACTAGTAGGTGAACCCAGAGTTATGATTATACTGTCAAACTATTCCAATAGCTGCAGCTCCTATGAGACTATTTCCTCATTATTATGCGAGACTTTTGCAAATATTACTGCTTTACTTCTAACAAGAATAGTAATTTATAAAATTAATGAGGTGCTCAAATTTCCTCAGTATTAGCGTTTTCAGTTAACGAAATGTATTACGGAGGCTAGTCAAACAGAAGCTAGCTTGTAAAGGGACTTTAAAAATGGTGATCACTGGATTGTACTTGGAGATTACTGCTCACCCTCAGTGTCACAGCAAATGGCAGCTTTACTTGGAAACTCTTCTTTTCTGCTGTACGTAGATTTTACAATTTTATATCATCCTGCCTTCATTTGAATTCTTATCCTGAAGCAACAGAACCGTGTTTATCCTTAACCCACTGCTCCTCAGATCTGTCGGAGGCTGTTGACGTGTACAGTGATTGGATAGATGCCTGTGAAGCAGCCAATCAGTAGCCCTAGTGGAGTTGGAAGCCAAGACGAGGTTGCGGCGGGTGGGTCTGTGCCCTGTAGGATCAAGCTCGTCTGAGGATATTTCTGTATGGTCACTTGAAATGTACAGCAGTCTTATTTACAGTATGAGGTCTTCAGCACTAACCAGCTTTGAATTGTTCCTGCTGAGTTAGGTTCAGAGTAAGGGTTCAGCCCACGCGTGTTGTCTTTACTCTTGAGATGTATTACTTTATTCGCAGTGTGTCATTATTGAGCACGGCTTTTGTTTGATTTTATTCTTTAGAATTCATCTAAAAGACCCTTTAGATCGTTTGTAGACAACCCTTTAAAAAATATTTTATGTTGAAGATTGTGAAAAATTAGTTTTAGTTGCTTTTGTTTGCTGTGTAAATGTAAATTTATACAGGAGACCTTTCAGTGTGAGAGTAAGATGAAAACAGTAAATTACACAAATTGTCCATCATGCACTGTTTAAAGCAATCATCTTTAACCAGGGGAAGTGTGAAGTTCTTGCTGTTTCTCTGAAGACATTTCAGGCCAACGGCTACACTGCTGAATGCACCAGTTGATCTTAAGTATTGTGTCATTGGCAGATCTGTAATCCTTGTTGATCGCCCTCAGGTAGCATTGATGTTACGGGTTCAGTCATAAACAATCACAAAGATCTCCTCATCCTCATGCAGACGGCTGTGTCACAGCATTAGGTCATTCCACTAGAAAGAGGGACAGAAATGTGAAGGATGTATGCGTTGCTGCTGAATTCCTAAACTTTGAGTTCTTAATCCTTTCAGAATTTCATGTGGTATTGTTTTTTGCTTACACGTAGAAAGAAATTTAAAAACTCCCAACACGTACAAATCATCTTTTGTTATAGAGCAAGTATGTAAAAAAAAACAACAGTCATCTTATCCCATAATCAAGCTGTGATATAGTTTATTTTCATATGCAAAGGCCAAAAAGAAGGAGGAAGCTGTTTTTTTTGTTTTTTTTTATGTAATAAAATGTCAAAGGTGTGACGTTGGAAATAAATGAGCAATAATACTTGATACTAGTAAAAGTTGATTGTTTATTTTATTATATTATGTGTTTAATACCATGTTTGAGTAGATGTTCCCAAATAAAGCTTGCGCCATCGTGAGCAAAAGATGACTCTCTTTGTATTTTTGTGATCAAGATGTCTGTCCTTGATGTGGTTTGTAAATGTAATAGTTTTTTCTCTCTCTTTTAAATGAGGGAACTGGAAGCAAAAGGTGATGATTATATCCTATGTGACAAATGTCCTGTGTAGCACTGAGCACCACCAGCTGATGACAAATGGAGGGGCAACCTCAGGGTAAAGATATTACAGTTGGGATTTAGATGACCTGTCAAAGATGCAGAGATTGAATGAAGAAGAGAAGACAGAACATTGATATTCACAGATGATTTAACTTTAAGTCCAAAGTTCTGGAACAAGAGGTGTGTGGAATAGATATAAGGTGGAACAAGATGAAGGAACAGATTTCAAACGTATTTATTGGATTCCATCTTAATGACAATGCAACAATAAAAGCTATTGTTATTTGTACTGTTTAGATTTATCACGATACAGAAGAGAAGGACACTCTTTTTGATTAAACCCCAGTACAATGGGAAACCTCCAGCTGGTGACTTTATATAGAGAACCACTAAAATACATTTTAAGAATTACAGCACTTTAACTCAAAGGTGTCAAAAGGTGCTGACACTACAGACGGCACCTATTTCAAAGTGAAACGTCTCTGGGTGCAGCTTCTGATCTGCTCTCCTGTGGCATCTGTGACTGTGACACATTTTTAGGAGTCCAGTATCCATTTATCCCCGCAGAGTGCAGGATGTAGCAGATCACAAATGAAAGAAGACAGTGTGGCGAGGCTGTGCACCAGGCAGCGCTGAGTGAGAATAGATGAGATGTGGAGTGCTGCCTGGGCTCTCCACCCAGGAAGAGTGTGTCCCTGCATGCGCGCACCGCACCGTGTATTGTGTTTGATGATGGACCCCAGCTGGAGAGGTATTGACGAAGCCTTATGAAACATGCTGGAGGATGATTACAATGGAGAATGATTATCACTTAGTCTCTCCTCTGTCTCTGCACGTCCCCTCCCACTGCCTCCCCCTCTCTTCTATTTCTCGCTCATTCTTTCTCCTCTTCCCATTCAGCACGCGAGGTCAAGTGTCACTCCGTCTCCGTTGTCAAGGCTGCCAATCACCCACACAGTGAGTGCGAGGCAACTGTTGCCAAGGAAACAGAGCGATTTGGTTGCTAGGCACCTGGAGCTGTGCTCACAATAGTCATTTTGTTGCTTAGAAGCGCGCACACACACACACACATGCATACACAAATACACACAAAGCCACAGAAATGGCTTTGCCCGATCAACAAGTTTACACAGCCTTGGAGTGAAATTCATATAAATTACAATTATACAGCGTGCTAATAAATATGAGATTTGCTTACTCAGTTGCAAGAAATCATGGAATAATAAATGATAGAGTAATTTATCATGGGCACATTTACAAACAGATGCTAATATATTGCTGAATGTGCAATGAAATGTTGATTTTCTAATTTATAATACTTAGCAATAATGCTAATGTACCAGAAATGTAACTCAGGATGTTTTATTCTAGCTCCTTCGCTGCCTGATTAATCAGCATGCCCTGACGTCCAAGAATTCTTCAAACCCACACCTAACCCTGATCAATAAAAGACATAAACATCCATCACTCTGACTAAAAATAGTTACCCATAAAATCAATCAGCCCCTTATTTCCCCACCGGCACATGGACCCAGTGAACCCAGCTTTATACATACAGGGATCTGCTTGTTTTCATAAACTCCATCAATCCCCCGACTCTCTACTGGCATGTAGATCATTTTAACTCTCATGCAATATATATAAACATATATATATATATATATATATATATATATATACATATACTGTGTGTGTGTGTGTGTGCTTCTCAGTCTCCATCACGGTAGCCAGTCAGCTGAGCCGAATGCTGAAATGTCAGCCACGGGTGCAAGCCTTGACTTGTCCTCATGTGTTACTGTCTCCTGTTGCTGCAGCTACAGGCACCGAACTCTCACATATTTTTAGCATAAGCCAGGGAGTCAAAAATAGGAGTGCACGGGTAGTTTGTAGTGCAAAAAAGGGATGATGGTTATGCACGGTAATAACATACCGTAGCAGAGGTAGAATTGCAACCATTTACGTCCAAGGAAAACCACAAAAAAGCAATTTTTTGCCACAGATTTTGCAAACTATAAAATGTCCGTTGGCTGCCGAGTGTGAAGGACTGTGAAAGAAGTGATAAGATTATGGGCTCACTTGTGTGTGTACGAGTGACAGACAAGGGTATGTAATCAAGAAGGTTTGAAATTAACGTCTGAGTCGGGAGACTTTTGTGTTAAGCTCCCTGAACTAATTCCTGGGAGGGTTTAGCTTAGTGGCATGGTGCAAATCTTCCCCACCAGCGCCTCTGCAGGAGACGCTGAACATGGCCGGGCGACGTAAAAACTCATTTCCTCCACAGGTGTGAGGAGTGACATGGTTGATAAACCTACGATGATAAAACCTTTTTCAGGGGCTTGATTTGATTTGGGCACCTGGCTAGCCCTGATTGCCTTCTATTAAAGAAATAAAACCTCTCTGATTGAACAAAATAAGCCTTTTCCCATAAAACATCACCTCTGGGTGCTTAATTAAAATCCACCCCGTGTGTGTGTGTGTGTGTGTGTGTGTGTGTGTGTGTGTGTGTGTGTGTGTGTGTGTCACCTCCTCAGCTTTTGCTATACATCTATCTGTGTCTGCCATTGTCGTCTACTGAATAGTGCTCTGCTTTTGGTCCAGTGTAGATGACAGAGCTTCCACTCGACTACGCGTATTCTCAAGCAATAACATCCACATCTGTATTATCAACCCAAGAATACCCGTGGTCGAGACCGGAGCAAAGAGGCCCACCTCCTCCCCTCCATCCCACTGCTCTCGGTACTGGAGCTCATTCGCCCCCCCTTTTCTTCCTCTGCGTGCATCCGTTCGGCTCCTGCACAATGAGATTGCAGCGTGGAAGAGGAGGAGGTCTGTGTGGAGGCAAATCTTAAAGGACAGCACCTGGGACAAGACAGACAAAAGAGATCATATTTATCCTTCAATAGCAATTCAGCGGCGTGGCTCGGAGGTTATAATGCACATTTCACGCGCGATTCAAGTCACATCTTGAGCACATTGTTGGACTAATAACCCAATTGTAAGCTTTTTTACGCCACAGCCACACAAACACAGACACACACACACACACACAGGCAGCCTGTATACCTGAGCTGCACCAAGTAAACAGATTACACTGCCAACAGCCAGTCCCATCGCTCCCCCCAGTATCAAGCAACCATTTAGCCGAGCGCTGAGGGAGAGGGCCGGCTCACCAATTATCAAATAGGTGTCAGTGTGTGTTCTACTGCACGGAGGGGAGAGACCGATTACCAAACAGATGTTCAGCCCTCACCTCCATCGCCTCCTCCTCAACTCCCACCTTCTTCCAATGCATTTCCCACCTCCTTTTCCCCATCTATCTCCTTCCTCCTCTCCCCTTTCTCACTGTGTGAAGACTCCCTGGTATGTCCTTCCCCCATCTCCTCCCCCTCTACACACACACTCTCTCTCCCTCTTTATCTCTTTCTTGGTCTGTCCCATGGAGAATAAGCCCAACTCTTCACCATCCACACTTGCCAATTAGAGACACAGTAGTTGTCAATCAGGAGAGGAGGAGGAGAGAACGAGAGCGAGGGATATTCATTGGGGAAGTGGTGTTGGTGGTGGTGGTGGGGGGCGTTAGTGGGTGGGGGTGGGTTTGCATCAGCACCACAGACATGTACAAGCATGACTTGACTGTCTGCCTTCTTCTCGTAACCTTTCCTCTCTGATGATTGTAATCCCCACCCTGGTTGTTTCCCACTCTTGCCCTGTGTTTACGGCCTCTTCCCTGCGCTCCTTCCTACTTTGTCATCCTACGATCAGCATTTTTATCCAACCAGACAAACACACATACCCCCCACTTAGCAAACCTGTTCACCCTGAAACCCTACACTCCCGGAAAAGTTCCCATTTGCCACTGACGGTCCCCCTTGACTCACTAACGCCCCAAACGTGGTTAATCGACTTCACTACCCGTTGTCACTGTAACGCAAATCTAAAGCCGAGGACCTTCACGTCAAACGATATCCTGACACTGGTCTTTCCTCATTACCTTCACTCCTCCAATCCTCCTCTCCTCATCTCTCTCTCCTCACCTCGGCCTCCTCCCCAACTGTCCACGTCTGGGGCCGCTGATGATGACAACTCAAGTGGACGTGTCTTCTGTTCTCACCAAGAGCTGTGAAGAGATGTACGTAGGTGTGAGAGATCTGGTGTAAAAATACACCCTGCTGCTGCCCTCTTCACCACACAGGACCGGTGTGTGTCTGCTCGGTGTCACTGGGATGCCTCCGTCTAATTTGAAGACATGCTTCAGTGTGGTTCTGGCTGTGTATGTGGAAGCTGAGCTATGATAGCATGACACTCACATATGGGTGTGCCTGCGGCTGCAGACTTGACTGTGTGGACCAGCCGCCTTCTCCTTTTTTCTTCTTGTCACCACAGTTTTACTTTTCCCAAACTGGGCCACATCTGCTTATTTATGATCAAACCTTCGTTCCCGATACTTTCTTTAGATTGGATGAGAAGTTTATCTCGTGCCACAGGACATCTGGTTTGCATTTATAAGAAAATCCATTTCCTGAATTGACTTGATTGAAAGTGAGCTGGCTCCAGCTGGAGGGCCTAATGAAAGAAAATCGGTCTGTGTTCCGTGGTTATGCGTGACGCACGCAGACTTATCAATCCTCAGACCTAATGTCAGATAGAATGCAAGTGGCAAAAGACAAGACACTGAGATGGAGACAGGAGAGCGAGCGGACGCTGGGGCTGCCTCTTGCACATTACCGCCTAATTGCTTGGAACTAAAGATGCTGTTATGAGGATGCTTATGCTTATGCCTGCCACAGCAAATCTTTCCAGTCATTCTGGCCACACTGTGGAGTCTAACAATCACTACCCAGGTGGAAAGAAAATCAACAAGATAGTGGTGGCATCAAATTCTGCCTAAAGTTGCAGAATAAAGAAAACACCCTCCTGCCTTTTGGAGCCAAACTTTCAGTGACAAACTTAACACAGCCACTTTGTCTTTCTTAATGTTTGCTGCATTTAAATGCATTTAGGCTAGTTGGCCTACTAGCCCAGATAACAGCAGACAGGCACTGTAAAATTGCAGATAGCCACCACCTGTCCTCTACGTGACAGGCTTGGATATGAAGCTTTTCTTTGTTTGTAAATACATCCGCTGCCACTGACAAGGACCCGGTTCAGAGGGGATCGAGCCTTTAACCCTTTGCAGGGAGCAGGAAGGAGATGGTTTGGTCTGTATTGTACAAAGGAGGCTGGCGGACACGCTGTGGGTTCGACATGAACGCGGCGTGCAGGTGCAATTCTCCATCCAGGGGTTTAACAGGCACTTATTGGTGCTGATGCTGATGGGACCAACCTGTTCAGTTATCAAATCGCAAAGCCCAGAGATTGATCGGGCGTCAAATCCCGTGCCATGCGCACTGCTCCACAAATAATAACCCGGATCTCTCTGATTAAAATCTAGTTTTTTTTATCCTTCACTTTAGGGATAGTCAACAAATATGTGTGAATATGAGGAGGGTGCAAAGTGATGGGAGCAGCAGCGGCGCCGCGCACTGAACTGTGTCCACGTCGCTTTTCGTGGTGAGATGTAAAAAAAGATTCAACTTACCGCTTGTGCACCTTGTTTTTGATTGTGTGTCCTCCTGCAGGAAGCCGCTCCACACGCCGCACATTGTATCCATGCTGAAGTGTGAGAAAAGACTACACTGTGCAGGGAAACGCCCCCCGCCTCCCCTCCTCTCTCCTCCTTTCTCTCCCGTGCGCTTCTCCTCCTGCTTGTGGGGGAATCACATAACCACTCCTTGTTTTTCCACTCTCACCCGGGGAGGGATGGAGCGATGGAGCCGATGCAGCAGCAGCAGCAGCATCAGCATCAGCAGCAGCATCCCATGCAACTCAGCTGCAACCTCTCACCTCTCCTCCTCCTCCTCTGCTCTTCTCCTCCTCTCCTCCTCCTCCTCTTCCTCCTCCTCCTCTTCTCCTTCTCGTTTTGTCCATGCCTCCATCCAGGCCTGCCGTCAAAGAGCATGCCCTAATAGTGCAGCGTTATCCAATCGAGGGTCCGGGGACCATTGACGGGACCAATGGTTGATGGAGCTCTGCTAACATGGAAATAAATGGTTTGGGGTATGGAGCTGTACAGCATGGTTTCTAAAGTAAAAAAAACCCATTCATTATCTGAATAGCGATTGTAATTATCGGCCATAATAATGTGACCATCCAAGGTAGATTTACCACAACGATGTTTTAAGCTCTTTATGTCTTATGTCTTAAAAGAAAAAACGTCTGTATTTGGTGGAGCTCGCTGTTACCATGGAAATGTTTACCACAAATGCAAAGATGATGTCGGCTATACGATCGGAGGATAAGATATAAGAAAGGATTCTCTAAACCGTCAGTGGACAAAATGAATGAAAACCAGAGCTGTTCTGAAAGTGGGCGGTCGCTGTTTTGCTTTATTGGGCTCAACAGCTTCCAGGGGTCAAAATCCCATTCATTTTCTAAATAGAGATTTTGATCATAAGCCATAGAATTGTACCTGTCCAATGTAGACTTAGTACAAGCTAGAAGCTGCAAATTTGTATCATATCAACTGCATTTTAAAAAAAAAACTCCTTTATTGGTGATGTCAGGGAGAATTACTACACTACCCTTAATCTTTAGGTGTAATGGCGACGTCTCCGATTGGTGGAGCTCACTGTTACCATGGAAATGTTTACCACAGCGGTGAAAATCCTGTTGACAGATCAGATGGTTCAGCGTCACTGTCTGTCTAACATGCTGCGGTCCAAAGGGGTGAAAATCACTGCAACAAGGTTCAATTCGACAAGAAGCATGATGGAGGTCACTGGACAGGGATAATTTGCAAAGGTTTATGGGATGTGTAGTTCAATCACTCTAAAAATAATCCTGCACACAGTATTTTACCTTTGCCTTTGGTCCATTTTTCTACTTGTTTTGCCCTGAATCAAATGTTTTATGGTCACAATAAATCCCTTAGCTGGTCTGCCCGGTTCCAGACTTTTTTTAATGAGGACGTTCGGAAATGTCAAAGGAGAAAATGAAAGGGAAATTTACTTCCGGGACCAGAGACAAAGTGGGCGGTCACTGTTACGCTCTATGCACGTGTAAGAGTGGATGACTCACTGATATCCCTGCACCCACAGAGCCGACAGAGCGTTTGGTGCCGTTAGTTACAGCTAAATCTTGAGGAAGAAAGTGTCAATGTCGTTTTGTATTAGAGACTTAATTAGTCCTTTTATTTTCCAGTGTGTGTGGTCACAATAGAACATGTTAAAAACACTCTGCATTAATTACACCTCTGTGGTGTTTTGTGACTCCTTCAGTCTCTTGTTTGTATTCTCCACAACGGGGGTGGACAGACCAGTACAATTCAATGCAAGCTTGTGCAACAGCCATGCAAGAAATAACCAAAGCTTGCTCCCTACCTTTTCCAAGCTTACACTGCTATAAAATATTTGCCTCAACTCCGCGGCCATTGCAGTACTTTGTGCTGTTCATTCACCATTAGAGTAATTCAGAAAACAGGAAAAAACGCTGACAGTATGAAGCGCTACAATATGACACAACAGTACATCAATACAACAACACAGTTACGTTCTAAACTCACAACTGATGCTTTTATAAACAATGACTGTTTTTATATTTTGATATATCTACTGAGATATAAATAAAGACTGTTGAGACACAAACACAGAAATAGAGGAACATCTTGTTAGATAAAGCCACTGCTCTGTCAGTCATTAGCGCTGAAATCATAATAGAAGATGAGGCCCAGATTGTGTGTTTTGAGTGGTGTTCCCTGCAGGGTTTCAACAAAGGTGCGTGTGTGTGTGTGAATGGATGTGTGTGTGTGTGTGTATGTGTGTTCCGACTCCTAATCCAGTCTCCTGGGACCTCTGTATCCGGTTGATGGTCTTCCTTAGCGGACATGCTGGATGGGATTGGTGGTTAGGCCTTTTATAATCCTCTCCTCATCTGGTCCCTGAAAAGGAGCTGCCCCTCTCAACCCAAAATGTGTGTGTGTGTGTGTGTCTGTGTGTGTTATTGCCACGATGCTCAGTAATGATCCACACAGGAGCTAAACTGGCTTTTGTCAACATTCTTTGCTCCACAGCGACTTATCTTCATTTTTTCCTCATTTAGTCTCTCCTGTCTTTTCCTCGCTGTCTTTATTTCGCTGCAGCACATCAGGAGCAGAGCGGCAGACGCAGCCTTTGTGCGGCACTTAGAGACAGACACACAGCAAACATGTAAATTGGATGTTTGAGAGCCCACAAGGCTGATGCTGTAAGGCACTGGAGCCTTCAAGGCCATAAAAAAAACTGATAGCATATTTCATGAAATAAATGAGCAGCCATACAGTCTCTTTCTCTCTCTCACACACACACACACACACACCCTCACACACACACATACGCAGTGTTAATGGCTTCATAATTGTCAGAGGCAGACCATTGAGCATAATCAGGAGACTGCAGCAAGGCAAAGACCAATATTTGTAATTTACTGTGACAGATAGTACATTTTTATTACCCAGG
Source organism: Hippoglossus hippoglossus (assembly GCF_009819705.1). NCBI lineage: Eukaryota > Metazoa > Chordata > Actinopteri > Pleuronectiformes > Pleuronectidae > Hippoglossus > Hippoglossus hippoglossus. The sequence continues at coordinate 14,417,940 of NC_047151.1, read as the reverse complement.
GGCTGCTGGTTTGTTTTGGGATGCAATAAACTATGCTCATCCTCGTACTTTTTATCTCTCTCAGTTCACACACTCACTCCGTCTCTCTCGCCCTCTCACACACACTTGCTTTTCACACATACATACACACACACACACACGCACACACAGTGGTTCAGCCCCAGACAGTGTGTGACTTCTGGGTCAGGAGCATTACGCCAAACAGACAGACACTGAGTCGGAGAGCAAAGTTCAGCTCATCACAGGAAGTCCTAGGCAGACCCACACACACAGTCACAGCCCTATATCATATAATCACATATCACCCTCTGACATAATTAAAACGTCTCTGAACTGAACTGTTTGGCTTTGATCTGGCATCCACAAGTGTTTTCTTTTCTTTTCCGTCCTGACAAATGCTTTTTTCCCAGCGAGCGTAATGCTTAAACGAGCACCCCATCGATTTAGCATTGTACTCTTATAACATTGTCGGACTTATCACGGATAATGAAAGAAAAAGGCCGAAATCAATGCAGCAGAACCCGAGATAACGTCTTTTTTTTATTCCACACATTCTTCATGCTTGTCAAAAACCGGCGCCTACACAACCCACAATGCAACGTGACAGTGCAGTCAGAGATTTGTGTGTGCTATTAGAGGCTGATAGATCCTCATGCATCAAGCGCAGATGGTTAGACACACAGGTCTCATAACTCCTCGTTCTAACTCTGCACCTACTGGTCTTTCAAACTTGTAGACTCAAATGACTAAAGTGACATCACTTGAGGTTATCGATCAGATGTCATATGTAGTAGCACCGCTCAAGTTTCTAATGAGTCCCCATTTAATATGTTGCTCCTGAGATTCTACACGTGAATATACAGAATCTGAAGGCGAGGGACAAGCTTTTAGGGCAGGAAGCCTTCGGGTTTCTGTTTCTAGTTTGACCAATCACGTCTGACGGTAAACAAACCGTGTGGAGAGCAAAAGAGACGGAACATATTCACAGAGATTCATTGGCTATCAGCTTTTTAATTCATCTGAATGCATACGCAGACAGCTGTTAATAGAGATGAATCAAAATGTGGTCTGGATTTAAAACACCTATAAAAAGTATCACTGGTTGTGTTTTGTGTGTTCGACTCATGTGACAAAAGAAACTAGTAAGATTGTGAATAGCGAACGGCGAACAGAAGAGTCTTGGCCCAGATATCCGCTGTCTACACCACAAGCCCCAAAATATCGGTTGATGCCCCCAGATGCTAATTCATGAACAAACAATGGGCCCAGAGACAGTGTTCTTCCTAATGCATATATGTTTTACACGTGTTAGCATGTCTATGAGGATTATGTCGTGTCACTCACATTCACTTGGCTCTGGTACAAAGTGACGTAAGCATTGAGTCAGCCGTCGACCAAAGCAAATACAAATCACTTCTCTCTCAGGCTAATGGCTTTAAATACTTAGGTATTTAAAAAAACATGACATCACCACAAGAGGCCGCACCATTCATAATTAAAAACTAATTCGTACAGTGTGCCTCGAACATATGAATCATCGGAATGAGCTCCTCATTTGTTTTTACTGGAGTGAGCCCGGTCTGTTGACTTTAGTGACACGATATATCATGAAATATCTGCTTGTGTCTCTCTGAAAGAGAATCACTCACTGGTTTTAACCCTCACTCGCCATTAGAAGAACACATGTGAATTATTAAATGAGCTTTTTTTTCTATTTATTTATTTTTTTTTTTCACTCTGAGGCAGAACTTTAAAAGTGTCAGTGATTCACACTCTAATTGGAGTGGAAGGATGCTTATGGTGCTCAGTAGTCAGTTTGTAGGGTTGGGAACGGGGGAAGCTGGCAATCAGGGTGGAGAAACAGTGTGTGTATGTGTGTGTGTGCTTCTGTGGTTGTGAGGACCAATTTGTGTATGTGTGTGTGTCAGTGTTAACAAGAGAGACAAATAGGAACAGAGAGAGAGGGAGAGAGAGAGAGACAGAGCGAGAGAGAGAGAGAGAGAGAGAAAGAGAGAGAGAGCAGGTGCATCACTAATGGCTTTTTAAAAAGGTTACAGCGTAGAGCTCTTCTTTTCTAATGGGGCTCCGGCTGTGCTTGAGAAGCAATTTCCGGAAAAGATAATGTTGTCGAGAGTGCTGAGAGTTCTGTGTGCTTGTGTGTGGTTGTTTGTTTGTGTGTGTGTGTGTGTGTGTGTGTGTGTGTGTGTGTGTGTGTGTGTGTGTGTGGTTGGGTGTGTGAGTGTGTGTGTGTCTTGTCATTAACAAGACTGACAAACACAAACTCAAAGGAACACAAAGAGGGAGAGTGGGGGGAGACATGGGGTAATTGGGAGAGAAAAGAAAGAGGAATGGCCTGTGTCTGCATTTCAAAGTAATTGTGCCATTACATTACATTTATTAGCTTGATGACTAATGCCTAATGTGGGCCAGCCGAGGTCTCAAGTGGAAAAGAAGAAAACATTTTAAAAAGCTCTTTTCTGTTTAAGCATATTTTTACATGCCTAATGTGCCATTTGATTTCACAAACATTTCATCTGGATTCTGAAAGCTTCTCTCTCTCCAGGCTTTATCCTGGGTGAGGCGCGGTGAACACTGCCACCCTGTGGTCACAGCTGCTTACGACAACTCTTTTTTTCTTCAACACGGTGTCTTCCAAGGAAAAAAATCCAAAATAATTTGTCATATTGAAAGTTGTGATATTCACTTTTACAGATATTTCCATCTTTGAATTAAATGCAAATGTGGGCACCTCACAATAAATTGAGTCAGAGCAATTTATACATAGAAATGATATATTTTACATTTACACTTCCATTCCTATTGCTCAGCTGGCCACTGGGGGGCAGTGCTTTCCCATGAGTTCCCTGCAGTATACAGTTCTGGTGTGTTTGCATTGTAAAAGTGACAGAAATCACTATATACAAGTGAGCTACTGGGGGAAACGAATGCTGGAGCTGCTCCCAGCTGCACAAAATGAAAACAAGTTGTGTAATTTGTGTTTTCTCTTTGTGAGATTTAATTAGCGGAGGCAATCCAGGATGGCTTCTTCTGTCTTCCTGTAATTACAACTATTAGTATGTAACGTACGGTACTGCGACATTGTGACACACCTCCAATACTCAAGATCCGACATGGAATACAAATCTGTTACAGTAAAACACAACACTGTGGATTGGCCTTTTCATGGAAAACTATTTTAACATGTATTTTAACAGAAGGAGAAGTGCGCAGGTTGGAATAATATAATGAATGATGGTTGAAGTCTATTCAGCTGTTTGGGTTACTGGCTCACTGCCATGACAGAACAGTTGATATTAGACACACATTAACAAATAGGTCAAAATGTCTGCTGTGAAATACAGCTATTGCTCTTAGTTGAGTGACATTCAGGATGTATTTATTATCATCAGCACACAGATATGCACAAAATAGGTCTGGCAATGTCACTCTGTAGAGCTCAGACCTGCGCCAAGGCCCTTATGAAACCACACCAGATCCAGATTTCTATTTGGATCTGCACCAAATTACACACACCCATAGATATCAGCTGCCTAAATATGCCTGATAGTTTTCATTAAGATCCATGACTTATTCCCTGGGACAATGGTAAAAATGTTGAAAAATGCAATGATAAAGAAAGTGAAAAATAAACCTCTTGGATCCCAAATTGAATGGGTTCTTTGCTGACCCATAGCACATCCTGCCACCAAGTGTCATGGTGGTTTTGGTGATTTTGCTCACAAACGGACAAACGGACAGACGTGACAACAAAAGAAATGGTGCAGGTATAAGGGCCGGATTGTGCTCACTCAATACTATATTGTACAATGTGTTGCCTGATCATGTCAGACATCAGGCAGGTTTATCTTGGTTCTGATGGGGGACACTCAGAGATGGAGTGAAAAGCTGGCTTTCATAGAGAGAAAGGAGACTTGATGTAACACACATACTCACACACATTCTCTTACGGGAGAAATTTATAGTTATTGTGCTTTTTTATACACATTACAAATGGGAACCAGAAAGCCTATCTCACAACTCACAGCCAATCACAGTCCAACCCTTACTGAGGTGTGGGAGGTCTTCAAACGAAGCAAACAAAAAGTGCAATTCAGGCAGCAGCGTGTGGTAATTGCCATTTATTTTGTTAAATAAATACAAAACAAAGACATATTAACGTGGGTGTTCTCTATCCCTTCGGTTGTTTACAAAAAAAAAAGATGTAGTGTTACTGTGGCTAATCTCAAAGCTATAATGAGCACCTTCTGCTATAACAGGCATAGTTGGGACGCCTCGGCAGGGGGTCCTGTGAAGGCCTGCACTTACGCACTAACACAAGTGTGTAATTATAGCAGCTACCTTTGACTGTTTCACTTAAGAAAACCAAATTAACAGTTACGCTGCCATACAATGTGTTCATCATACACACACACACACACCAATAAGCATACACACTCACACACACACTCACACATGCTTAATAAAACCATATGTCTTCTGTATATAAGCCACTGCACACTCTCCCACTGGCAGCCTGTCTGTCCTTTTGAACTGAGCAGAACCAAAGCAAGATGTCAGCCACCACCACCACACACACATCAGGATTTCAAACACTTCTCCACTGCGCTACATTCCTGCTTCAGATCAGGCTACTACTCGTGTTCCTGCAGGACAGTCTCAGGTTGCGTCTCACTGTTCTCACACTTGAAACATAATGACAATGTGGTATATACTGTGTTGAGAAACCTATTCACTGTACAAAACTATACAAAAGTCTAGAGATCGTAGCTTTGTGTCACACACATGGTCTGCGCCATTGGATTCATAGTCGGTGTGAGGAAATGATGGCAGATAGGAAAAATAACAAAAAACAATCTTATCACACATTTGTTTTGGTAACATGTTGTGTGTCATGTATTTAGATAAAAGTTATTTGAAATTAAACAACGAAGACCAAGCATGACAGGGTGTAAGGGACACAGTGGATGGTGGATTTTATGGGAACGGACACTGACAAAGAATTTGTATAAAACTTTATAATAAAACTTTTCCAAATATTTCACAGCATGGACGTAGAACCTACACATATTCATAACACACACACACAGACATACATACATACACACACACACACACAGACATACATACACACACACCTGAATATTAAGTAGTTAAAATGTTTGGAAGGTCAGTTCAGTTCTCTACAGGGATGAGTTAACTGATGCTCCAACCCAAACATGGTTTCAGTGTAGACTGTATATAAAGATGGACGATATGACAGCTGCCCTAAATTGAAGCCTAAGTGTCTTGATCTCCACCTGGTGGCTGGCTGCAGTATACGTCATTCATTTGAACACCAGGTAAAGTTCCGGAAACCTGACTGTGTGTACTGCTTTTGGAAATTACTCTAAGATTTGTAATTGTATACATATAATTCTATCTAAAAATATTTTGTATTATTGTATTTTATTGATCTATTTACTGTTCACTTGATATGTCTGCACAGAAACAGGCCCACCCCCTACATTTCACTGAGTCCTTGAATCCTGCCTCCTTTATATTTATTGATCCAACTAAAAAGTAGTAGCGGCTCTGATCTATGGTGGCGTTCGTATCCAGGCTACTTCAGGTTCCTTTCTGGATAGTGGGAGGAAATGGAGACGCGTCGTCCATCTTTACGTGCAGTCTACGTGAATCACAAACACAGCTGTAGTGTGTGTAAATCTCCCGTCTATCACTTCACACAATGTACAGCAAGAGATCAAACCGATATTCTCCCTAAACAGGTAAAGAAACAACACTGATGACTGAACGCTAAACTGGTTCATCTGTGCTATAATTTACAAAAGCGCTTTCCTCTTCGACAGCATCTCTTGTTAGTCCTTTATGACAGAAAAAATCTTCTGTATCGTAATTCTCGGTGGCGCCTGCTTTTTGATTAGATGATGTCTTTTTTTTCCATTTTATTGTCCTGAGTGTCAGAATGTGGTCTTTTGAGGACGATTCAGTAGTGATTGGGATATTCTTCCGTCCCCAAACCCTCAATTTATGTTTTATTGTTGTGTGTTTTATCAAGTCATCACCAGCCAACAGTCTTTAAAGTTGAGTCTTTGTGTAAAGAAAAGACAAGGGAGTGTGACACAGTATTGCTTCAACACCTCTGGCTTTGGCAAGTCTCATAAGGGGTCTTTTACACCCAAAAGAAAAGGTGAGACCATCTCAGAGGATAAACTGGACAGAAGGACAGGTCTCTGTCTCATATTGGTCTTCACAACGACAGGTTCTCTCCTCCAGGCTCGCCGTGTGCATGTGTGCGCTGTCCTCCTCCCTGTGATCGGTCGGCCTTTCACACCTGCGTTGATTTGATTCGACGGAGAGGATGTCGTCCTTTGGGGTGGGCGGGGCAGGGCGGGGGACTTTCGGTGGGCAGGTCTAGACTGCGCTGGTGAGGCAACGCCGTGAGGGGAGGAGCACATCGGGAGGGGTGGGGGATGGGATTGGCTGATGGTCATGTGATCTCAGAATACGGTAGCCCTGGAGCCTAACAGGAGGGAAAGGAGAAACAGAGGTTCAGGTGACGTAGAGAGCGAGGGAGTAGAAAACAACAGGGAGGTAAAACCTGAGGGAACAGGGAAGATAAACTCGACTAAAACAGCAAGAGACAAGAATGGAGAATGACCTCGTCTAGAAAAGAGAAAGGATGCACACAACAGAGGAAGCAGACAGGAAGAAGCATGTAAGAAACACAGAGATGTAATGAAACAATTGAGGTTATTAGGGAGGAGATAAGTAACAAAACAATCTCCTAACATACAGTATTTAAATACTATATGGCACTGAGTGGGGATCAAACCTCCACCCAAGGCCCAACAGTCCCCTTACGTTCAATCAAGCTGCACCAAATTTCACACACTCATAGATAAGAATAGAAAGAAAGTGAAAAAAAAAAAAATTCCTGGATTTACCCCCCGATCTGGATCTGCACCAAAATGTAATTTTTGTTTAATGTTGCTTACAAACAAACAAAGGAGAAAACTCTTTGGTGGAGGTAATAAGTATTTGTGTTGACAAACCCTCTCAATTTAAAGAAATACATACACTATACGTTTATTGCATTCTGTTGATCTGTTTGATTATTTTATCAACGATCTGTCACCCACCCCTTACCTGGAGGCCACTTAACTTTTCGAGTGGACTCTCCACGCGGGGCAGGCTGAGCAGAGGGAGCCCGACAGAGGGCTCTAGAGGGCGCTGTGGAGGAGGAGGAGTCGGCGTTCCTATCTGGGTTGGCAGGAAATTGTTGATCACACATGACACCTGATGGAGAGCAAAGAACAGAGGGAAATAAAAAAGGAGGGGAGAGATTCGCTCCACTGCAGAGATGGATGAGTGTGTGTGTCATGCTCTGAGTGTGCACGGAAACAGATTCTGAAGAGGGCACTTACAGTTTGAGAGGCAGAGACTGAAATTAAGCTTTAGTGTTAAGATGAGCCACAGTCAGCACTTTGAGCTTTAACGTTATCACTGTTTCTAGAAGATCTTTGGCCAAAAGCTTTGAGACCTCTTCAACAAATATACCCAGGTCCCTCTGTCATAGGTTTCCTTCTGTGGCTCCATAATCTTTTTTGGGGCTCAAAAATAGAGCTAACCAATCTCTGGAAAAGCTTAACTATATTCATATCAGAACGGCTGGAAACGTTTAAATCTTTGCATTTCCTCTCACTGGCTTTCAACTTGAGCACAAGACCTTGATTTCATCTGCTATTGTGCAATATCTTAATCCTTTACAATGTTTGACATTTTATTGCTTTTGTATTTTCAAATCATTCTCTGTTTTTCATATATATATTATTGTTTTCTTGTATTTAAAGCCTCTTCAGCTCATTGGTCAACTGTGGTTGTTTTAAATGTGCTTTGACTTGAATTAAGCTACAGGTTTTTAAAAATAGTGGCTGATATAAAATACTGTAGTCCTCAACCAAACAGGTAAATGTTTAGCGCTGCAAGCAAGGGGGTCAAAATATTTATTTAGACCCTGGTCTCTGCAGTGGAAACACAAGGAGTTCCTGCAAAGGTTCCTAGTTGCTGGAGAAGTTCCTGCAGTTGGAACACGGCTTAAATGGGACTATATGAATGTGCCTTCAGGTCAACCCAGTCACATTCATAGTGTGTGTGTGTGTGTGTGTGTGTGTGTGTGTGTGTGTGTGTGTGTGTGTGTGTGTGTGTGTGTGTGTGTGTGTGTGTGTGTGTGTGTGTGTGTCCTCTATCACAAAGGCAGTCCATCTCTCCTGCTGCAGTACATCCAGCTACCACTATCTCCTCCTTCACCTGTGTTTGATCCCTGAAATGTTATCTATCCCTCCTTCTCACCAGGAAGGCAGCAATGGCCCCTCCGGTAACAAACCCGGCCACGACATCGTTCCAGTGGTTTCTGTGTTCAGTCACCCTCACCACCCCCACCAGCACGGCCAGCGACAGCAGCACCAGGCAGAGGGTGGGCTTGGTCAGACGGGTGCCTTTGGTCCGGAACACCAGGGTCACGTACATCTGGAAGACACAAACACACCCTGAATATGAAACGTAGTGTTGTTTGTTCAGTGTGAGCTGCACCAGGGGTTGAATCCACAGCATTTCATCCAAACTGTGCCACAGCTTCAATGGACTAATGGGATGAACAGCTTGAATAAGCCACAAGAGGCCGCCCTCTGCACTGGTTTAAAGCTGCTCTGATGAGCCACAAAATCATTAAACACTGCTGTGATTGGTTGACTGCTGAAAATACAGAAAATTGACGCTGCAATCAAAAACATTATTGAGGTTTTGTGGATCAGAGTGAATCTTAACATCTGCTGCTGATGGTCCAACACACAAATAAACAGTGTGAAAAAAAGTCAGTATGAACGTACCACTTTAAAGCGGTTGTGTTCTTAAAGGTTTGATTTAAAATCCTGCCAATTTACTACTTAAAATTCAAATATATTAACCTTATTTAATTTAATCTTCTGTCACTGTTTGTATTTAAGGTGTACATGTCTTACAACATTGTTTAAAGTCAGTTAAAGGATCACTACCTAGACCTACAGTATAATTGAATCATTAAATGATGACAGAGCATTACTGTCTCTAACAGTCAGGATTTTCTGGACTTAATGGAACTCGTTTAGCAGCCGGTGAAACTCACAGACCAATTGCATGCGCTGAGACTACTCAGCCAATTATTGCAACTCGTGTCAGTGAGTGAGATAGACCCACAGGGGAGAGACGAGAGGAGACCATGCATGTACGTCCAGGGAGATAAAAGTGGGAAATACGAAGAAAAGAAGGTGTAAAGCCTTTTCAAGTGTTAAGATGTGTTGAGCTTGTTTATTACAAAAGTGTTTAAGATTGTGAAGAGGAGTTTATAAGAAAGAAGAAAAAGGGAACCCCAAGCTACACTTTATATTTAATTTGTCTAATATTAAGTAATTTATTCACTACGCTCAATTTTCCCTCTCATACATTTAATTCTTAACATTACATTTATTTATTATTATTCAAGCTCATATAATCTATAATCCTTGCAGTTTTCTTAATTGAAGTTTAAATTTAGTATATAATTGCTTTAATTGCAGATTGCGTATTTGTCAGCTTCCCAACATCTTGACATAAACAGACCAATCATAAATGATTTGAAGCAAATTGCTGTCAGTCAGAACATTGTAACTTTATCCTTTTTATGAAATGTTCGTATAGTATTCACGTTGTAGCTAATTTCTATCATTAATTAGCATTTGTTAGTAGTAGTTGTTGTTCATTAGTACAAACTTATAAAACCCTTTATTAAGGGTTCTTCATTATAAACTATATACAAATTTACTTTATTAAATTCCCCTTTAGTAAAGTTTGAGTAAAATAAAAGCATGTTGAATTCTGCACTTTCCAGTTATTTCTAGACAAACAAAACAGTCAGTCATCAACACACATTATGTCATCTTATCCCTCAATAACTCTGTAGTGTCTCCCTCTTCCCACGGCCCCTACATGTTTCCCTACCACTGTGTAGATGGCTGAGTAAAAGCTGAGAGCTGCGTCTTTGGAGGGGAAGGATTTGCGGGCGGATGCCACCAAGTACGGGTTTCCCGTGCAGGCTCGGCGCTCTGTGATGTACTGCAGCGGAGACTGGCACCCCAGAGCCGTGTAGTTTGGCCTGCAGGCAGACAGGAAATGAGGGGTCTGGTTTCCTGTCACCACTTGACCAGCGTTGGCAAAGATGGTGGTGGTGAAGAGGCCGAAGGAGTAGACACCTGAGAGACCAGAAGAGCGAGAGGGAGTGTGTAAAGTAAATCAAAAAGTGAGACGCTGAGAGCAGTGAGAGTCAGAGATGGGAATGGAATGGTCAGACTGACTGTTCTCTGTGTGGGAGGGAGAGGTCAGACGGATGCAGCCTTTGCTATTATGTTTCCTTAACATAAGTCCATCACTAACTTGGATAAATACAGACTGGAGATGATGGAACAGATCACATCAGCAGGACAGGACTGGCAAAATAAATTTAACCACAGTTTCCAAACTAAGGACGAGATCTGTTTCTGCTCAGTACACACACTCAGCAGAGGAGTGTGGTGTAAGTCTTAATGAGCCTCGGTACGGTCAGAAAAGAGGTAAAGTTATGACAGCGACTGACCTAGAAAACGAACGATCCTGCGGAGGAGAGGGTTGAAATAACAGCAGTCGGCAGTCACTATGGTTTTCTCCTGAGCTCCCTCTGTCTTCACAAAGAAACTGGTCACTTCCCCGATCAGGATCTGGGACACAGGAAGAAAGAAGAAACACAAACACGTCAGATAGAAAGCTAAAACGGTGCGGTTAAGGACTGACTGGACTACTTTACTGTATATTGGTATTTGTTTCTTATGTTTTAACCTTCACATATAAATGCACGAGAGCAGCAAATATCGGAGAATATCTGAATATAACGCAGCACAGAACAACTAAACCCTGAACTAAAACATCAAGGCTGAGTTCATGTTTATGACAGTGTCAACAAAAATCTGTACATTAAAGACATAAAAATGAATTTCACTAAAACAGCTACATTCAACTGCATTAGACTCTATGAGCACAGCTAATTCAGTGGACATACGTCTCTATATGCCCACTGAGAGGTATTTTACCTCTCAGTGTTTAAACTGGAAGGAGAAGAAGAGCATTGTTGGTTTTCAGAGCATCTAAATGATAGACCTTTTTGTTTTCCTTTGTGCATTTTACTTGATGTAAATGGTAAGATAATGAAGACAATTTTTAAAAGGATGAGACCAGGTGGCTGTTAACACATGAAATGCAAACTGAAAATAAGCCAGTTATTTGGATAAAACCTAGGAGGTGAGAGAAAAAGTATTTTGTAAGGATAATGTGATGGCTTGTAGGTCTTTCCTCTATTCTGCCATCCATCCATCCATCCATCAGGCTAACCATACCACTTATCCTGTAAAGGTCTCGGGGGGAGCAAACTGTCCAGGTACACATTAGACAGTTCTCCAGTGTATCACAGGGCTGACATACAGAGACAAACAACCATTCCCACCTACTCCAAGTAACCCAACCTCAGTCTGCAAGTCTTGAGATTGTGGGAGGAAGCCGGAGTACCCGGAGGAAACCCACACAGACACAGGGAGAACATGTAAACTCCACAGACCCTGGCCAAAATCGGGATTCGAACCAAGAGGCTTCTTTTTTTGTATGACTCCAGCTTTATTACTTTTCATATTTAGACAATAAAAGACTCTCCAACCAGCTTTAAATGGATGGGGGGAAGAAATGCAACACCACACACACAAAACAAACTAAATAAAAAATTCCAAGACAATGTTTTTGTCTAACTGAACACATTTTGAGCGCATGTTAAAAGAGCATGCAGCCCCGGGCCTCTGGCTGCCGCCATGGAAGCGGTTGTAAGAGTTTAAAAGTCACATCAGCAGGACGTTGATCCCTTTTGACAGGGGAATAAATGGGCTAAACACAACATAACACATTCCTGGACACCATAACACCCTGCATACTACACCTGTCACATCAGGAGACCCCTGCTGACAGAAGAATGGATAGATGTAGGTTACAGACTCATACAATATACATGGCCCGGAGGCAGGAGCGTGGGGCGATGCTAATGCACAGAAGCTCAGTGTGCTCAATGTGACAGATGAAGGTCGAGGTTTATACTAGAAGTGATGCTATAACTTATGTCTTTGACATGACCTGAATGCTAGAAAGCTACGCAGCACTGAGGTCATGTGTATTATTATATGGAAGGAAGACATCATTGGTGCTTGATGGTAACGTAATGCCCACCTCCAGGCTTCAGTAATTCACAGTAACACATACTTGAGTATTAAGGACACAAACAAATGTAAAAACAGTCTATACAGAACACTATCTATCCCAGATGGAGAGGCAGCAGGCTGCAGTGAGAGGAGATAAGATATCCCAGAGTACACCTAATACCTCTATTACACCAAAATTAGCAGATTTACGCAGGATTTTTAACGTGAGCGATTGATCCCTTTCCCATTGCCAGTAGAGGAGTTTGCCTCTTTGTTTTTTCCCACCGGTGCGTTATGCTCGATGCCACGAAAGCACAAAAACTGAGAAGCGCTCTCCTATCTTGCTGTCTTGCCAAATTTGAAGGTTCTTGTTTTGTCTAATTTTCATCACTGCCGATTGGAGCTGGAACCAATCACATGACATAGATGACCAACCATAGGTGATGGTGCATGATAAGCAAGGACGCTAGTAAACCTTTTCTTCAGAAGAAAGTCATGTAAGAAAACTCTGCTCTCATCTTAGACCTTTCTCAATATTATCCTCATCAGACACTCTCTCTCTCACACACACACTCTCTCACACTCACACTCACACACACACACACACACACACACACACACACACACACACACAAAATGTGACTATGACCTATTGATTTCTGAAGGGAGGTTCATGAGGAGGGTCAGTAAATACCTAGAGCTGGTGGACGTTTGGTGCCTTGCTGCAGGCACTTTGGCAGAGCCGGTGGGTGCCAGAGTTAGACAGCTGGATTATAACAAATTTTATCCTCTAAGCTGACTCACATCACCCACTGCCCATGATTAAAATAACTCTCTACTCCCACCAAATGTACAATCAAAAGCCTGAAGAATCATACACGAATGGGAATCAGGTTTGTATGTAAATTAATGTGAGAGTAGATGCCAGCAGCAGTGTTCATTATGCTGGATTGTTCGGCTTTGGAATTGTGTGTTGGCATTTATGCGAAAATTTGTACACAACAGTCAGTCAGTTAAATAGACTTAATCCCTTGCACTTCTCATACCCTAATGCAGGGGTGGGGACATTCAGGCCTCCAGGCTGTATGCTACCTGCGAAACAGTTTGATCCGCCCCACAAGGCAAATCATAAATACAAAATAAATCAACTCAGGAATACAAAAATAAAAATCTCATACAAATAGTCGACTAACGTGTCCTTCAGTGTGGCAGTGTGCACAGTCAGGGTGAAATGCATGTAATTCAAACACATTATGGATGATGTAATTTCTATTGTTGATTTTTAACATCACACCACAGACTGTATATAAAGATGGATGACGCATCTCAACTTCCTCCCGTTGAAGCTAAAATATCACGGTTGCCTCCATCTTGTGCTTTTGATGTCATCTGGAGTCTGAGTCTGCGCAGTAGTGTTCATAGTGTGGAGCCGTGATACACACGCTTAGACAATAGAGGGTCAGTCTCAGCTGACTATTACGATGTTTCACCTTGTTTTCATAACATCAGATAACTAATTAAAACCAAGCTTGTGTGTGATAAGAACTATACAATACTAAGACGATAAGAGATGAGATGATAGGCTACGATACGAAGACGATACGTTTCACGACGATATGATACGATACACTATGGCACGAGACGATACAAGATACATCATTTATCCTTCAAGGTGGGATTATGACAGCCAGCCACCAGGGGGTGATCGAGATTATTTGGTTTCACTTTTGGGCGGCTTTATTGCTGTCCTCCGTTATAAACAGGTCATCACCATAGAGGTCATCACACGGTTTCTTCAGGCAACATACAGAGGAAGACAGTAAATTGACGGTGGTATGACAACATCATCGCTTCTACATTCTGTTATTCACAGAACCAGATCTCCATACTGTGCTCTTGTCAAAGTATATATATTTTTTATTTAATAAGCCAACTGAGTCCTTGAAGGCCACATCAATCCAAAGGAATCATCTTCAGGGAGACTGAGCAGCACGTGGGAACAGAGAGATTGTTTGTAATGTGCATATCTACACATTTGATATCAATACAGAAGCTGCTGGTGCTGAGGATGACTTGTGAAACGTGCATTTCAGAGTTAACATTTGAATGAATTACTCATTTCTGGTGTGACAGCATCACTGTCCATCACTTTACAACTTGTGTAGAATTGTATATAAAACACAGCGGCTACAGATAATGGTATCGGACACTGACTTGGCTTCTTACTTTTCCTCTGCCATTTTCGCTCCCTGCTTCCCACTGTGGTTGAAATTAAGCCTACATCCCCATGAGGAAAGCGGTCGCAATGTCCACTCACTCAATTACTCTTTTCATCCTCTCCCAAGCTAATGTGTTCACATTGACGTTCGATGGTGATGGGCTCCCGCCGAGTTGTTACATGCTACATTTCTCCCCCGGCCATGCATTCAAAAGTATCTGCTGTCAATACTAATCCCCTTTCATACTGATCTGGCTCAAAGGTTACTTCCTGCTGCTTTAGTTCACAATAAAAGGTCTGCGATAGAAAGAAATGTCAAATGTGTTGATAGGACAAGGCTTTGATTAGAAGTTACCTTGGTTCTCTACAGGAGTTTGTATTTCAAGTCTCAGTATAGTTGATAATCGATATTAATGCAAATAATAGAAAAACACTACAATCTCTTGATCTTTTACTAAGACAGCCTGATGATATAATATATTTTTTTGGCAAGTAACAAAAGGTGCTATATCTATGCTTTCCTAACTTCCAAATACAGTTCAATGGGTTCAAGATTTAAATTCAAATTTCCAGCAGAGGGCGATTTCAGTATATATAGAAGTCTATGAGAAAGGAGCCTAATTCTCACTTGATTTAAAACAACAATAAACAATTTACGGTCTCAATCTCTACTTTTAAGTCTATAAGACGAAAAAGCAGATATATGGGTGCAGGTCACAGGTTTAGGTGGGCGAGTAGTGTCCTAGAGCTCTCAGTCAGGCCCCCCCTCCAGTCCTCCAATTATGGTTACTTCTGGTTTTAAAACAATCAAGACGGCACTGGACGAAATGCAGTTCGCAAACCAATGGGTGACGTCACGGTGAGTCTCTATACTCTACTGAACATCCACTGGAACAAGGTGGAGATCAGACTCGGCCGCTAGTTATTTTTCACCAGATGTTAATTGTGTTTTAGAGGCGGATGTTACATTTTTTAGGAGAGTCAGAGGGATGCAGAGAGATCTGAGCTCAGTCAGAGAGGGTATGAATGAGATGCAGACAGACATTTATAAAGTACCTGAAGCTACAGGGAACAAGAAGAAAGACAAAATGACAAAATAAAGAGAATAAGGCAGATGAATGACTGACACAAACTTTCATCTCCTGCCTCAGAGAGCAGGAGATCAGATGTGCTCCTTTTGTTGAGAAAGTCTGTGAAAAAGCATGTGTGTGCCCTGTGGAAACCGTTAGTAAGACTTCTCCGTGTCTAGGGGAGGAACTATGGAGTTTTTAAGCGCAACCTTTCAACTCTTGACAGCTTTATGGACAAGATGAAAGGGTGTCTGCTGGAGTAGTGTTTGTGAGAGACTGATGCAGAAACTCCAGAGGTTGAGTGGGTCATAATTGGCTTCCTTTTTGAGTTTCTGCCTGGTGTGACATGGTGACAGTTCTTTTGCTTTTGTGAGCGTGACTCCAAACCGAGTGCGAGTGTGTGATTGTATATATTAGCAAGCGTGCAGTCATTTGCCAAAAGCTGGAGAGGAGAAAAACGTATAGAAAGAAAAGGTTCAAAGGTGATCATAATGCAAAAGAGAGTGTCAGAGAACACACAGTCAGTTGAAAGGACCGGATTTTCCAAGAAGGGACAATAGAGCTGTCAACAGGCATCTCATCATGAGTTCTGAGTGTGCAGACAGAGAGGCAGTGTAAACTGTATCCTGGATGCTCAGTCAACCATCACTTTCAATTTTACAGCTCCTTCAAAGAGAAATACATTAGTGGCTTCCAGTAGGAAACCAAATCACACCCGTGGAAACATATTCAAGTTCACCTCGCGAACAGGGATGTATATATGGAAACTAGAATTTGAGAAATCTGCAGTTGCCTCGGCCAATCAGTGCTATGAAAGTATACATACATTTTTTCACCATGACCTTTGAGCACTCAAATCTAATCAAATAATATGTGAGTCCATATTGACAACTGGTCAAAATTTGAAGAAATTCCCTATAGACTTGAGATATCATGATCAAGAGCCTAAAACCATGTTTTGTGAGGCCACCATGACCTTGACATTTGACCACCCAATTCTAATCAGTTAATCTGTGTTTCTAAGTGAATATTCAAAATTTGAAAGGATTCTCTTGAGGCATTCTTAACATATGCATGCACCTTTGACCCCCAAAATCATGTCATCCTTGAGTCCAATAGAGTTTGTATTCAGTTTGAAGGAATTCAAACAAGACCAAATTCTAACCAGGTCATCGTCTGAGGTCATTGTAATATGAAATTCCAAATGGGTGTTCGTGATATATGACCTTTGACCACCAGAATCTTATCAGTTTATGTTTGACTTAAACATTTATACCAAATCTGAAGAAATTCACGGACGGACAGACAACCTAAGAAACATAATGCCTCTGGCGATGTGCTGTCACCATGCAGTGTGGAGGCATAAAAAGCATGGAAAACACAGACATCCACAGTGAAGAGGATAACAGACCATGTACTATAAATAATATTAACGCCAACCAGAACAGGAAGAGATGCAGCATGAATACCAGTTTGACGTCACAACGTATATAGAAAGCAATTTAAGCTTAAGGGGGACTGTAGAAATGTACGCTCATGCAGCTGTGCATTTATTTTAAAGATGTGTTTAACACCTTGAGGATATTGTATGATCAAACTAAAATCTAACAAACTCATTCCCACCATGAACCGGTGTACAGCGGATCACACCTGGCCAAGAGTGTAAATGTGTGATGCAGGTTTCAGTGGATTTCCTACGCGGCACCTTCTAAAAATACTGAGAGCAGCTCTTTGTTGTGAAAAGAAACACAAAAACCTTCACGAGGATTACACTGAGTCTACATTAAGCTTGTACAAATATCACATGACATCTGTTGACATTGCAATCCCGGCGCTCTGCTTTAAATACACACACTAAGACACACACATTCGGAGGCAGTCCTCTCACACACAAGCAATGGTAACCATGACAATTTAGCTGCTTCAGCTTCATCATCACCCACACTCTCCATCTCCTCTCTGTCTCACCCTGATTTGAGTCTGTGCTTCGTTAATAGGTGGGCAGCTTTTTCAGGTCTTTGTGGAGAGGACAGGCTATTCTCTATTTTTCTTTTCTGATATAAAAATGAATGTTCCTTTGTTGCCTCCTTTTTGTCCTTCATCCTCATTCAAATTCTATTTACTAGCATATAAGGTTTTAACCACGGTTTGACCCTGTTCTTCTCTTCTTCCAGCTTCCCCCTTTCATTTTCTTATCTCTTTCCTTCTTCCTTTCCTTTTCTGCTTATTCCCCATCTCCCTATCCACCCCATGTCTTCCTGTAAATTGTGTTTTTCGTTTGATCTGCTCCCGCTTAAGAAGAAACACAGGGATCGATGGATCAGTGAGGGACGAGACCTTGCAGCTAATCTACCAGAGTTGGGCTGTGAGTGCATGGCAGGATTACGGTTCTCATCATATGGGATAGTGAGTGTCTTACAGGCTATCGCAGTGGGAACGGATAGCTGGTCAGGCATATTGACATGGGGCCACATGACCTGCTGTCTTCATCCCACTGTGATTGGCAGTGACAGCATAAAGCTGTGATTAGCCCTTATTATCCCTGCCCTTTTTCCACGGCTCCGTCTCATAAGCACGACTGCTGACGCACTGATCTGTCTGCCTCTCTCCATCTCTCTCTCTCTTTAACATACAAAGGCGGGGTGCCATTCCCTTTAAATGTGCAATATAGGCCGATAAAGGCCTCTCGATTAAAACAAAAGATCTAGTTTAATGATGTTGTGATGCAGCATGGGATCATGGGAGTTGTTGTCTTCGCCACCATTTCTTGTCCTGCAGTCTGGAGTGAGAGCTTCTGTGACAGAACGCCCACCAAACGACAAAGATTCATCATGAGTGACCAATGCAAACAGTGGAAGGAAAAAACAGCAGGCTGGCAAACTGGCTAACTGGCTAGCAGTGTCACGGGAAAAGAGCGTTTGACAAAAATGAAACTTCCCGTTACCTTGGACAATTGTGGGAAATTAAAAGCTCCCACACGTACAAGTAATGTGCATAATTGCAGTGTCAACAATCCTATCTGCATTGACAGATTTTAAAAAAGCAGCTTACTTTTAATTCAGCACCAAAATCACTTTTACCAAACAAATTGGTGGCTTTGTCCTCTCTCCTACATCCTTCCTGAAATGGAAATCGACAAGTGAACTGATCTCAACTCAGTCCACTGTTCCAGACAAAGACAGAAAGATGGAAAAGTTTCAATGTGTTTCAAATCTTTTCTCTCACTCGCTTCTTCTTCCCAATCCTACTTTGTCTGTCATATGTGACTCCATTATTCATGAAGGCTTGTCCCGGGGCTTAACAGTGGGCCAACTTCTGGCCAATTTGCATATGGGCATTGAACTGTGTGTGTCCGTGCTTGTGTGTTTGATATAATTCAAGCCTGATGACAATTACAATCAACTCCAAAATGTCAGATGGAAAAAGATGATTGTACGACTGAAGGGTAAAGATGCTTACTTTAGCCACACATACAATGTGTGTGCGTGTGTCTTTGTGCGCTGGAGTGTGTGCGAGACGTTTCTTCAACGCGACATGTGAAACTTGAAAACTCTGATTACAATAACAATAGAAAGTAAATATAGAATAGAGAACAGGAAAATCCTTGATATTCTGAACAACATAATTTGCTTAAAATTAGCATACGAATGGAGCAGTCAGGGAGCGTGATGGGAGCCTTCTAAATACAAGGGGAGCTGTAGCAGGGTCTCACCACCCTCCCACCATTCGAATCCTGCGTCAACCTCATATACCTTCCCCGGGAGTAAGAGAAGGAAACCAATATCCAGGTGTTTTATGACAGAGAGTGGAGGGGGGAAAAGTGTCGCTGGCCTCCTGTGGGATTGACATTTCCATCTTATTACTGACATCTAATCAAGAAGATTGGATTTTTTGATGCGGCTGAATTTTAACACAGCAGGGGAGGTGGGCTTGTGGTTTGAGAGGAGTGTGTGTCTTTAGAGCAGAATCCAAAGCAATGATACATTTATGAAAGCTAGACATGGATTTAATAAAATAATAATTTCAATCAAATTATACCACACAGCGGAGAGGAGGAGGGAGGGGAGATCAACTTTGGTAAACTTAACATGTGAATTTATACATGTGGACTATAGCAGGAGGGATGTTCTTTGAAGGAACAGAAATAATGTCCATATGTAATTAGTTGTGTCACATCATTCAGTTTTATATCAACCTGAATGAAAAGCAATCTTCATGTCACTTTACCATAAATGAATTGAACTGCAAAACCAGCACACATCATTACAGCAGCACGCTTCAAGCACTGGCCTTTAAACTGCTATTGAATGTGGTAATAATAATATATTTTTAAGAACCACATTTTCTATACAAGCTGTATATGTGAGTGAGAAGAAGTTGTGTAGGTAAATGTAAAAACAGCAGCAGTGATGAGTACATATTGTTGCTGTTTTGCTGAAGCTATTGTGAGTGAAGAATCTGCTATTTCTGCCTCTTTCTGGCACAAAGCATCATTTCACTTCTCATCAAAGGCTGTATGCTTCCTTAACTTTATGTTTTAAGCTGCTTTCAGACATCCGGATAGAGAATGTGGGGAAAAAAAACGTTAGAGTCAGTTGCCCCAGACATTTTTCTGTACTTTTTCTGCCAGTCCCCTCATAAAATCCCTGAGTGAGAAAAAAGCAGGAAAATTTCTGGAAAAGTCACAGCGAAGACACGGGCGTGATGACGTTTCTGACACAGAACGGACACAAAACTGGAAGTAATATAAATATCTCATGATGAAAGAGGGGTGCCGTACATGTAGAGTGTGACTAAGATGTCAGCTTGGAAAGACAATGAGATTCAAAAGCTTTTGACCATAAGGGCAAACAAAAACATGTGGTTTCCGCTGCTGAATGTATACGTCATGTCCCGCCTCCTGCATGCTCTAACCAAGCGCCACCCCAGTCCTGATTGTTCCAGACATATTCATGTTGTTGTGAACACATCTGACCAGGACAATCTCCTGCTGAGTTCTTCAAATGTGAAAAGCAAACTCCGGAAAATGTCTGGACCCTATTTTCTGGACATTTTCCTTTGCTCATGTCTAAAAACATGTCTTTCTGCTCCCAAACTCCAGTAAAGCATCTCTTCCAACTTCTCTTAACGTCATCTACATTTGGTCACTAATATGTTGAGAAAAGATAAACCTTTAAAGAAAAATCTGTTCCAACAACAGAGCCCTGTTTCCTGTCCTTCTGACCTTTGACCTCTAGAAAAGAATCACTGACATTGGCCTCATATGTGCATCTGCTTCAACTCTAACGGTCTTTAACTGTTATCGGTCTTTATCTCTTCACTCCGAGGTTTGACTGCACAAACTATTAAAATCTCCAACCACTAACTGGCTTTAACCACATCCACCATCTGTCTCTCAAGATATGATGGCAACAACAGCACGGTGCAGTATATTGTGCATCAAGAGCTCTGTCTTAATAAACTCTGACTTGACTGGATTATATGGTCTGTCTCCATGGTTCGGCCCAATCCCCATCTTTTTGTCATACGGAGCTGTATTATGCATGAAGGCTCTTCCCAAGGTTTAACAGACAGCAGCAAACAAACTTGAAACAGCGGGTGGCAACCGAACGGCATCGGACAGGCTCTCTGTCTCCCTCCCCGCCTCCAGCTTCATCCTTCTCAAGTCTTCTTCTTGAGGTTTGTTTTTCCCTTGTTCCCTCTCTGGTACCCCTGTCTCTTGTGTTTCCTCCTCTTTCTCTCATTGTGTCATGCTTGAACTCTGACAGTCTCTCCTTCCCCTTCACTTTGCTTTCGTGGACTGTTTGAGAGGCTTATATTTAGCAGCATTACGCTCTCCAGGGCAGAAGTATTTGGCGTTATGCATCTGACCCACATTAAATAAAAGGTGGAGAATATACTCAAAGTATCATTGATTCACGACAAGAGATGGTTTGGCACAGGGTGAGTCTCCAAGTGCTGTATAATGGCTCAAACTCTGACACGTGCATTTTAAGCCTAGAATTAACATTTGGCCACAGTTTAACTTTATGGACTGATGGGAGGTTGTAGTGAGCAATCAGCATGACCATATGGTCTCCATTACACCACACACACACACTGCACTTTACCCTGCTCCCTCGGCCAGCATTGAAATGTCCGCTGCCATGCGTCTGGTTCATGTACTGTATGCAGACTATGCATCGGGTGTGAGTTCACGTGTGAATATGTGTGCTAAGCAGTTAAGTTAAGGTTTGTGGAGAGTCATAGAGATAGCCTGTAGGCACTTTGACTAGTACTCAGCACACACACACACACACACACACACACACACACACACACACACACACACACACACACACACACACACACACACACACACACACACACACACACACACACACACACACACACACACACACACACACACACACACACACACACACAGAGAGAGAGAGAGACTCCCACTTGTAGACACAGAACCTGTTTTCAGGGGTGTTAAAGGAAAGATGTGCGCCATCATCCACCCACACACTTACCTTCACTGATGGACTGAAACTTGCAGCATTTTTGCCAAGTACCATACAAGTGCATCCATTTCATTCACCCGCTCACTTCCGCTCTCTTTACCACGCACACACCCGCACGCACGCGCACGCACGCACGCACACACAGAAACCTACATTTCCTGTTCTTTTCCATGGCATATTAGAATAATAAGCTGTAGCAGAATCGAACTTCTCATCTTTTATTTTATTTTCATACTGTCAACAATCAATCATGTCTGTTGGACCCAAAATAAATAGAGGAATGGATGTGCAAAACACTTAATACTTAGTAGAATATATTGGTAAATCTTTTAAACACCATTACTTAGCTACTGCCAGAGCTTTTAACTGTTTTCTGCTGCCTTCTTCAGGGGATTAATCTTGTCAAGTGTCATCTAATGACCATCAAATGACCTGACAACCAGAATTAAGTCATGTAATGATAAATAATCATTAATCCTTTACATAATCTCGTAAATCTTACTCAAGATTTAATATCCAGGCTCAAAATGTAAACATTTAATGTCACTCACCAAAACACACTTCACAGCTCAAGTGTATCCTTGAGTTTGGATATATTTTCTTATCAAAAGCTGATCTTTTAAATCCTGCATAGCTTTACAATTATGTTTTCAAGGGGAGACTCTTCTTCTTCTTTGCTTCTGTCGACACACTGTTGCATTTCTCCGAACATTACTGCCACTTGTAGATGTGCGGAATAGTGTGAAACCATCGGCAGTGTGTGTACCACATCGCCCACATGAACAAAACAGCTCCATGGCACAGTAGGTCAAAAACTCCACATGGCATCTTAAAGGGGGATTCTTTCATCTTCAGCATGCTGTCAGTAAGAGGTCCTTTAAAAGATATTTCACATTTCAGCAAAGATGACACAGCCTCCACAGAGGTGCTTGTGGCAATGTCTCACTTTGTCTGTGTACAGCTGGATAAAAATAAATAAAATACTTAACAAGTGAGTACAATGTATATCTATAAACAGACTCTACAAGTGCAGAATCTTCAGGCAAGGGAAAAGATGTTTGGACTTGAAGGCTTCTTGTTTCCGTTTCTAGTTTGACCGATCACGTTTGAGCTAGTTGCCCACAGGTAAACAGTTATTGTGGAGAGCAAAAGACCGATTGAGCGAAATACATCGGCTATTGGCTTTTTAATTCATTTGCATTTATATGCAAATAGCAGTTAATAGAGATTTGCCAAAATGTCGTCTGGACCTTAAACAGGATCACTGTTTGTGTTTTGTTTGGAGAACATTTCAACTCTTGACAAAAGAAACTAGTTGGATTGTAAACATTGTATGACAGAGGGAAGATGGAGTCTTGGTCCGAATATCTACTGTCTACAACAGAGGCCTCAATATATTGACAGTTTGTTGGTGCATACTTAAATGATTGTTCTGCTGATTTTGTATTTTTGAAACTCGGAGCTTCACATTTTTTAATGAACTTATGTCACTTTGCGGTAAACGTCTCTCAGAGACTCAGAATCAAAGCTCTAAACCTGTGTGATGTGCTCTTTATGTTGTACGCTTACAGTTTAAACAGAGGCAGCAACATCAGCAGCCGCCATGAGTGGCAGGTGGGGGGCAGGACAGCAGTCTCTCAAGCCTCAATTATACTCTCTTCCTGACACGAACACAGACAGCTGTGGACACCACAGATGTGGAGCAGACTTATTTCTAGAGAGCCTGGAGTCTGCTTGGAGGAGGGCATGCGCAGTTGGAGCCCTTGCTGTGTTGCGGCACGCAGGCTTGACCCACACAAGGGGATAAAAGTCTGGATATCTCAGCCTTTGCTACAATAATTTTGGCCCTTGTGTGTTTATCCACTGTCACTGTTTCAATGGAGTTTGGGGGGCCCCAGGCAAAAGGGACCAAACCTCTCAAGTTATGTAGCTTCTGGCAGAAAGTGGCATGGGGCCTCATTATAGGGGGTTTCCAACCATGGCGTCATTGCAGTCTCCTGTACATAGCTAGCCAGAGAATATAAGGGGGTTCTCAGTTTGGGGACAGCGGCAATTGCCTGCTTTGCATGCCCTGTTCCGACACTACACCTCTGGATCACCATTTTAAAGGTTTTAAGTTGAGCAAGAAACTGCAGTTATATAGTCGTCTGTCTATAACCACCATTATACAATGAGCCAGGAGGAGGAAGAGAGAGGGTCTGGGGGAAAAAATTAAAGAAATCTGCAGAGTTTCTTAAATTTAAAAATCAGTTTGAACTGTCACACACACACACCACACACACACACACACACACACACACACACACACAC